>NW_006408534.1:4325601-4329596 GCF_000296735.1 Chrysochloris asiatica | reverse complement strand
GAGTGTTGATAGTTGATCCAAGAAGAATGAAGTCCTTGACAACGTCAATCTTTTCTCTGTTGGTAAGAATGTTGTTTATTGGTCCAGTGGTGAGGATTTTTGTTTTTTAGCATGGAGCTATGATAATCCCTTCTCCCTTTTTTACACAAGATAGCCTTCTAGGAATGGTATTAAAAACGATCAACTTTGGTGTGGTGCTGAGGGTTAATGGGCCAGACTGCAAAGCTGCTTGAATGGCAAGATTGGCGGTTCAAGTTCACCAGCTGCTCCTTGGAAACCCTATACAGTGTCATTATGGATCGGAATCTACTCGACAGCACTTAACAACAACAACAAGTAGTTGAAGAGTTGACAGTTCAAATCCACTTTGAAAGAGACACCTTGAAAGGCAGGCATGATCTTCTGCTTCTGATCCCTATGAAGCAGTTCTACTCTGCACACATAAAGTTGCCATGAGTTAGAATCAACTCGATAGCAACTAACAACAGTGGCCATCCGTATCCATTGCATTTTTTTTCACTTCCCAATAGAGCTTAGAGATTAATCTATATCACTATTTTGAAAACCTCACCATTCTTATTTATAGATGCTTAGGGAAGAACATGGGGTCCTGGTATGGCACTGTAGTATAAGCATGGACTGCTAACTACAACAAGGTCAGTGGCTCAAATCCTTGGAGACTCTATACAGGATTGCTATGTGTTAGAACAGACTTGACGTCACTTAGCAAAAAAAAAAAAAAAAACAACAACAAAAAACAGGCAAGAACATGCTCAGCATTTCTCAAGCTGAAAGAACTGAAGAAAAAATTCAAGCCTAAATTTGCAATTTTGAAGGGTTCTATGGATTAAATAAGGATGCAGAAAGCATCAAAAGACAGAAGGACTACACAGTCACTACAAAGAATTGGTTTATGTTTAACCATTAGAAGATGGGGTGCATGACCAAGAGACAATAGTACTGAAAGAAGAAATCACTGAGGGCATTAGCAAAAAGCAAGGAATTAACAAAATACCAATTGAAATATTTCAACAAACTGATGCAATGCTAGAAGGATACACTAGTCTATGCCAAGAAATTTGGAAGACAGCTACCTCATCAAGTGACTAGAAGAGATTCGTATTTGTGCCCATTCCAAAGTAAGGTGACCCAAAAGAATGTAGAAATGATCAAACAATAGGACTGACATCACACGCTAGGAAAATTTTGCCGATGATAACTCAAAAATGATTGCAGCAGTACACCAACAAGGAGCTGCCAGAAATTCAAGTTGGATTTAGAAGAGAACATGGAATGAAGGATATCATTGCTTGTGTCAGATGGATCTTGGTTGAAAGCAAAGAATACCAGAAAGATATTTGTTTGTGTTTTATTGACTATGAAAAGGCATTCCACTGTGTGGATCATAACAAGCTATGGATAACATTGCAAAGAGTGGGAATTCCAGAACCCTTAATTGTGCTTATCTGGAACCTGCATATAGACCGAGAAGCAGTCATTCAAACTAAATAAGAGGGTAATGCGTGGTTTAAAATCAGGAAAGTTGTGTGCTAGGGCTGTATCCTTTCACCACACTTATTCAATCTGTATGCTGAATAAATAATTTTTTGAGAAGCTGGGCAATATGAAGAAGAACAGGACATCTGGATTGGAGGAAGTCTCATTAAAACTGACTTGTAGATGACACAACCTTGCATGCTGAAATCAAACAGGACTTGAAAATACTTGGTACTGTGAATTTACTGGTTATTGTTTTTCTATCCAAAGTCTTCTTCACTCTCACCAAATGATTGGGTGGGACCATGTAAACTGGGTGTACAAGAGTCTAATACTGGGATTGGTTAGTTTTGTCATCATGCTAGGCTTGGAAGCAGGAATAAATGATCCCAGGATCATCAAGAAAGAAAAGCCATGAGAGTAGCGTGAGACCCCTACCTGGAAAAGAAACTACAACTAAGGCGGTGGCAGAGGCAAGTTGTCTTGCAGAGACAAAGTAGCTGCAGGCTTCCCGATCCATGGACCAAGCAAAGCTGAGTGCCTATAGACTGGTTTTTACAGGGCATTTACAGACTGGTTAAGGAAGCTTTGTAACACTTGCCTGAGCAAATCAAAGGTCGATGGCTGAGAGGCCAAAGACAAAAGCAGAGCTTGACTGCAGTTGTCAGAGAAGAGGCTTTCTGACTGTAGAACTACTGTCTCCTGAGTTGTTTCTGATCCTGATTTGTACCCTATTCACTTACCCAAAGAAATCACATAATTGTGAGTATTGTCTGAGTTCTGTGTGACCATTACAACAGAATAATGAACACAGATGAGAAGCAGAGTGCTGTGGAAGAGACCGTTGGTGTCAAAATAGGGTAAAGAAGGTTGAAGGGTGGAGACATATCTGACCTCTGATTAATAGGAATCGGCCTTGGGTTAATTTTGAGTTTGATTCTCATTCCCCCTTGCAAAGCCAGAGGAATTCAGACATGCCTCCACACCATTTCTACAATGATGAAGATCAAAGAATACAGTCTTTAGTGTGGATTCTTATAATGTAACTTTATATTGTAACTCAATGTAAAGAAAACAAAAGTCCTCATAGTCTGTCTTGGAAGCAGTATAGCCAGAATGTTCCTTAGAAATGAGTATAGTGAGACTTCCTCTCACGAACCTTAGATGTTTTATCAGGAGCGACCAGTCTCTGGAAAGGACATCTTCCTTTTTAAAGTAGAATGTCTTTGAAAAAGAAGAAGACCCGCAATGAGATGGATTGGGCCAGTGCTGCAATAATGGGCTCAAACATGACAATAATTGTGAGGATGGTGCAGTGTTTCATTCTGTTGTGCATAGGGTCGTTATGAGCAGAGCTGACTTGATGGCACTTGACAACAATGATAGCATTCCATCGTATGACTATCTGCCATAATTTATTCAACCAGTCCCTATTGCTTCCTACATTTTGCTACTACAAATAACAGATTTCTACTTATTTTTTGCTATTATAAATAGTACTTTGAGGAATCATCTTGTACATATGCCATTTCACAAATGTGCATGCATATCCACAAGATATTCTTAGAAGTGGTGATTTGAAGCCATTCCAGAATTGAAACCATTTTCATTATTATTATTATTTAAATGGACTATAAATGATGAGGAAAATCCAGAGGCATCAGGTGTGCAAAGGAGGGTTCCCTAACCTACTTGTATTTGATTCACATTATGGTAGACCCTCTAGAACTTTCATAAGGACCTTTTATAAACCAGGTATCACTTTTATAATTTCCCCTTATTCATCCAACTTATGTTCTTCAAATTTTAAATAAAATTCTCCTTCAGAGGACAATTAAGCAATATCTATCAAAATAAAAAATGCATGACTACTTCATCCAAATATTACACAAGATTCTGCATTATGAATTGAATTTTGTTCCCCCAAAATATGTGTTGTATATCCTGACCTCTATGCCTATGGTTATAACTCCATTTGGAAATGGGTTATCTTTGTTATGTTAATTGTTGTTGTTAAGTGCCATCGAGTTGGTTCCGACCCATAGCGACCCTGTACAGGGTTTCCGAGGCTGTAAATCTTTACGAGAGCAGAAAACCTTATCTTTCTCCTGTGGAACAGCTGGTAGTTTCGAACTGCTGACCTTAAGGTTCACAGCCCAATTCATAACCACTAGGCTACCAGAGCTTGTTGTTAGGTGCTGTCAAGTTATAGCGACCTTATGCACAACAGAACGAAACACTGCCCAATCCTGGGCCAACCTCACTATCCTTGCCATGCTTGAGCCCATTGATGCTGCCACTTTGCCAATCTATCTTGCTGACGGGCTTCCTCTTTTTCTCTGACCCTCTACTTTACCAAACATGATATACTTCTCCAGCGACTGGTCCCTCCTGACAATATGTCTGGAGTATGAGAGACGAAGTTTGGCCATCCTGGCCTCCAAGGAGCACTCTGGCTGCACTTCTTCCAACACAGATCTGTTGGTTCTTTTGGCAGC
>NW_006408534.1:4301294-4323481 GCF_000296735.1 Chrysochloris asiatica | reverse complement strand
TAATGATCAATACATCTTGATTGCATGTTTGATCAATTTCAGATTGAAAAAGTTGGTAGAATTCTTCTATTTCATCCTCACTGGCTTTTAGTGGTTGGTGCGTAATTTTGCATAATAGTGGTATTAACTGGTCTTACCTGTAGGTGCATGGATATTGTCCTGTCACAGACAGCGTTATAATTCATGACTGACCTGGATATGTTCTTTTTGACATTGAATGCACCACCATTCCTTTTCAATCTGTCATTCCCAGCATAGTAAACCATGTGATTGTCAGATTCAAAATGGGCAATACCAGTCCATTTCAGCTCACTAATGCCTAAGATATCGATGTTTATGTGTTCCATTTCATTTTTGACAATTTCTAATTTTCCTAGATTCATACTTCTTACATTCCATGTTCAGATTATTAATGGGTGTTTACAGTTTTTTCTCTTCATTTTGAGTTGTGCTCATCCTCAAATGAAGGTCCCGTAGGCTTTACTCCCATGGGCTTTACTCCATTTGCACCATCATGGTCAACTCTACTTTGAGGAGGCAGCTATTCCCCAGTTGCATTTTGAATGTCTTTCTACCTGAGGGTCTAATTTTCCGGCACTATATCTGACAGTGTTTCTCTGCTATTTATAAGGTTTTCAGTGACTAAATATTTGGAAGTAATTCGTCACTCCTTCCTAGTCTGTCTTCGTCTGGAAGCTTATCTGAAACCTGTCCACCATGGTGACCCTGCTGGTATTTAAAATACTGGTGCCATAGCTTCCAGAATCACAGCAACTCACAAGCCACCACGGTATGACAAATTGACAGACATGTGGTGGGTTATGTTAATTAGGATGGATTAATATAGGTTGTATCTTGAGTCAATCTCTTTTGTATTTGTGTTATGACAGCAATCGATAACTAAGATAGAATTTGATACTGGAAGTGCAGAGTGATGCTCTAACAGATACCTAAAATGTGGAAGAACTTTTGAAATTGCATGATAGGTACAGGCTTCAGAGCTGTTTGCTTGTTTTTAACTTTTTATTGTGAATTAAGTAAAGGTTTACAGAGTAGATCATCAATCCCACATTCAACAAATCATACACTTCATTACAGTGTTTGCAACCTACTCCATGTACCATCAGTTTATATTATTTACCTCCATTCAATTTAACTCTTACACTCTTTCCTATGGCTTCTGATACCTTCATCTTTCCTCTGCCAACCTCTCTCTCATTGTATATTGCTTCCCTGTCACCCACGTGAAGATGTCTCTACCCTCTGGTGGTGGTGGTGGTGGTGGTGGTGGAGTGCTGTCCATTAAATTTGGACTCAGGTCAACCCTGCTGAAAGCCTCATCGTTCTCTCACAGAGTACCTGGTGAACTCAAATTTCTGACTTTGCAGTTAGCAGCCCAACATGTAATCCACTATGTTATCAGGGCTCCTTCTCTACCCTCTAGCTAGTGAGTAATTTTTCCTTCCCTTCCACCTCTGGTAGCCATCATGGGATATTTCTTTTAGCAAGAAAACCTCTTCTCATACCAGTATCAGGCATTTTGATTATTGTGGCTGTGTAGTAGGTTTTGAGATCGAGAAATGAGAGACCTCCCACTTTGTTACTGTTTGTTTATTTGTTTTGTTTTTAAGTAATGTTCTGCTCATCTAAGGTCTTTTTCCTTTATATATAAATCTATATTAGATTTCCCATTTCTTTAAAGAATGATGTTGAATTCTGGTTTGGGATTGAATTATATTTATAGATTGCCTTGGGTAGTATTGACCTTTTCACAATGTTAAGCTTTCCTATCTGTGATTATACTGTATTTTTCCATGTTTGAAAGTCTCTTTTGGTTTCTTATAGTGAGTAGTAATTTGTAGTTTTCTTTGTATAAGCCTTTTGTTTCTCTGGCTATAATTTATTCCTAAGTATTTCATCTTTTGGATGGCTATTGTAAATGGTATTGCTTTCCTTATTTCCTTTTCAAAGCTTTCTTTTTTAAAATGTGACTGATTTTTGCATGTTGATCTTGTACCCTCCCACTTTGCTGAATCTTTCAATGAGTTCCAATCTTTTTTTTTTTTTTTTTTTTTTTCTGAGTCTTTGGGATTTTCTAAGTATAGGATAATATCATCTGCAAATAGAGATTTACTTCTTGGCCAATTGTATACCTTAATTTCCTTTTCTTGCATTATAGGTCTTTGTTGTTGAGGGCCTGTGTAGCATGTCTGCCTAGTTTGACATCTTGCCAGAAAAAACTGAAGCGTTTTAAGGTAAGAAACCTAGATTGCCTTGAAGAAATTGGTGCTAGAAGTGTGGACATTAAAAGTGATTCTAGTGAGACTTTAAAAGAAAATGATGAACATGGGTTGGACAGTGGAGGGCAGGCCTGTGGGCCCACAGCTGTTGTCCTCCAAGAATAGAAAAGAACCATGCCCAGAGCAGCTAGGACATCAGAAGAACTGTTGAAGGAGCAAGAGAAGCAGAGCTGCCTAGATCTCAATGGGTGGGGTCTCCTCCACCTCAAAGAGAGGGGCCATAGCCTCCCAAGTTTGAAGAGTTAGATATTTGCTAACTCAGTTCTGTAGTGTAAGGCTACCATTAAGGTGTGTCAGGAGGATGGAACTGCACTAAGCCCGCTGGGGTAGAGGAGGTGTGGTCACCATGCAAATGGACTAGGATAATGGGGCTGCCCAAAATCAAAGGGTTTTGTCCCAATGGGTCTGGAAGGCAGATCTGAAGCCAGAATACAGATTATTTTAATCTTTGAGAGCTAATGGAAATTGTTTTCCTGGATTTTGGAGTCACTTGGTGCCTATCAAGTAGCTATTTAGTGCTATGGATTAGGCATTGGGTTACTAACCACAAGGTCAGTGGTTCAAATCTTTTAGTCACTCCATTGGAGAAAGGTCAGAGTCTCTGCTGCTATAAAGATTCCCACATACAGTCTTGGAGACCCTATATAGGGGCACTATGAGTCATAATGGAGTCCTGGTGTAGGATAAGCAAGCACTGGACTGCTAACCACAAGGTCGGCAGTTCAAACCCATCAGTCACTCCTCAGAAACCCTGTACAGGGTGGCTATGAGTCAGAATCAACTCAACGGCACTTAACAACAACAACATACAATTAATCTGGGAAGCTGGGCAAAAGAAGAATGTAGAATCAGGATTGGAGGAAGGCTCATTAAAAACCTACAATATATCGATGACACAACTTGCTTGTTGAAAGCGAAGAGGATTTGAAGTACTTACTGAAGAAGATCACAGACTACAGACTTTAGCACAAATTATATCTCAATGTAAAGAAAGCAAAGCAAAAATCATCACAACTGGACCAATACAGCATCATGATAAATGGTGAAATAATTGAGGTTGTCAAGGATTTCATTTTACTTAGATCCACAATCAATGTCCATAGAAGGAGCTGCCAAGACATGACTAATCGCGTTGGACAAATCTGTTACAAGACACCTCTTTAAAGTGCTAAAGAGCAAAAAAAAAAAAGACACCTTGAGGACTAAAGTATACCTGACACATGCCATAGTATCATAGTATTTTCAATTGTTTATATGCATGTGAAAGCTGGATAACAAATAAGGAAAACTGACGAAGAATCAATGCCTTTGAATTATGGTATTGGCACACAGTACTGAATATAACGCAACTGCCAGACAAATGAACAAATCTTTCTTGAAAGAACTACAGCTAGAATGCTCGTTTTAAGTGAGAATAATGACACTTCTTTTTACATACTTTGGACATGTTATCAGAAGGGACCAATTTCTGGAAAAGTACACCATGTTTAGCAAAGTGGAGGGTTAACAGTAAAGAGGATGACCCTTAATGAGATGGATTGGACCACTGACTGCAATGATGAGCCCAAACATAGGAAAGATTGTGAGAATAATGCAGGATGGGACAGCGTTCCATTCTGTTGTGCACAGGGTTGTTATGAGCCAGAATCAACTAGACAGTACCTAACAATAACACTGAAAGTGAAATTAATAAATAATCCAGGGAGCTGGTCTATGGGTTATAGTTTTATTTTTTTTAAAATACTGTATTAAAATATTATTTGTTTTGATTACTGAGTTTTTTGGCAGCCCTTTAAATTTTGCATCCAAGATAAGTGCTTCACTCATCTCTACCTAGACTGGGCTCTATCTTTAAAGGCAAATCAGATATGTCACTCCCTTGTTAAATGGCATTGTTTTTTTTTTTTTTTCCATTTAATGTATATATAAGGCCAAGATTCTTAATGTGACCTACAGTTACTAAGTAAATTGCATATATTAGTACATTCTCCCAAACTGCCTCATGCATCTGAAGTAATGCTAGACTCTCATCTTTACGTTGTATCTATAACACACATTCCATAGGAAGGGCAAGAAAAATCATGAGGTTAGTAAACCAAACCAAACTCACTGCCATCAAGTGGATTGCTATTCTTAGTAACCCTGTAGGACACAGTAGAACTGCTACTGTTTCCGAAGCTTCATTTTTCTTCTGCAGTGTCTGCTTCATTTGAACCGCCAACCTTGTGATAAACAGCCCAGTGCTTAACCCACTGTGCCACTAGGGTCCTGTATAAGGATAGTAGAAAGAAAGAATATAGCAAAAACATGCAGAAGAATCAAAATAAATAAGTAGTGGCACATTGAAAGATCATTAACTCTAATTTTAGAAAAAAAAAAAAAAACAACTCATGCAAAATTATGCAAATTACTAGGTAATGTTTACAAAACAGCACCTCCTAGATACATATTAACTTCCTGAAGTCTGATTTTTGGCACTAGATGCAATTTTTGGTACTAACATGTTATTGTTCTCCTTGACAGCAGTCCCAGCCTATAAATCATCATATCCACATCCTGTAACAGTCCTGCCTTTGGCCTCTTCCCAGGACACTAGAATAACAGTAATGTGAAATGAATCTATATGTGGAAAATTTGGGGGACTCCAACCCCTTCTCTGGGATGAGAAACACATGTGGGTTCTGCTCCTGTTTCATTCTGAAGATAAGTTTCCAAGTACAGGTTGTTGTTGTTAAGTGCTGTTGTGTTGGGACCTACTCATAGCAACCCTGTATAGGGTTTCTGAGGAGCGGCTGGTAAACTTGATTTGCTGATCTTGTGGTTCAAAGAGACCTTGCAGTCCAACGCATTAACCCACAGAGCCACACCAGGACTCTAATATCAGGCCAAATATGAGTAGAACGGATTCTTAGAAGATCAGCCTTTCCATCAGACAAAAATCATTAGAATTTCATCATATTTTGCTTTGGAACAAGGCAAATCTGCCTTTCAACATCAGCAGAGAGGTTAATTAATTATGGTATTATGCTGCTGATTTCTAATTTCTTTCTAGCTCAGAAATTCCCTTATCATCTTTAAAGAATTTGTAAATTTAAAGATCCCCTTATTGTTAACCCCAAGAATCTGTTTTGTGCAGTATCCATACATCATTCAATGTTGTTGTTGTTAAGTGCTGTCGAGTCGATTCCTATTCATAGCGATCCTATATAAAGTTGTCAGGGAACAGCTGGTGGGTTTGAAATTCTCAGTGGTGGTTGGTGGTTGTTTGCTGTGGAGTTGGTTCCGACTCATAGCAACCCTGCATGGGGTTTCCGAGGCTGTAAATCTTTATGGGAGCAGAAAGCCTCATCTTTTTCCCGCGGAATGGCTGGTAGTTTCAAACTGCCGACCTTGAGGTTAGCAGCCTGACTCGTAACTATTAGGTTACCAGAGCTTCGTGAACTTCTCAGTAGCACATGTACATTTATTTTGTGGGTTTCACTAGAGTGTGAGGGAAATGTGGCCCAATTCTAGCCCCCATAGTATGGTATCAGGCAGCTATTCAGGATCCCCTTTGGAATCTTCATGGGTGTTGTTTGCTCTACAAGCTCTAGAATGAATATATCTGTCTTTCTGCAACTGGGCACCTCCAGACCGTGAGCCACCACTTATCCCTCTGACAATCATCAGCTTTAGTTCTAGATGCTTATCTCTCTCAAGCCTCTGTCTTACTCCTCTTACTACTCAAACCCCACTACTGGCTACCCAAGGGGTGGGAGGGAAGTGTGAAATACTGGGCTCTCTCCTTTACCACAGAACAGACTCTTAGCTTTCCATAGCACAGATGTGATATATCTGTAGCTTTTTAAGAGACTTGATTGATGTTTTAAGAATAGGACATTTGCAACACGGAACACATCAACTTTACTAGATATGACTTCCCTTAAAGCCATCTTCAGAAGGTCTCTCTCAAAACACCTTGAATCTGTGGTCAATGTCCCAGTCTCACGTGTCCTCACCAAGAACTTTAATAGATCTTATTGGAAAAAGTTTCTCTCTGGTTGCAATCTTGGGCCTGATTCCTGTGTGTGTATCTTGTATCTTGTACCTTCCTGAACTCACTTATTAGTTGTAGGTGTTGTTTGGTAGATTCCTTGATGTTTTCTACGTAACAATTGTGTCATCTGCAAAAAGGGGAAGTTTCTTATTTTCTAACCTGTATGCTTTTCACTTATTTTTCTTGCCTTATTGCAGGTTAGTTTATGGTCAGCTGAATTTTTGAAATGTTGGTTAAGAAGTTTTAAGTACAGTTCTTTACAATAGGAGTTCTCAGTGCTTTTGATATGCTATTATAAGTCTTCTAAAAGGAGGGACGTAGGGGAGTTGGTTCCCAAATTTCTGTGATCATGAACATGTTTTCTTTCAGGACTTCTGGATATTGGAGAACACTGATTTATAGATGCAAGTAGTCTAGAAGTTTGGCTCAAAGGAGTCTTGAGAGATAAAAAGCTTGGAAATGGTAGTTTCCATAGTTTTTATCTACTCATATATTGGGGGTCCTGATGTGGTGCTGGATAAGCACTGGACTGCTAACTGCAAGGTTGTCAGTTTAAACCCACCAGCTGCACCTCAGAAACCCTATACATGTCAGAACCAACTCCACAGCATTTAACAACAGCAACAACATATCTTGAAGGTAGTTTTGTGGGTTAGGTTTTGGGCTGTTAACTGCAAACCCATCGGCAGCTCTGAAAGGGAAAAGATGAGGCTGTTTGCTTCTGTAAATATTTACAGTTTCAGAAACCCTATGGAGCAGGTAAAACTCTATGAGTCCTGTAGGGTCTCTATGAGTCAGAATTGACTAGATGGCAGTGGTGGGTTTGACTTATATTTTAAAGATTTAAAAATCTGCTTTAGAAGGATTAATTTGCAGTCCTCAAGGCACTGAAACATGGCTGCAACAGTATATTGACAGGGATCTGCCAGAGGTTCAGGCAGGATTCAGGCAAGGATGTGGAACAAGGGACATCATTGCTGACATCAGGTGGATCTTGGCAGAAAGCAGAGAATACCAAAAAGATGTTTACCTGTGCTTTATTGAGTGTGCAAAGGTTTTTGACTGTGTGGATCATGACAAGCTATGGACAACGTTGTGGAGAATGAGTATTCTAGAACACTTAATTGTGCTCATGAGGAACCTGTACATAGATCAAGAGGCAGTCATTCAAACAGAACAAGGAGGCACTGAAAGGTTCAAAATCAGGAAAGGTGTGTGCCACGGTTGTTTCACCATACTTTCATCATACTTATTCAATCTGTATGCTGAGCACATAATCTGAGAAACTGGATTATATGAAGAAGAATGTGGCATCAGGGTTGGAGAAAATCTTATTAATAACCTGCGATATGCACATAATATAACCTTGCTTGCTGAAAGCAAAGAGAACTTAAAATACTTACTGATAAAGATCAAAGACCACAGCCTTAGGTATGGGTTGCATCTTTATGTAAAGAAAACAATAATCACTACCACTGGAACAGTAAATTCCATCATGATAAATGGAGAAAAGATTGAAGTTGTCAAAGACTTCATTTTGTTAGGATCCACTCATGGAAGCAGCAGTCAAGAAATCAAACAATGTATTGCATTAGACTAATCTGTTGCATCCAGACCTCTTTCATGTGTTCAAGAGCAAAGATGTCAGTTTGAGAACTAAAGTGCTACAGACCCAAGTCATGGTATTTTCAATAGCTTCATATGCATGTGAATGTTGGGCAATAAATAAGGAAAGACAGAAGAATCGATTCATTTGAGCTATATTGCTGGAGAAGAATATTAAAGGTACCATGGCTTGCCAGAAGAAAAAAAAAAAATCTGTGTTAGAAGGAGTACAGTCAGAAAGCTCCTTCGAAGCCAGGTTGATCAGACTTTGGGACATATTATCAGGAGGGACCAGTCCCTAGAGAAAGACATCATACTTGGTAAAGTGGAGGGTCAGCATAGGAGGGAGATCCCCAATTAGGTGGATTGGCACAGTGGAAACAGAAATGGCCTCAAGTATAGCAGCAATTGTAAGGTTGGTGCAGAACTGGGTGGTGTTTCCTTTGTTGTTTTTCACAGGGTAGCTATGGGTTGGAACCGACTCAGTGGTACCTAACAACAACAACAACAACAACAAGGCACTGCAGTTTTAATAAGGGTTAGATGGTTAAGGGTCTGGAGTCAAATTGGCTGCTACCCTCACTCTACTGCCTTTTAAGATCTTGGAAAAGTCATTTTACCTGTTTGACTTTTTATAGTTTACAAGTACTTTCACAGTTATAAGAAACTTAGGTAAGTAGAGTGAGTAATTTTATCATTTCTATTTGACACTTGGGGAAATATTCTCAGAATGTGTAAGTGACTTTGCCTAATGTCATATATGTTATTGTTGTTGTTAAAGGCCATCGAGTCAATTCTAACCCATAGCGACCCTGCTGGTGAGCTTGAACCACCGAGCTCACAGTTCAAACAACTTTTCAGTCTGATGCATTAGCCCACAGCGCCACACCAGTACTCCAAATATCATATATTATTGTTGTTGCTATGTACTGTGGAGTGGTTCCGACTCATAGTGACCCTGCACAGGGTTTCCGAGGCTGTAAATCTTTACAGGAGCAGAATGCCTCGTCTTTCTCCCAAAAAAACCGCTGGTAGTTTCGAACTGCTGACCTTGAGGTTAGCAGCCTGATTTGTAACCACAATGCTACCAGAGCTCCTTAATGTCATATATAGAGCTGATAAATTATGACACTGTGACTCAGAATTAGATATTCATGCAGCTTGCAATATGTGGGAACTTCCCCCTATTTTATAATATTGCCTTCCAACATCAGATAAAAATGGAATATTTTAGGATTTCAAAATGGAATCAATATGAATTTGGATATGCATAGAAAGGCTTAAATGTAATTGACACAGTTCCTTAAGAGTCTAGAAGGAAGCCTACAGGATTATTGGAAGACAATGAACTTCCATGGAGGATGTACTATGTGCTCAGTTGTTTTACATATGATTATCAATCTTCTAGACACATTGCTTACTTTTTGTAGAAGAGGGAATTAGTCTTTTGAAGATAATGAAACTTTCCCAAATACATACAGCTAAGTGGATGAGAACCTATGTGTGTAGAGCCCACAACAGTATGATGTTTTTAGGA
Source organism: Chrysochloris asiatica (assembly GCF_000296735.1). Lineage (NCBI taxonomy): Eukaryota > Metazoa > Chordata > Mammalia > Afrosoricida > Chrysochloridae > Chrysochloris > Chrysochloris asiatica. The sequence continues at coordinate 4,314,003 of NW_006408534.1, read as the reverse complement.
GCTGGACTTTGTTCAAGTCATTTCCCTTATTCTGGCTTCCTGTTTACTCCCAAACAAAATAAGGGAGATGGATGAGATTAGTGTTCTCCAAACTGTGCACTTTGGCTGTTAAAAAAATGTTCAGGAAAAATCACTCTATGATCACATTAAGTTTAGGAAATGCAGGGTTAATCAAAGCTGAAGTTTTTTGTTATGTTTTGTTTTGATAGAAAAGGTTAGGGATGATGAGAGAGAGGAGATGCAGGTGGGTGTGACCATAAAGGGGTGGTAAATCAGGAAGAGCTTTGCTGTAATGGAATTATGCATGAATCTACACAAGGTAGATGAGATACATGCACAGCATACAAATGCCACATTTCTGCATTGATTGTACTATAATTATGTAACACTGGGGAAAACTGGGTAAAGGGTAGTAGACCTGTCTTTAGTATCTTTGTGAGTCATTATAATAGTGCTGAGTTGTTAAGTTAGTGTTGGTTGTTAAGTGCCCTCCAGTCCGTTCAGGTTCCTAGAGACACTGTATAGGGTTTCTGAGGAGTGATTGATGGGCTTGAACCCCTAACACTTTGTTTAGTTGCCGTTTAGTGCCTTCGAGTAGGTTTCAACCATAGTGACCTTTAATAGGGTTTCCAAAGAGCAGCTAGTGGATTGGTGTTCTTCAGTTGGGATTTGGCCAGTTTTTCTTATAGTCAGAAAGAGGCTATGGGTTTGGGGGAGGAAGATGATAGAGTTCTGTGTTGTATTTGTAACTACCTGTGAAGTCGAAAAATTATTTTAAAAAATAACGTTAAAAAAATAATGCATTAGTAGTCTCCATAGGGGGATACCTAAGGATGCATTTAGTATTTTTACTTGGCCAGTACTTTCTGTCGCTCTGTGTCCCCACAACAAATCATGTAACTTGAGTTTTTGGAAATGTGCATAATTGTATGTTTTCAATATCTCATATCTGGAATTTTTATTCAAGAAACAGGTATGGGGGTGGAGAAGGGGGAGACTGTTGAAGTAAGTATGGGCTTGGAGAGGTCGTTCGGTTCTGATTGTTTTACTCAGGCAACAGTCAGCGCCCAGATTCAGGTATCCTTAGGATCACCGCTGCACAGCTGGACAGTCAGTGTTGGGAAGTCCCAGCACAGCTGGAACCCTGGTATAAAGCTTCAGGGCGTTCCCGGTAACTCACACGGGCCGCGGTACCCGCCTAGCAGAAATATACAAACACTCCAACTGAAGGGCAGTGGGAACGGAGCGGAGCTCAGGCAGCGGCCACTCCTGGGACTGGCCGGAAGAAACCAGGATGGCGTGTACCCAAGGCCGTCCAGATCGGGGGCGCGTGGCACGCACGAGCTCTCCCGCGCATGCTCCACCCGCCCCAGCCCCAAGTCCCGCCTCTTTTTCTCCTTCTCCCCCTCCCCCGCCAGCCTCCCTCCGAGCTGGCCCCTCCGGGCTGGTGGCCGACGTTCCGCGTGCGTGCCGGCGCCTGACTTCACTTCCGGCTAACGCGCTCCGCTTGCCCCCTGGCCCCGGATGGTGACTGGCGGTGGTGCTGCACCTCCCGGGACTGTCACTGAGCCGCTTCCCAGTGTGATTGTGCTAAGCGCAGGCCGGAAGATGGCGGCTGCGGCTGCGGCGGCCTCGGCTCCGGGCTGCTCCTCGGCAGTGGGGGCGGGAGCGGCCGGGGTCTCGGAGTGGCTGGTGTTGCGGGACGGCTGCATGCGCTGCGACGCCGACGGGCTGCATAGCCTCTCTTACCATCCGGCGCTCAACGCCATCCTGGCCGTCACCAGTCGCGGGACCATCAAAGTCATCGACGGCACCTCGGGGGCCACCCTGCAGGCCTCGGCTCTCAGCGGTGAGTGTGCGGCCCGCGGGGCGGGGGCCGGGCCTTCTGCGGGAGGAGCCGGATCCGTGGGATGCCTCGGAAGGAAGCCGCCCAGCCTCAGGGCTCGACTGAGCCCTCCGGAGGAGGGAAAGCGGCGTGACTGGAGCGGGGTAGCGGGAGGGCAGGGCTGAGGGCTCAGGCCTGCTTGTAGTGAAGGGTGGCCCGGAACCTGATGGAGATCTTAGGACTTGAGTTTTTCAGCGGCTGCAGCTGGGAAGAAAAGACCGGCGAGTCGGGGAGGGGTTGGAGTTGCCTTTTGGGCCTTCAGCGTCCGGTCTGGGTTGTGCCTGCGGGAGTTCGGCACCGGGGAAGGGCAGGCCCATGGGTAGGTCGCGGAGAGGGTGTCGCCACTGCCCTCTGCTAGATCAGAGAGCGAAAGGGTAGAAGGGTTGATCTCCGCGTGAGTCCAGTTGGCCAGGGACGGGGAGCGTCGGAGCCGTCATGCAAGCCCGACCCACTGGAAGAGAAGTAGGGACTCAGCGGTTCACAGGTCCCGCAGGTGCCGGGGTATCCCCGCGGGCTTCGCACCGGTAGTGGGGGTGGGGTGGGCTTGGAGTGGGGGCGGGGAGGGAAGTAGGCGGACCAGCTGCTTGAACTTCTCCGCTGCTGGCTGTAGGGCTCTGGCGGACGCTAAAGAAGACCACACCTTGTCCCCTAGTTCTGAGCTTCGAACATGTACCCCCAAGTGATGAGACATTCAGGGCTTGCGCTAGTTGGGTGAAATCTTAGGCCCTCTCTACGTGATTTACCACAGTCACCCGAAAGTTGGTATTCTGGCTGATGTCTGAGTGTCATTATTGGAAGAGAGCAATTTGGGGGGAGGCATAAACATTGGTCCAGGGACTGGATTTTTATACTCTGCGCCAGGTGAACACTTAGTGGACTGGAGTGTTTTGAAATTGCCTGGGCTGTTATGTTTGGTTGAGATGACATTTCATTTATGGCTAAATGATAAGTGACTTAGATGTTGTAAATAAAGATTGAAAAGTTAGTCTGTGAATGAATTAGACTATATGCATTTTGCCAAATGATAATAGTTACGTGGTCCACTAAGTCACATGTATTTTAACATAGACAAATAAGTTATTGTAGTTTACTGTGTGAGTAATAAGGCAGTGTATGGAGACAGATGAAGTTAGGGTTGTAGCTTTTTTTTATGGATGTGGGATTCTGAAAGAATTGGGTTGTATATAGTTATGGAATATGAATCTTGAATACATCTAAGAAATATAGCTAAAGAACAGTTTGGTTTTAGGTTTGTAATTTTTTTCTTTTGTTCGCAAAGGTGAAGTACACAAAAAGTTCATAGAAAAATGTCATCTTCTCTCTCTTTTTAAACATCATTCTGTCTTAATCCCATTTTTTTCCATGAACTTTTTGAAACCCCCTAGTACAGGAGGGATACCTCAGCTGTAGCAACAAGTAGATACTGCAACTGTGGACACAACAGCTTGTCACTACGTATGAGAGTAATGTATTTATGAGTAATTGGATATCTTTCTTTTTAAACTTAAAAGTAATTCAGATATGAAATATAAGGAATAACATAGTGAACAATCATATATACTTCCCTATACTTGGAGTCCTGGTGTGGCGCTGTGAGTTAATGTGTCAGATTGCAAAGCCGTTTGAACTGCAAGGTCTGTGGTACAAGCTCACCAGCTGCTCCTCGGAAACCTTATACAGGGTCTATGGGTTGTCACCGACTCGATGGCACTTAACAATGACAACAACATAGTTAGTTTAAGAAATAAAACATTACAAATAAAATTGAAGCCACTTTCTCTGTCTCTCTTTGATAGAATTCTTCCAAACCCTCCTTCCCCCATAAATATTATCCTTAGTTTGGTTTTATCATTTTCCTACCTGTCTTAATACTTATTACTACACGTATGTATCCTTGTTGTCTAATATTGCTTTTCATGATTTTAAATTTATTATAAAGTGTTCTGGATAGAAAATAGTTTTGTGGGCTGCCTTTTCTGTCTGCAGATTATGTTTGAGAAAACGTATGCCAGGATTTGTTACAAGTCCATAGGGGGAAATTGAACATACGAGGGGGCTTCAAAAAGTTGTTGGAAGAATGGAATTAAAATGTTAATGGATTTTTTCCATGAACTTTTTGAAGCCCCTTGTATGTACTTATATATGGAAGGAAAGAAAATATTATTGGGGTAAATTACTTAATGGTGGAGAGTTTTAGAGGTAAAAGAAGTGTAAAGGTGGTTGCATACAACACAGTACTGATTTGAGAGACTTTAGTTGACCTATTTTAGGGGAGTTTATTTAGAAAATTATGTGATTGGAAACTAATTGCTTGCAGATGTCCATGCATTGAGGATTGAAAATATGTAGATTTATGGTGAGCAAAGTAAAAGGATTATGGATAGATTTTTGAAAGTAACCATGGGTCAATTTGAATGTTTTTATATATGAGAAGTGAAGTTATTGATAGTAATTACCAGAGGTTGTATAGGGTCCTGTGCATGTAATTTATACAGATTATGTAGGGAATGCAGCATTTTATCTTTTGCTTGGCATATGTATTTAAATAGGTCTATTTTTAATGGTTAATAGAAGGTAACAGTCCTATAAATAGAGTGAGGAGAAGGTGCCAGTAGTGACTGTGGTCCTAACATGACCCCTCTTTTCAGTATATGAATAACAAACCACCTTCCTTTCTACCTCAGAGGAAAGACATTTGGGGATAAAGGGAAAAACCCATGTGACCATATAGAACTTTATGGAATAATAGTGTAGTGTGTCTTAAAGATTTGTGAAGTTCTGTTTATGGTTGTGGGTCACCTACTACTATAGGTTGGATGTTGCAGAATGGAAGCAGTACTTGTATATATATATATTCTACCAGATCACAAAATGGTGAATTTGTAATTATGTCTACTAGTATATGTGTTCAGATGAACTGTGTCTGAAAAAGTATTTACAAATACATTTTCACTAGATCAGGAGCTATTGGTATATACATAAGTTAGAAATAAAGCAAAGTATTAACTTTCTGTTAAGATTTAAGAGTTAAGATTTCTGAGGTTCTGAGCTGAATCTTTATCTGGTGTTTAGTGACCTACAAGATCTGGCTTCTACCAATCTTTCTAGCCCTTTTTCTCTATTTTGTGAAACTGGTTCATTTACTCTCCTAACTACACCAGTTTGCTCTTTCTTGGAATGCACTAGTTTTCTCCAGCCAGTTAAACAAATCTTACCCGTATTTCTAGACCCAGAGCAAAATTTAAATTCATATTCTCTTTGCTCTTGTTCTTGTTAAGTACTATGGAGTTGGTTCCAACACATAGCACCCCCATAGAGGGTTTCTAAGGAGCACCTGGTGGGTTTGAAGTACTGACCTTGTGGTTAGTGCTCAAGTGCTTATCTTACAGTTGCATACCAGGACACCAATGATTTCTTTAACCTGAAATAATTCTCTGGACCCATACGCATATACAAGGGGGCTTCAAAATGTTAGTGAAAAAAATGGATCAAATCTTTGAAAACCTGTAGAGTGCATGCTTACTCTACACATCAGCAATTAACAGTAATGTCTGTTTTAGTAACTTGGCAACTTAATATTTGTGGCTTGTTTTCTGCTGGCTTGAAGTATTTGAATTCCATTTTATTGAGCTTTTAGTTCTTTCACCATACTCATTCAACCTGTATGCTGAGCAAATAATACGAGAAGCTGGGTTCTGTGAAGAAAAACGTGGCATCAGTATTGGAGGAAGACTCATTAACAACTTGCGATATGCAGATGATACAACCTTGCTTGCTGAAAGTGAAGAGGACTTAAAACATACACTGATGAAGATCAAAGAGCACATTCGGTATGGGTTGCATCTCAATGTCAGGAAAACAAAAATCCTCACCACGGGACCAATAAACAACATTCTTATCAATGGGGAAAAGATTGAAGTTGTCAAGGACTTCATTCTTCTTGGATCAACTATCAACATTCGTGAAAGCAGCAGTCAAGAAATCAGACGACGTATTGCATTGGGCAAATCTGCTGCACAGGAACTTTTTAAAGTGTTGAAGAGTAAAGATGTAAGCTCGAGGACTAAGGTGTGCCTGACCCAAGCCATGGTATTTTCAATAACCTCATATGAATGCGAAAGCCGGACAGTGAATAAGGAAGATCGTAGAAGAATTGATGCCTTTGAGTTGTGGTGTTGGAGGAGAATACTGAAAGTGCCATGGACAGCCAAAAGAACCAATAGATCTGTTTTGGAAGAAGTGCAGCCAGAGTGCTCCTTGGAGGCTAGGATGGCTAAGCTCCGTCTCTCATACTTTGGACATATTGTCAGGAGGGAACAGTCGCTGGAGAAGGATGTCATGCTGGGTAAGATGGAGGGTCAGAGAAAAAGAGGAAGACCCCCAACGAGATGGTCAGCCAGGTGGCATCATTGATGGCATCAAGTGTGGCAGCGGTAGTGAGGTTGGCCCAGGATCGGACATTGTTTCGTTCTGCTGTGCATGGGGTCGCTATGAGTCGGTTCCGACTCGATGGCACCTGACAACAACAGTAAATAAGTGATGTTTTATATTTCAAGCTCTTTGTGCAAAAATACCTTGTTTACTTGTTTGTATTTCTTCCTCAGGATGCCTACTTCAAAATATTAACTCAGTATTTTTTATTTGATGTATGTATGGCAGTTGGCATATTAAATGGATGTTTCCTTACACATTACATTGATTATGAAATAAATACATTCCTTTACTATGTAGTCCTGCCTTGTATGTAACTTGACCATACTGTTTATATTACTAGATGTGCCCCTAAGTGTAGCTATTGTTTCTTTTATGCAATTTAGCATAATTGTTAGAAGGAACCAGCTCTAGCACCTGAATGTTTGGGTTAAGATCCTACCATTTATGATTATTAACTATGGAACCATGAGTAAATTCCACCTTTGTTCCAGTTTCCTCATTTACAAAATGATAATTGATGTAGCATGTTTGGAACAGTGTATTTACCATGCTATTAATTAGGCACTCAAAAAATGCTCCTGCCATCTACTTGCTGTTCTCTGTAAATATCTTTATGTTTTTCTTTTTTACTTCAACCTTTTTCATAATTTCTGTTTAATCTTTTAAACTTAACCCCAAAATTGAACCTCCTAGAATTTTTTTTCCCCGATTTATGACTTAGCATCTTGTAGAACACATCATCTAGTTTTTACTTAGGTATAAAAGAAAAGTATTGTTAATTTATTCAGTATTGTCTTAATTATTTACATACTGGTGGTGATACTCTTTCTTGCCTTCTGAAATAGCGTTGAACCCCCCTCTTCTATATGTAGTAAATTTAATATTGTTTGGTCTTTGACATTTTTAGGGCATGTTTAGAAAGCATGATCTTTATGTGTTAGGTAGTGCTGAATTTGGAATCATTGTTCACTTACTAAATCACTTTCTACTTCAACTTCATGAACCTCAGTTTCTTCATCTGTAAGTTAAGATTCATGTTTAATAGGATGGTAAAGCATGTATAAAATGTCGAAATAACAGTCCTTGGCATGTATATAGTCAGTACTCAGGGAGTACTGGTATGGTACTGTGGGTTAATGTGCTGGACTTCAAGGTCAGTTTGAACCTCAAGGTTGGTGGTTCAAGCTCACCAGCTGTTCCTCAGAAACCCTCTACAGGGTCACTATGGGTTGGAACCAATTTGATGGCACTTAACAACAACAGTGAATGCCAAGTCACTTGAACCTTGTGGTGTTCAGTAAATCCATGTTCCTCTTTAAAATTTTTTAGCTGACTTGGTATGTTTATAAAAAGGAGATAGGTGGTGGTAGCGGTGTGCCGTGGAGTCAGTTCTGACTTATAGCGACCCTGTACAGGGTTTCTGAGGCTGTTAATCTTTGCGGAAGCAGAAAGCCTCCTCTTTTTCCCACGGAACAGCTGGTAGTTTCGGACTGCTGACCTTGAGGTTAGCAGCCCGATTCGTAGATGCACAAATATGTTGCTGTTGTTAAGTGCCATCTAGTTGATTCCAACCCATAGCAACCCTGTGTAGGGTTTCCAGGGAGCAGCTGGTGAGCTTGAACCACAGACCTTGCAGTTCAAATGACTTTGCAGTCTGATGCATTAGCTGTGGTAGAGGAGCAGCAGCAACAGAACCAAGAGCCAGAGCATAAGACAGAGCAAGTAAAGCTGAGTGACTTTGGGCAGGAGGCTTGCTTGCAGAGTCGGTTGCCTCCAGGCACTTAATTGGGGGAACTAGATATGCTGACCTAAGAGCTAGGGCTGAATGCCTTCAGGCTGAGACTTCTGTAGTGGTGTGCTGTGGCCGTTTTTTTTTTTCTCCAGCAGCCTTAAAAAAGCTTTGTAACATTGGCCAGGCAGAGAGAGGCCTGCTTATGTCCTGACTGGAAGAACCGTGCCTTGAGCATTTCTGACACTAAAATGACATCTATTAACTTCTCAAGTAGAATCCTGGTGTGACACTATAGGATAAGCACTTGACTGCTAACTACAAGGTCGGTGGTTCAAACTACCAGCTGTTCTTTGGAAACCTTATACAGGGACACTATGAGTCAGAATTGACTTGACGGCATGTAACAACTTCCGTAATAAATCCCATAAGTGTGATTATGGTGTCTGAATCCTGTGTGGCCATTGCAATGAATTATCGAACCCAGTTGAGTAGAAAATGCTGTGGGAGGTATAGTTTCTTATCATTTGTTTATGTAGAGTATGCATATAAATTACAGATTTATGTGTATAGGTATTGTTAAGTGCTGTCGAATTGGTTCTAATTGGTGAGCTTGAACCGCCAACCTTGTGGTTCAAACTGACCTTACAGCCCAACCATTAACTTGCAGTGCCACACCAGGACTCTGTATGGATATTAACTAGTAGAAATTGTGGGACATGTGTAGAAGGAAGCTCATGTCTCTTCAGTTTCAGAAGTGAGTTCCAAGTCTTTCACAATGAAAAGGAAAATTAACACTAGAGTTTTTCAGTGTTTTAGATAGGCAATCTAGTTATAGATTTTTAATAAATATCTTCCTTTTTCATTTTCCTCATAGACGTTGACTTTGATTTCAGAAATTTGTACAGTGTTTATAAATAAGAACTAGATCTTTGTGCTCTACTCCAGCTACAGTCAAGTTCAGAGTGGGTGAAAGTTTAGAGTGGATAATTTTTTTTTGATAACAGTTTCCTGATCAAACCTAAAAGTCTAGAGTGTTTGCTTAAAGGAGTTTTGGAACATAGAAAACTAGTTAAGTTAGCCTGCAAGAGTCCTCAAGACATACATTTTTATGAATAACATTCATACTTTCCTCTTCTTGTTGTTGTTCTTAAGTGCTGTTGAGTCACTTTTGACTCATAATGGCCCTGCATATATAGGGTTTTGAGGAATGGTTGGTGGGTTTGAACCGTGGAACTTAATGGTTTGCAGTCCATTGCTTAGCCCACAGTGTCGTCTTCTTAGTGGTGGAATATATATATTCAGAATTGGACATGCATTAATTTGGATAACATGGCAAAAACCCCATGTAGGTCTCACAGTGATGGAAATTGTAAATGATTTAGACCACTGCCTATTTTCTGAGTAACTTTGGAACATTCAGCCTCCTTAGTCTCAATTACTCTTCTATAAGAGATAATAAACATGGTGCTGACGTGAATACCACTAGGACCTAAAACATTTTTTCCTTCTAGGTGTGTTTGGGTTCTTTATATAAATTAATATTTGACAGAACTCTTTGGACTATAAGTACTTTGATTTTGTTGTTGTTAAGTGCCCTTGAGTTGGTCCTGACCCATGACAGTTCTGTATAGGGTTTTCGAGGAGCGGCTAGTGAACTTGAACTGCCAACCTTGCAGTTCAAATGGATCTTGTAGTCCAGTGCATTAATCCACAATGCCACACTTTGACTTTAGTTTAGTGATTATTACCTGATGACCTAATTGCTGTTTTGTTAGCAAAACAGTTTTCAACAATTAATTATAAGTTCATATTAGGGTCTGTGTTTTTTCTTTTTAACTTTTTACTGTGAATTGAGTGATGATTTACAGAGCAGATCATCAGTTATACATTCAACAAATTGTGCACTTTGTGTCATCTCACTGATTGCAATTTCTTCCATGTAACAACAGTTATCCCACATTTTCCTGGTGGCTTTTATTTCCCTTCCACTCCCCTTCCCAGTCCTTCTGAACACTGCCCGTAGGTAAATGTGGTCCTTTTGGTCTGGAATGATTGGTAATTCCATGGTGTCATAACTTACTAGGGTTGTCTCCCCTTTGTTGTTGTTGTTGTTAGGTGCCATTGAGTCGGTACCGACTCATGGTGACCTTATGCACAGCAGAACAAAGCACTGCCTGATCCTGAGCCAACCTCACTACTGTTGCCACGCTTGAGTCTCCACTATAGGATCTGCTTTTTAATGGTTTACTATGTTTATATATCCATTTCTTTGCATTGACTTCGCATTTTTTTTTTCTGTTGAATGCTCAGAAATGGTTTCGTTCTAGCAGAAATTTTATGTAGATCTTTGTTTTAGATTCATTATTAGAGGAAATATAAAACTCAAACTCTAGAGTCAAACAACCTGGCTTGGTTCTGTGTGACCTTGAAAGTTCATCTTTAAAATGAAGATAATGCGATCTGCTTCAAAGGGTTTTGAGAATTAAAATGAGTTAATATATATAAACGGTTTAGAATTGTTATTTGTATATACTAAGTGCTCATAAGTCTAATTGTTTTTTTTATTCTTGTGATGGCAATGCCTACTTGAAAGACTGCTGAATGCAGTAGTTATCTTTGCTACAGTATTCCGCTGAGATGGCAGCATTTTCTTCCAGTGTTCCATGCATGTAGTAATGTGGGTGGGTAAAATCTAATAGAGACATAGAGCAAGAGCTTCTTATTTATAGGGGAATCACAAACAATCGAAATTGATTTGAATTTGAAATTGTTGAAAAAGGAAGGTGATGTGAAGAGCTGGTAATGTGAGTGTCATGAATTGGAATTGACTTGACAGTAGACTTGTTTTTTTTGGTTTTGAAAGATGAGTGGGAGGGAATGCTATAGGGAAGGTCATCCTAAGTCAAGATACTTGCTTATGCAGAGGCATATTGATTTTAAAAACATTGTAAATTGTAAGAACAGAGAGAAGTTTTGGTGAGTGGGTGGATAATTAGAGGTAAAGCAGAGAGATAGGCAAAGATAGGATCATAATAGTTCTGCTGAGAAGCTTGGACTTAGGGAAGTAGGGAGACTTGCTGAGAAGTAGGGAGCCATTGTAGGTTATGTTGTTATTGCTAGGTGCTGTTGAGTCAGTTCCGACTCAGCGACCTTATATATAACAGAATGAAACACTGCCCGGTCGTGCACCATCCTCACAATCATTGATGTTTGAGCCCATTGCTGCTGCCACTGTGCTAGTCCATCTCTGTGGGGGATGCCCTTTATTGGGATTGGTCCCTTCTGCCAACTTGTATCAGAGATGAAGTCTCATCATCTTGGCTTCTAAGGAGCATTCTGGCTGTACTTCTTTCAACACAGATTTTTCTTCTGGCAGTCCATGATACTGTTAATATTTATCTCTAATACCATAACTCAAATGCATCAGTGCTTCTATGATCTTCTTATTTGTTGTCCAACTTTCACAAACATTTGAAACTTGAAAATACCGTGGCTTGGGTCCAGGTGCATATTAGTTCTCAAACTAACATCTTTGTTCTTGAACGCTACAAAGAGGTTTTGTGCAATAGATTTGCCTACTACAGTATGCCATTTGATTTCTTGACAGCTGCTTCCTTGAGTGTTGATAGTGGATCCAAGCAAAATAAAGTCTGTGACAACTTCAGTCTTTTCTGTATTTATTGTGGTTTTATTTATTGGCTCAGTGGTGAGGATTTTTGTTTTCTTTATGTTGAAGTGCAACCCATACTGAAGGCTGTGGTCTATGATCTTCGTCAGTAAGTATTTTAAGTTCTCTAGTTTCATCAAGCAGTGTTGTATTGGCTGCATATCACAAGTTTTTAATGTGTCTTCTTCAAATTCTGTTGCCATGTTCTTCATATAATCCAGCATCTGGGATTATTTGCTCAGCATACAGATTGAATAAGTATGGTGAAAGAATAACCATTCAGTGTCCTCTTGTTCTGTTTGAACCACTGCCTCTTGTTTATGTACAGGTTCCTCTTGAGCACAAATAAGTGTTCTTGAAAACCCATTCTTTGCAGTGTTATCCATATCTTGTCATTATCCACACAGTAGGGAGCCTTTGCATAGTCAGTAAAGCACAGGTAAACATCTTATTGTGCTTTCAGCAAAAGTTCATCTTTTGTCAGCTTTGATAACTCTCATTCCATATACGTTTCGGAATCTCTGGCAGTTCCCTGTTAGTGTACTGTTGCAGCTATTTTTCAATGATCTTTAACAAAATTTTACTTGAATGTTATATTAATGATAATATGTGATGATTTCCACATTCTGTTGGATCACCCCTTTTTGGAATGGGCATAAATATGGATCTCTTCCAATCAGTTGTCAGCTAACTGTCCAAATTTCTTGGCATAGATGAGTGAGTGCCTCCAGTGCTGCATCAATTTGTTAAAAGATTTCAGTTTGTTTTCCATTAATTCCTGGAGCCTTGTTCTTTGCCAGTGCCTTCAGTGCACCGTAGACTTCCTCCTTCAGTACCATTTTCTCTTGATCATCATATACTATCTCTTGAAATGGTTGAACATTTGACTGTTTTTTTGGTACAGTGACTCTGTGTATTTCTTACATCTTCTTTTGATGCTTCTTGCATCACTCAGTATTTTATACATTGTTGTTGTTAAGTACCATGGAGT
>NW_006408534.1:4269433-4298387 GCF_000296735.1 Chrysochloris asiatica | reverse complement strand
TTTGGGCATCTTCAGGGGTTATCTGTGGACTTAATACTTAGATGGGTATGTATTTTGGTATTTTTTATGCTTTCTGAATGCCTCCAGGTAGATGTGATAAGGAAATGGGCTTCCCTTTTCACTCTTCTTCCTGAGAAGTTTCAATATACCACTGTTGGTCATTTTGTCGAAACTTGGGATTTAATTTTCAGCCTATTGCTTGTCCTGCTTCGCAATCCTCTTCAGGCCTTTTTTCTTGTTGGAAACAGTTCAGGACCGGCTGTGGCCGATTGGTTTTAATTGGAAACTGTCTTTCTACATTTTTTGGAGATCTGTGCACATGCGTAGTAGAATCCTCTGAGGGTGGGGCTGGGGTGTCCATTAGCTCAGGCACCCCCATAGTTACCAGAGTGGGGGTGCGCAGACAGCAAGGGACCATTGAACAGATACCAAAAGAAAAAAATGTTCACACCTTTATCTCAGCAGTTCTGCGAGGCGTCTGTGGCCTCTCCGATCCTTCCCCAACTTGGGCTCAACCAATATGGCGGCTCCTGGAGCAGCTGAGCGTCCCGGACTAGAAAGCAGTGGATTTCTTGCTTCTGCCACAAATTCCCCCAGCTGTGAGCCTTCCAACCTTTTAAATATTCCTTTATATGTGGTTCAGAGTTCTGAGACCATCCCCTGAGCCTGTTTGGTCGGGTATTCAGTGTTGTTGTTGGCGGAGCTCCTTTACTACACGTCCATCCAATCCGCCATCTTGTTTGTTGTTCTCCTTTCTTGTTTTCTTAATGACCTTTTTGCTTTCTTCTTGTGTGATGTTCTTTATGTCATCCCACAACTCTTCAGGTCTTTGACCTTTCATGTCTAATGCATCAAATCTGTTCTTGAGATGATGTCTAAATTCAGGTGCCACACCAGGACTCTTCCAAGTAATTAGAGAGCTACAGATAACATCATTTGGTGACTTAATAATGTGAACGATGAGAGAAATTGACAAGGTAGGATCACTGTGGGTTAATGCGCTGGACTGCAAAATCCGTTTGAACAGCAATGTCAGCAGTTCAAGCTCACCAGCTGCTCCTTGGAAACCCTGTACAGGGTTGCTGTGGTTCAGAACTGAATCGATGGCACTTAATAGCAACAAAGTCCTTGTGTGGCACTGTAGTATCCATAAGCACTGGACTGCAAGGTTGATTTGAACCATAAGGTCAGGGGTTCAATCTTATCAGCTGCTCGGTTGAAACCCTTTACAGGTTTATAAGGAGTTGGAATCAACTTGATGGAACTTAACAGCAAGTATCTAGTGTAAGGAGCCTGGTGGTGTAGTGGGTTATGTATTGGGCTGCTAACCTCAAGGTCAGCACTTTTAATCCACTAGTGGTTCTTCAGGCGAAAGATGAGGCTTTCTGCTCCTTTGAATATTTCCAGCCTTGAAAGTCCTGTACAGGGTCCCTATGAGTAGGGACCGACTGGATACGCATAACGACTATAATAACAAGTTCCTAGTTTTGGTAACTGAATATGAATGGCATTTATTAGGCAATACAAAAAAATGTAATGACAGGCTTTTGTTGGAGAAGGCTGAGGAAGTGAGAGGCAAATAGTGTTTTCAGTTGTGTATTTTTAAAGTTTTTGAAGGACACCCAGAAGGCATTTGGAAATTCAGTGTTGACATTTGAAGATTTGGGAATATAGGTTTGGGTGTTGGGCATTTATTGAAAAAGCCTAGTGTTTGGTGAAGGCTGTGGGTTCTAAAGTCAATGGTTTGCGTTCTAGTCTGTTATTTACCATTTATTAGCTGTAAACTTAGGGAAGATACATAACGTTTCTGCACTTCATTTTTCTTATGTATAAAATACGGCTAATAGTGCCTAGTTTATTGGAGTCCTGGTATGGTGCTGTAGGATAAGCACTTGGCCGGAAGGTTGGTTTGAGCAGCAAGGTCAGTGGTTCAAACTCATCATTCACTCCTTGGAAAACCCTATATAGGGTTTCTGTGAGTCGGAATTCACTCACTGGTACTTAACAACAGCAGTAGCACCTAGTTTATTGGGTTACTGGAAGAATTAAATAAACAAATACACGTCAAACACAACTTGACCCACTGTTGTTGTTCTTAAGTGCCATCAAATCGGTTCCTACTCACAGCGACCCAGTATAGGGTTTCTGAGGAGTGACTGGTGAGCTTGAACCGCTGACCTCAATGTAAGCACTAGATAAAAGTTAGTTTTTGTTTTTAATTACATATATAATTATATATATAGTTCAACAAGTGTTTGTCATACGGGGAATGAGGAGATGAATTTGTAATTAAATATGCCTGAAATGGGGCCCACACGTGCTACTTTTTGTTGTTGTTGAAGCATGTTAGATGATTCTCCTGAATTAACCATTTGGAAAGCTTGCTAGATAAGGTGGCCTCTTAACTGAGACTTTAAGGATAAGGAGTTAGTCAGGTGGAGGGAGCAGCATGAACAAGAGTAGTGGCATGAAGCACGATAAGATTTTGGTGAGTGGAAAATGTGAGGATTGGAGTGAGATCTTTGACTTTATCTTCCTGGTCAGTGGTTCTGATGTTTTTAAGTACTAGAACTCCCAGTTTAAGGCCAGCATTTTAGGACCCAATAGTAGAATTCTTATCTTCCATCTGGGAGATCTCAATTTGATTTCAGGTCAGTACATTTCATGTGTAGCCACCACTCATCTCTCAGTGGAGACTTGCTTGTTGCTATGTATTCAGACTAAGATAAACTAGGTAGAAAAGCCTGGCGAAATCCACAGCCAGTCTTGGGGATGATGCAGGACCAGGCAGTATTTTGTTCATTAATTGAGAACATATTGCAAAAAGCTACTACTTTTACGTATTTTTTTTTTCTTCTTAAGTGCCATTGAATTGGTTCCAACTGATATCAACCCTGTATAGGGTTTCCAAGGAGTGGCTGGTGGATTTGAGCTGCTGACCTTATAGTTCAGAAATCTGGTGCTTGTCCTAGAAGTATAGTTGAGAAACCTAGTATAGTTGAGAAACAATAGCTTTACATTTTGATGCTTCTGTTTAATAAAGTATTATATGATTTTGTTGTAATACTTTTGAGTAACCGTCATACTTTGCTTAAGTGAAACGAACATTTGGTGTGCTGTCCTAGAAATGTTGGCTGTCATTACAGAAAGAATATGGTTTAGTAGATTTCTCTAATGTATGCAAGAGCAGTGGGTAAGGTGGTGGTGGGTGGTACCTCTCTGGTACTTGCGCAGAGTCCTGCACATGGTTTCATGAAAGGGTGCCTTTAGCAGTATACTTCTGAGTGTTCATTTCTTTGAAGTGGGCTAATAATACCCACTCCTCACTTACTGACATGGTTTGCTTCCAAAGACTAGGTTGTTATTGCAAAAATGGAGGATGATTACATTATTACATAACTGCCAAATTACACCATTGTGTAACTATCAAACCACTGAGAATCGTGACCCAGTCAAGTTGACACATAACTTTAACTATCATAGAGAATAATTATCATTATTCTCACTTCAAACTTTGATGTTCATTGCTGTGCAGAATAGTTGAAAAGTAGATCTTTCTTTTTTTACTATTGCTGGAAATGTGCAATATCTGATAATGAGGTAATCTACAATGAGATATAGGTGTTCTTGTCCAGGTATATCTTCTATTTTTGATGTAAGATATTGGATAGAGAAATACTTTGTGAGCTTCAGTACTTTAAATGTAATGGATACAGAAAAGCTAAGATGGCCTTTTAGGGTATAAAAGAGAATATACTAGAGGTTGCTGTTGTTGTGAAGTGCCGTGGAGTCAGTTCTGACCCATAGTGACCCTGTATAAGGTTTCTGAGGACAGGAAGCTTCAAAAAGTTTGTGCAAAAATGTAAATAAAAGGTTATGAATATTTTGAAGAAACCTTGTAGAAGAAAATATAATGGAGATACAAAGAATAAAAAGAATAAAGTAATTGTTATTTAAAGCAATCTGTTACAAGAGCAAATGCCTCTAAAACTAAGTGCTTGTGATCTAGTTTATATAATTACTGTGTGTGCTAACCAAGTTCCTTATAATGTAGTTTGTGTTAAATCAGGGCTTTGAACCTGTTCTTTTTGATTCATTCATGGCAGATGAAGTGAAACTGGAATGGACTTGAATTGGTAAGATGAGAGTGAACTGGATGGATAACTGGAATGAGAGAAATCCCAGGTCATTGTCCTGCTAGAAATTTAATCTCCTTTTTAGGGAACAAGGGCACCATGCACTGTTGCATAGCAACCACATCTCTTGAAAGATAGAGTCGGAAATTGTGGTGCCCTGCTCAGAGATGACTGCCAACAATGCTGCTCTGAGCATGTGTTGCTCTCTGCAGTCTTGTCAATAATCCAGTGTACTGCATCAGGCTCCTGAAAGAGCTCACGACTCCTTTTTCAAGTCTCCTATTCCAGGACTTTGATCCCTGATTTTTCTAATCCAGTTATCGTTCTGCTTCAATCAAATTTTAAAGATTCAGGTTTGTTCCAAATTTGTTTCATTAGTCATGAATGAAATTATTTGAAGTAGTTTGAAGCCCGGGTTAAATCAGGGTATATTTTGCTGCAAGTTTCGGGGGAGTCCTGGTGTGGCACTGTAGAATAAGCACTGGACTACTAACCACAATGTCAGCAGTTCAAACCCACTAGACTCACCTCAGAACCCTGTTGTTGTTAAGTGCCGTCAAGTCGGTTCTGACACATTAAGACCCTGTATAGGATTTCCGAGGAGCAACTGGTGAGCTTGAACTGCTGACCTTACATTTCAAACAGCTTTGCAGTCTGGTGCATTAATCCACAGTGCCACACCAGGACTCCTCAGAACCCTGTACAAGATTGTTATTAGTCAGAGCCTACTTGACAGCACTGAACAATAAGGAGCAGGGGTAAGTTCAAAATGTTTGTGGAAAAATGAATGAAAGGGTATTGGAATTGTCCCATAAACTTTTTGATGCTGCCTTGTATATATTATTCCTAAGGAAGCCTGATGGCACAATGGTTATACTCTCAACTGCTAACCCGAGGTTGGAGGTTCGAAACCCACCATTCGCTATGTGGGAGTAGTGGTGGTGCTTGTGTGCCGTGGAGTAAGTTCCAACTCATAGCGACCCTGCACCTGGTACAGGGTATCCGAGGCTGTAAATCTTTACGGGAGCAGAAAGCCTCATCTTTCTCCTGCAGAACAGCTGGTAGTTTCGAACTGCTGACCTTGAGGTTTGCAGCCCGATTCATAACCACTACCCTACCAGAGCTTTTGGGAGTATGTCTTGAAAACTCTATGGGGCAATTCTATTTTGTCATTTAGGGTGACTGTGAACAGAATTAGGAGCTCTGGTAGCATAGTGGTTACAAGTTGGGCTGGTAACCATAAGGTTAGCAGTTTGAAACTGCCAGCTGTTCCATGGAAGAAAGATGAAACTTTCTGCTCCCGTAAAGATTTACAGCCTTGGAAACCCTTATACAGAGGGTTACTATGAGCCGGAACCGACTCCACAGCACACAGTCACCACCAAGTATTTAGAGCCTCATGATTCTTCTGTACTTTGACTTACAAAGGGGAAGAAACAAACTGCTGGCAAGATGGCACAGGACAGTGGTTTTCAACTCTGGCTGTTCATTAGAACCATCAGGGGAGCTTTTGAAAAGTATCCTGCCTGGGTCCTAGTGTCCTGACTTATGTGGTTTGGAATGGAGCCCAGACAGACTGTTTTTCTTTTTTAAAGAATGCCAGGTGATTCTAATATGAAGAGTTCAAACTTTGCCTAGGATCTTAGACAAGCAAGTTTGTTTGATACAGAGAGTGAAGTTAAATGAGATACAAGCTTTATTGTAATTGAATAATATTCTATTTAGTGTTGTTCTGACTCATAGCAGCCCTGTATGGGGTTTCCGAGGAACGGCTTGTGGGTTTGAACTGCTGGTCTAGTGGTTCAAACTGACCTTGTTGTCCAGTGCATTTTTCTGCAGTGCTTTTTTTTTGGCCAAGAAATCTCCCAGTTTGGATTGTCTGCTGGTAAAGCCTATCCAAGGGTATTTTTTCAGTTGTATTTAGTGACTGTATATAAGCAAGGGCCATGTTTCAAATGTTAAGTTTCTGTTTTCTCGTTTGTTTCCATTCTGCCATAATTTAGTTTTGAACCAATTGTTTCTAATATTTTTTCACAAATATATCACTATAACTAAGTAAAGTGACCTCATTTTAGGGATGCTGGTTGGGGAAGAGGAGGATAAAGAAGTGAGGATGGCAAAGTTGACTGAGGAATTTGTATTAAACCCATATAGTTTCATGTGTATTAAATATAAAATGCGAGACTATTGTATTTTACATTATTTTAGTTGAGTTTCCTTAAAATGAAATGTTAAAAATTATATAAAGTTATTCATTTATTCCATTATACTTACTGTGTGTCAAACACTTTGATAACAGCAGTTAACAAAGTCCCTTCTTTCATGGAGACCGTTTTATGATAGGAGATGTATACACAAATGTTTGCTATCACATGAAAACAAATGCCATTAGGAAAATTAAAGCTGGTGTGAGAATGGGAGTAGGTAAGTTTGTGCAATTGTGGTCTGGGAGGATCTCTCTGATGAGCAAAGATCTGAATGATGTCTGATAGAAACTAAGCAATGTCCAGGGGAAGTTTCTAATAACCTGTTACTTAAGTATGCAAAAATAGCTAGATCAGTTTTCATCACATTTAGGTGGAATTTGACTTGGATTGACTTAAAATGTAGGGTTTGTGAGGAATGATAGGAGGTTTGTATGGCTACCAATCTGACAATATCTGCCATATATATTAAACAGAGTTCATGGTAACTCATTAGTTGCTTGGCTGACAAGCTGAAGGTTGGTGGTTTGAACACAATCATCAGTACCTAAGAAAATAGACCTGGTGCTTGGTTTCCAAAAGGTCATACCCTTGAAAACCTTATGAAGTGTAGCTCTAATCTGCACAGTTGGAGTCTCTGTGAGTTGGAATTGACTCAGTAGAAACTATTAACAAAATATTTAACATAGAAAACTAATTTGAAATATGAGCTCCAAATAGAAATTCAAAAAGTATATACAGTCCAAATTGCAGACTTGTGTTGATTTGTGGCATAGTTACTTGTCTGTCATTTGGCAGTTTTGTTTAGCAACAGGAATTTATTTTCATATGATAAATGGTTCTCTTGATCAACATCAGATAAGAAGATTGTTTTTGTTTTGTGCTGTTGAGTCGCTTCTGATTTATTGCAACCCTGTGTTTCTGAGAGCAGCTAGCGGATTGGAATGACTGATCTTAAGGTTAGCAGTCGTTAGTCCCAAAATTTTATCTTAACATTCCAAAGGAAGAATTTATGCTGTGCATACTAAAGTTGTTTTTAAGTGCTGTTGAGTTGATTCCAACCCATAGCGACTCTGTGTAGGGTTTCCGAGGGGCGACTGGTGAGCTTGAACTGCCGACCTTGCAGTTCAAACGGCTTTGCAGTCTGGCACATTAACCCACAGTTGAGAGATTTAATTGTGACAAATAGAACAATACCAGGAGGCTTCAGAAGGTTCATGGAAAAGCTCCATTATCTTTTAGTTCAATTTTCCCACTAACTTTTTGAAGCTTTGTATTAATAATGGAGTCCCCATTCATGAAAATCTTCCAGTGGTGATGATGTTTCCAAAACTGTCTCAAATACTGTAGTCTGGTGCCAGTTTTGAGTAAAGTGAATAGAGGGAATTGGAACTTTAAACTCTTCCAATAATGCTCAAGTGTCTGTATTTTCTGATAACCTCTTACATACTTATATATAGATGGTTGCTCTCCTGCCTGGAATAATATCACTGTATTATATTTTATCCATTTCATAATCCTTTTTTCATGCCCTAGCTGGTGAACTTTCCCAGAGTTACTTTGCTATGCATGGAGTTTTATGTTGTTGTTAAAGGTGTAATTGAGTTGGTTCTGATTCAGAGCAACCTTATGTACAACAGAATGAAATACTTCCAGTCTTGCGCCATACTCACAGTTGTTAGTTTGGGACCATTGTTACAATCACTGTATTAATCCAGTCACTGTGTTAATCTATCTCCTTGGGGGTCTTCCTGTTTTTGATGACCCTCTACTCTACAAAGCATGATGTCTTTTCCCAGGGTCTGGTCCCTCCTGACAACATGTCCAAAGTGCGTGAAACAAAGTATTGCCATCCTTGGCTTCCAAGGAGAATTCTGCATGTAGTTCTTCTTTGATTTGTTTGTTCTACAGGCAGAACATGATACAAGACCACTATTCAAATGCATTAGTTCGTCTCCTGTCTTTTTTATTCATTGCCCACCTTTCAAAAGCATATGAGATAATTGAAAATATCAAGGCTTGGTTTAGTTGTACCATAGTCCTTAAAGTAACATCTTTAACACATTTTGTTGTTGTTGTTATTTTATTATTATTATTTTTAGCTTTATATTGTGAATTGAGTGAAGGTTTACAGACTGTATCATCTGCTTTACATTCAACAAATTATACACTTTTCATCTCAGTGATTACAATCCCCTCCCTGCAACAACAGTCATCCCTCTTCCTCCCTGTGACTCCCCATTAAGTGTTATAATTCACAAATGAACAAAGCAAAAATATATGATGTACACACATACAAGGCAAAAAAATATATATTGACAATGTTGTTTCAAGGTTGTGTTAAATTGTTATTTATTTCTCTTCCATTTAACCTTTGCATACTCTCTGTAAGTTTTCCCCTATCTTCATTGTTCATCTGCCACCCTCCCTCTTCTTATGTATTGCCTGGGTCCACTCTCTAGCCAGTGAATTATTCTTCCTTCCCCCGATCCCTGGTAACCGTCAAAGAATGTTTCTTTTAGCATGGAATCCATTTCTTAAAAAGCTTTTATAATAATGGTCTCATATACAATATTTGCCCTTTTATGATTGACTAATTTCACTCAGCGTAATGCCCTCCATATCTCTAACACTTTAAAGAGGTCTTTTGTAATAGATTTACCCCATGCAGTAAATTCTTGCTTCCATGGGTGTTGTGAATCCAAGTAAAAAGAAATCCTTCACAACTTCAATCTTTTCTCTCTATATTATGGTGTTTATTGGTCCAGTTGTGAGGATTTTTGTTTTGTATTTGTACTGAAAGATGTGTTGTTTCATCAGTGTCAGCAAGTGATCAAGTCCTCTTCCCTTTTAGTAAGCAAAATTGTGTCATCTGCATAGCTTAGTTTTTAATTAGTCTTTCTCCAATCCTGATTCCTTGTTATTATATATTCCAGTTTCTCTGATTATTTACTCAATGTATACATTGCATAAGGAGCTCTGGTAGCGTAGTGGTTATGAATTGGGGCTGCGAACTGCAAGGTCAGCAGTTTGAAACTACCAGCCGTTCCGCGGGAGAAAGATGAGGCTTTCTGCTCCTGTAAAGATTTACAGCCTCGGAAAACCTGTGCAGGGTCTGTGTGAGTCAGAACCGACTCCATGGCACATAACAACAACGACAACACATTGAATAAGTATGGTGAATGGATCCAGCCCTCAGGCACACCTTTCCTGATTGTAAACCCACGTGTTCTGTCTGAATGGCTTCTTGTCGATTTGCGTTCAGGTTCCACAGGAGCACAATTCATTGTTACTGACTCCCCATTCTTTTCAGTGTTCTCCATAGTTTGTTGTGATCTAAACCAAATATGGGTCTCTTCCAGTTGGTTGGCCAGGTAGCTGTCTTCCAGATTTCTTGGCATAGACTAATGAGTACCTCCATGGCTGAATCAGTTTGTTGGACATTTCAACTTGTGTTCTGTAATTCCTGGCCCCTTCTTTTTAGCTAATATCACCAGTGCAGCCTGGATTTCTTCCTTTAGTATCGTCAGTTCTTGATCATATTCATCTCCTGACATAGTTGAATGCCAACCAATTATTTTTGGGACAGTGACTGTGTATTTCTTCTATCTTTTGATGTTTCCTGTACTGTTCCATTTTTGCCCATAAAGGCAGAAAAACAAACCCATTGCTTTCAAGTTGATTCTGATTAATTTCAGCCCTATATTTCCTGAAGGATATAAAAATCTGAGTAGGTCTTTTTTTATATCGCATGGATGGGGAGGGTCCAGTCCATGGGCTTTATGTTGTTGTTGTTGTTGTTATGTGCTGTGGAGTTGATTCCGACTCATTGTGACCCTGTACAGGGTTTCCGAGGTTGTAAATCTTTATGGGAGCAGAAAGCCATATCTTTCTCCTGCGAAACAGCTGGTAGTTTCGAACTGCTGACCTTGCGGTTCGTAGCCCAATTCGTAACCACTATGCTACATCACATTGTTGTTAGGTGCTATCGAGTTGGTACCGACCCATAGCGACCTTATGCACACAGCAGAATGAAACACTGCCTGATCCTCACTACTGTTGCCACGCTTGAGTCCATCGATGCTGCCACTTGGCCAATCCATCTCGTTGTAGGTCTTCCTCTCTCTCTGACCCTCCACCTTACCAAGCATGATTAGGGGTGGTAGCGTAGTGGTTACGAATCGGGCTGTGAACCTTAAGGTCAGCAGTTCGAAACTACCAGCCGCTCCGCGGGAGAAAGATGAGGCTTTCTACTCCCGTAAAGATTTACACCCTCGGAAACCCTGTACAGGGTCGCTATGGGTCGGAACCGACTCGACGGCACTTAACAACAACAATTAAAGGTTTGACCACATACATTGTTGTTGTTAAGTGCTATCAAGTCAGTTCCAACTCATAGTGACCCCATATAGGATTTCTGAGGAGTGGTTGGTGAGTTTGAATTGCTAACTTTGCAGTTTAAACCCACCTTGTTGTCCAGTGCTTATCTTACAGTGTCACACCAGGACTCCAATTGTAGCAGGATAATTTTGTGTGACTTCTGAATGATGTTTTAAATTATGGGAGGAAAAAGGCTCCCCAGCCCTGCTTTATAGGGTTTTTGAGACTGTAAATGTTGATGGTAGCAGACAGCCTCATATTTTTCTTGAAGAGTGGCTAGTAGGTGTGAATTGCCAACCTTGTGGATAGCAGTCCAGTGCTTATTCTACAGTCTCACCAAAGAATTCTCCAGTATTGACACTTTGTGGGTTGAAAAATTTTTCAGTTCTT
Source organism: Chrysochloris asiatica (assembly GCF_000296735.1). NCBI lineage: Eukaryota > Metazoa > Chordata > Mammalia > Afrosoricida > Chrysochloridae > Chrysochloris > Chrysochloris asiatica. The sequence goes on along the minus strand of NW_006408534.1, from coordinate 4,287,277 downwards.
TCTTCATGAGAAATGTTGAGCCTGCTCTCTTTCTTCCCTTTTGGTTTTTTAACACCGGGTATATGCACATTTCATTATAATAATACTTTATTTACTTTGTCTTCTGGTGCTGTCCTTTGATGTTTTTTGTTCAGCTCTTTTACTTGTTCATTTCTTCCATTCACTTTAGCATCTCTATGCTGGTGTGGTTGGCACTGTAGGTAGGATAAGCACTGGACCACAAGGTTTGTTTGAACCAGGACGCCAGTGGTTGAGACTCACCAGCCGCTCCTTGGATATCCTATTCAGGGTCACTGTGAATTGGAACCAACTTGACAGCACACAACAACTTTCTCTATGCCCCCTTGCTGCATTTTTTGGTGTCATTTGATAACTTTTGTTACTTCATTTTAATTTACTGGGATTTTGACTAATTCTTTTGCATATATCATTAAATAGTTACTTGAGGGATTCAAATATGCACACTTTTACAGTTTCCTTAGAATCATTATTTTACTACTTTAGATGGAATGTAGAAAGCTTTCTACCATTGTAGTTTCACTTTAAGTTATAGTTAACTTATTTATTATATATACTACATAGACAACCCCATTGGACAGTATAGTAGTTTTTGCTGGCAAAAATTCTCTTTAATATTTCTTTATCTAAGAATATCGATTTCACTTTCATTCCTGAAGGATGTTTTCCTTGGATATAAAAATCTGAGTAGATCTTTTTTTTTCAACTGTAGATGCTACTGTGTTGATGATAAATCTTTTATTCTAATTGTTGTTTCCTATCAGTAATAACCATTTTTCTCAGGTTGCTTTCAGGATATTTTTCTTTACTAGTTTTTAGCAGCTTATGTTGTGTTTGGATATGAATTTTTGTGAGACTTTCCTCCTCCACAAAGGTTATCTACACTAATGCCAATCATTGTTGGAAACCAAAGGTGTTGTGAACTGTAGCCTTGCCCCCGCTGGCTTTCAAGCTGGTGCCCATTTTTTGTAAGTAAAGCTTTACTGCAGCCCATCTACATTTGTTCATTGACGTATTGTTTGTCGCAGTTCTTGGACTGTAATGGCAAAGTTGAACATTTGTAAGACTGACGTGACCCCATCGCCTATAATTCTTTGGGCAAAAAAATGGAATGATGCGGAAAGCATCAAAAGGAAGAAGAAAAAAACAGTCATTGCACCAAAGAAAATTGACGGTCCACCATTTCAGGAGCTAGCATATAATCAAGAACTAATGATACTGAAGGAAGACGTTCAAGCTGCATTGACGGTATTGGCAAAAAAACCCCTAAAGCTCTCAAAATTGATGGAATACCAAGAGAGAGACTAGATTTTTAAATTGCGGCGGCGGTGGGAGAAGGGATTCTTGCACATATTACATATTGAACTCATAAGAATCCTATATAGAAGATACTGTGATTAGACTTTTAAACATGGAAAGAAATAAAGTGGTAAATATTAAGAGAAAGACTGAATCCCTTATCAGTACACAATCAATAAACAGAATGATAAATGGAGAAATTGAAGTTGTTGATTATTTCATTCTACTTGGATCAGCAATCAACATGAATGGAAACAGCAGTTAAGAAATCAAATAATGTACTGCATTGGACAAATCTGTTGTAAAAGACTTTGAAAAAAAGATATCACTGTGTGTGACTTGTTGAATGTAAAACTGATGATTTGCTCTGTAAACCTTCACTCAATTCACAACACAAAGACTTAAAAAAACAAAGTCACTTTGATGTGTAAAATGTGTCTGACCCATGGTATAGTCTTTCTGATAGTCTTGTGTATATATATATATATATATATATATATAAATGCTGGACATTGAAAAAGGAGGACAGAAAAAGAATGGATCCATTTAAACTGTGGTGTTGGTGAAAAATACTGGCGATATTGTGGACCTAATAAAAAACGAACAAATCAGTCTTAGAAGAAATACAACTAGAAAGCTCCTTAGGTACGAGGATGGTGAGATGTCTATTTGCTTATTACTTTGAACATGTCAGGAAAGATTACTAAAAAGGGGCATCATTTTTGATAGAGGGTCATTGAAAGCAAAGGAAACCTCATTGAGATAGATTGATTCATTAGCAGCAATAGTGGACTTAAAACATACCAATGATCATGAAGAAGGTGACATAGATTCAGAAGTGTTTTGTTCTGTTACACATAAAATTGCTAGAGCTGACTTGGTGGCACTAGCAGCTGACTATAGCTAAACACCCAAAACCTGACCTTTCATCTAGCTTTTCTTGAAAATACATATGTGTGAGCTAAAAATATTGTATTTTTCTTTAAATTAGGTTATTTCCTTTCAGAAAAATTTAAATTTGGAAAGGAAACAAAATCATTATTTGTTAAAATAATTTGTTTATGCTTAAATGGGATTTGCTTTCTTTAAAGGTAAACTTGGGAGATTTAACTTACATATAGGTTGTAAATTGATTTTAGTTGTAATACTTTTTTTGATATTGAAAGTTGTTGACAATATTGAATAAGACGGGAAAATAAGGATATATGTTTCAAGTTTTTCTTGTGAATTGAGTGATAGTTTACATGGGAGAATTTAGGTTTTACATTCATCCTATTGTATTTCATTTCATTGCAATGATTATAATCCCCATGCGTCATCATTCGATGGTATTTGCTTCTACTCCCTCTGTTTTTTAGTTTCTTAAATGTACACAAAAACACTCAAATATAAAATTATTTGAACAAACAACCAAAGGGCACATTCTGCAAGCCTACCTTCTGGCCACCAGCACACAGCCTTTGTTTTTCCATGAGTCTAGAGTCCTCAGCTTCTTCTGCACTCCATGCCATCATTTCTGCCTCCATCTCTGGTGTTGCTGCTTCTCTTGGTAGGGATCCTACATTCTGCTCATGCTCCTTCTCCCTTGATGGTCCTAGGGTCCAATGTTTCTGGAATGTAAAATTACCTACTCCCCCCTTTTTGTTACACAACTTCTGTTTTTACAGTTGTGACTATCTCAATTAGTCATGATAACAACTACTATCTTTTGAATCTTAAGAATCTTATCCCCATCTCCTTTCACCAGACCCATTTTGACAAGATGAAAACTATTCAGTGGGGAGTTCTACCTTCCCCTGCGCACTCTGAAGCTAAACTCCCTCTTAAAACCATGTAAGTCAGTCACTTCGTGCCTTTATTGCCCCCTCCCTGCATTTTAGGTAGCCAATGTCTAAGTTTCCCATCCCGGTCAACCCTGTATACAGAGGGCATAGAATTGATCCTTGATGTGAAGATTCCTTCCCTTTCAGTGCAGTTGGTATTTTGAGGTACTCATCAAATTGTAGCAATTTACACTTGTTTCCTTTATCAGTTTTTGTTTGTTTTTTATAAATCAAAGTCTAGTCAAGTTCTGCTCATCAAGCATCAAAGCTAGGTCAAATGGGTATTAGCTGCAAGTTTGGGAGTTCTTATGCATTTTCCCTTAGATTGTTTATTTAATGAAGAAACCCCCCCTCTTTTTTTTTTTTTTTTTTTCCTTTTTCTTTTCTTTTTTCCCTTTTTGATGTACAAAACAAAAAAATCCCATGCAGCATATGTAATCGTTTAAACAACCAAAGGGCACATTTTGCAAGCAAGCCTCCTGGCTGTCAGCACGTAGCCTTTCTCTTTCCATGAGTTTAGAGTCCTCAACTGCCCAATCTCTCCATGCCATGTGCCATCACCTCTGCCTCCATCTCTGGTGTCACTGCTTCTCTGGTTAGGGTCTGTCCCACGTTTCACTCATGCTCTTCTCTCTTGATAGTCAGTCCTAGTGTACTTTGTTCCTGGAATGTAAGATTAACTACTCTCCGCTTTTTGTTACACAATTTCTGCCTTTACAGTTGTGACAATTGCAATTGTTAGGTATGGTAATTACTTTTGAGTCAGATGAATCCTGTCCCCATCTCCTCTCACTAGACCCATCTAGACAAGAAGAAAAATATTCAGTGGGGATTCTACCTTACTCTGCACTCTAAAACTAAACTCCTGCTTGAAAACTTGTAAGGCAGCTACATTGTGCCTTTATAGCCCCTCACCCCCCCCATTTAGGTAGCCAGCGTTCAAGTTGCCTGTCCCCATCAACCCTGTGTACAGAAGGTGTAGGTTTGATCCTTGATGTGAAGACTCCTTCCCTCTCAATTGGTAGTTTGAGCTACTACATTCATAAGTATAGGTCAACTTCATCAAATTGTAGCAATTTACACTTGCTTCCTTTACCACATTTTCTTCCTCTAGTAAGTTCTGATCATCAGTCCATCGAAACTAGGTCAAATTGGGTGCATTCTGCAAGTTTGGACATTCTTGTGCATCTCCCCTCACTTCATATGAGCTGGATGCTTCATTCTAAGCTCTAGTCCTCTGTGGCTAGTATTTGTCCATGGGCTCAGGAGTCCTCATGACTTACACTATTTGAGAGTCGAATCATTCCTATTCCTTGTTGTAGTCAATAATTTAGATTCTCACTGACTTTGGATTTTCTATTTGTGGGCATTAAGTTCTACAAAATACAAAATGGATGTTCTTTGTTTTGAAATTTAAATAGTCATTTAAAGTAAGCAGCACTTTTGTTTTCTAAAAACGCTGACTTGTATTTCTTTCAAAATTTCCAGGAGCTATTGATGTATTTGTATGTAATAATTCCTCATTGATAAGCTTATCAGACATGTCCCAGAAATGATTTAGAATCTTCTGCCTTACAGGTTATTTTCAGAAATGAAATAGTCATATTGTGGCAGCTTCTGAAAATAATCTCATAAAATCCAATATGCTAATAAAATAGACTTTGGGGCATATAAAATACAACTCAATAAGAATATTGCAAAAAAGATAGGAAAACTTAAAATACTTGCTTTCTAATTGAACAATTCATGTTTGTTATTTAAAATAAGAATAGCAAAGGGAAGGGGCTGGGATAAGGACTGGTGAGTGAGTCAGAGTATAAAAATTGAATCTTTACAAAAACTGAGAATGGATGTAGCGTCATGAACATGATAGAACACTGCTATACGGGAATGGGAAACCTCTACAGAAACTGCCAAAAATACAGCTTGGTCCCTAAACTTTGCTTCCAGTATTGATGTTGTATAGTGCAGAAAGGTCAGTAAACCATGTTGACTTTCTCATGATCTCTTGAGGAATCTCTAGTGGCATCACATGGAATCTTTGTGTTGCATTGAATCCTAGTTGAAAACCCTGGTGTCAATACTTACACTGTGGCTTTCCTACATTTTATGCCTCGTTGGGAAAGTTTTATGAAAATTATGTGTGGTAAAACCTTTATACAGTTACTTTATACAGTTTAGTAAAACACAACTTAAAGTAGTTACATGCATTTAGATATAATGTTTATAAATTTGTAACAAGTTTTTACACTAAAGAAATTGAGATTCTGAGAGATTACGAAATTTGTCTTCATTTTGCTAACCTAGTGAGATTCAGATTTGAAACTAGTCATATTAATTCACAGGTTTAACAAATGATTTTATGTTGTTGTTGTTAGGTGCCATTGAACTTGTTCTGACTTATAGCGATCATATATACTGCAGAAGGAACCATTACCTGGTTCTGCATCATTCTCAAAATTGTTGTTACACTTGAGCCTATTGCTGCCGCCATTATCCCAGTCCACCTTTTGGGATCTTCCTCTTTTTTGCTGACCTCCACTTTACCAAGCATGATGTCCCTCTCTGGGCACTGGTCCTTCTGTTAGCATGTCTGACTTACGAGAGACGAAGTGTGGCCATCCTGGCTTCTAAAGAGCATTCTGGTTGTACTTCTTCCAACACAGATTTGTTTGTTCTTCTGGCAGCCCACAATACTTTTAATATTCTCCTTCAACATCATAACTCAAATGTATCAATTCTTCTACGATCCTCCTTCTTCATTGTCCAGCTGTCAAATGCATATGAGGCATGTGACCACTATGTCTTGGGTCAGGCACACCTTAGTTCTCAAACTCTAATATCTTTGCCCCTGAACACTTTAAAGAGGTCTTGTGTAGCAGATTTACCTAATGCAATACATTGTTTGATTTCTTGACTGCTGCTTCCTTGAGTGTAGTGATGGTTGATCTGAGCAAAATGAAGTCTTTGGTAGCTTCAGTCTTTTCTCCATCTATCATGGTGCTACTTAATTGGTTCAGTGGTGAGTATTTTTTGTGTTCTTTACATTGAAGTGCAATCCATACTGAAGGCTGTGGGTGTTTCTGTCTTCATTAGTAAGTATTTTAAGCCCTCCTCACTTTCAGTGACCAAAGTTGTATCATCTATATATCACAGGTGGTTAATGAGTCTTGTTCCAATCCTGATGCCAAGTTTCTTCTTTGTGTAAGGCAGTTTCTTGGAGTATTTGCTTGGCATACAGATGGAATAAGTATGGTGAAAGAATACAACCCTGATGCACACCTTTCCTAATTTTAGATCATTCGTTATCTCCTAGTTCTGGTCTAACTATTGCCTCTTGATCTATGCACTCACGAGCATAATCAAGTGTCCTGGAATACCCATTCTTTGCAGTGTTATCCATAGCTTGTCATGATCCATATAGTAGAAAGCCTTTGCATTGGCAATAAAGCACAGGTAAACATCTTTTTGTTATCCTCTGCTTTCAGCCAAGATCCAGCTGAACTCAGCAATGATGTTCCTAGTTCCTCGTCCTCTTCTGAATCTGGCTTGAGTTTATGGCCGCAACAGTTGATGTACTGTTGTAGCCATTTTTGAATTATCTTCAGCAAAATTTTACTTGCATGTGATATTAATGATATTGTTCAGTGATTTCCACATTCCATTGTATTATGACTCTTTGGAATGGTCACAAACATGAATCTCTTCCAGTTGGTTGACCAGGCAGTTGACTTCCAGATTTCTTGGTATAGATGAGTTAGCACCTCCAGTGCTGCATGTTGAAATATTTCAGTATCTGGAACCTAGTTTTTTGCCAATACTGTCGGTGCAGCTTGACTTTTTCCTTTAGTATCATTGATACTTGATCGTTGCCTTTTGAAATGGTGGGACATCAACCATTTCTTTTAGGTACAGTATCTCTTTGTATACCTTGCATCATCTTTTGATCCTTTCTGCATCATTTAGTATTTTGCCCAAAGAAACCTTCAATATTGATATTGAGGCTTGAATTTTTTCTTTAGTTCTTTCAGCTCGAGAAATGCTGAGTGTGTTCTTTCCTTTAGGTTTTTAAACTTTAGGTCTTTGCACTTTTCATTGTACTACTTGACGTTTCTTCTAGAACTGGCTTTCATGGACTTGTTTTAATTTTCTTCCATTTAAGCCTGAACTTACATTTAAGCAATTGATGGTGTGTTCCACAGTTGGCACCTGGTCTTGGTTTTGTGACACTGTGGGTTAATGCACTGGACTGCAAAGTCAGTTTGAATTGATAGGCTGGCGGTTCAAGCTCACCAGATCCTCCTTGAAAATCTTATACAGGGTTGCTATAGGTCTGAACCGACTCAGTGGCACTTAACAACAACAAAAATTGAGCTTTTACACCATCTATTTCCATAGTATTTTCGGTTTGATTTCTGCGTGTTCCATATGGTGAGGTTCATGTGCTAATGCTGTTTAAAAAAGTATTTGCAATGACAAAAATGCTACTCAGACTGTCTAAAACATAAGGTGTTAGGTTCCAGTATTGTCTTAATCTTGTGACTCCAATTTATTTGGCAGATAGTCCTCATTATATTCATATTTTATTCTATGTTGCTTAAAATATTACTTTTTTTTTTTTTTTTTAAAGTGCTGTTGAGTCAGTTCTCACTTATAGCGACCCTGTATAGGGTTTCCGAGGAGCAACTGATGAGTTTGAACTGCTGACCTGTGGTTCAAACTAACTTTGCGGTCCTGTGATTATCATACAGCATCACACCAGGACTCCCTAAAAAATATATTAGCCCTGGTTTTCTGAGATCTCCTCAGTTGTGAAATATGTTGACTTCCTCAGTCAGACTTTTTCTTTATGGTGATGAAATTGGTGCTGTTGGTAATAATGTTTGAAGGAAGACATGGCATCTGTACTAGAGAGTTCTTCTCCAGAAACATACAGAAAACTTTTAGTACTTATTCATGAGCCAATATCTGAGGCTATAGGAATTCTGTACACTAGTTGAAGCCTATTTTTTCTTGACCAGTTATCATGATAAGGAGGATTTGGGGTAGAAGTAGGGGTTGGTTTTCCCTTAAATATAAAAGTTGGGGAATAATCAATCATAAGGAAGAGAAAGGGAGCAAATGTCAGGTAGGCAACCTACATTGTCCAAATCAAATAAAATTCTTCGTAGTAAAGTACAGTACTTCCATGTATGGGATTCCTGTTTTCCACATTCATTAACTTTCAAAAAGTTGTGAGAACAAAAATACACAGGAAACAAATTATAATCCGTATCTGGATCAAAAATAAAACATGCTTCCCCTCTCCATCATTCCACTTGCAGTAGTCACTATTATTATTTTGATGCTTATTCATTCATTGTAATTTTATAGTCTGTTACTTGATTGTACATTAAAACTGTGTAAAGTTGCTTGTTTTTAAAAGCATTCTTTGCAAAATCTTTCTTACTCTATTTTATTGTATTACATAAAAATTTCCCAAGATATACAATGTCCAAGACCTCCAGACTAGGACTCAGGTATTAAAATTTTATCAATAAGACTTTATTTTGTGTAAATAATGAATTAGTGTCTAGTATTTTTTCATTTTATTTATTTTTTAAAGTTTTTGTGAATTGATTTAAAGTTTACAGGGTAGAGTATTTGTTTTACATTCAACAAATCATACTTTGTTTCATTGATTACAATCTCCTCCATGTACCATCAGTTAACAGTATTTACCTCTATTCTCCCCTCCCTTTTTTTGATATGCACATATAAAACAAAAAATAATAATTCATTTAAATGTCCAAAGGGCACATTTTTCAAGCCAGCCTCCTATCTGAAGGCACATAGCCTTTCTCATGGACCTAGAACTCTTAGCTGCTCCTTCTCTCTATGCCATTGCCTCTGCCACTGTCTCTGCTGTGGCTGCTTTTCTTGTTAGGATATCATGCTCCACTCATGCTCTTCCTACTGTTCCTAAAATGTAATATTAACTACTCCCCCCTTTTAGTTACACACTTTCTACATTTACAGTGTGACAGTTGCAGTTGTATCAGTTATTAGTTCTGATAATAATTACTCACAACTGAGTTATAAAATCCTATTACCATCATCCCCCATCCCCTGTCACCAGCTCCATCTGGAAAAGAGGAAAACTATTCAGTGGGAATTCTACCTTAACCCCTCCCTCATTTTGAAGCTAAGCACACTCATGAAATCTTGTAAGCCAGACACTATGTACCTTTATAACCCCGTATTTTTGATAGTCAGTGCCTAAGTTGCCTATCCCTATCAACTCAGTGTACTGAGAGGACAGGCTTTTGATCTATTTTGGTTGGAATTTTGAGCAGCTGCATCTATAAGCAAAGATCTAGTTCACCAAATGATAGCAATTTATGCTTGCTCCCTATATCAAACTCCTTTACTTCGTCTGGTTGAGTTCTGGTGGGCTAGCCACCCAAACTAGGTCAAATGGATACTGTGTTCAAGTTTGGGAGTTCTTGCATTCCTCTCTCCACTTCAGAGTGGATAATCTGTTTTGTGTTGCCTCTAAAGTGCCTATTAGAACCCAAGAGAGCTTTAATAATTTCCTAATTTCGGAAAGTTAGCCCTTTATTAAAGCTCTCTTTATTAATTGATTATAACATGTTGTAGAGGAACCTGGTGGTGCCATGGTTAAGCACTCTTGTGTGAACAAAAAGGTTGGTGATTTGAATCCACCCGCTGCTGTATGGGAGAAAGATGTGGCAGTCTGCTTTGTAAAGATGTGCAGTCTTCTTAATCCTATGAGGCAGTTCTTCTTTGCCCTTGTTGTGGTTGTTAAGTGCTACGGAGTTGATTCTGACTCATTGAGAACCTCTTTAGGGTTTCTGAGGAACAGCTTGTGAGTTTGAACCACCAACCTTGTGGTTCAAGCCAGCCTTGTGATTCTTTGCTTTTCCTACAGTGCCTCAGCAACTTTAGGGTTGTTATGAATCGGAATTGGTTGGTATACAGTTGTTATGAATTGGCAGTGGATTTTGTTCGGGTTTTATAGTTGTCTTAGAGATTGATGGGTAGATTGATTTATTTCCAGTTTTCTGCTTTTGTAATACTAGCAGAGTCCTGGTGTGGCGCTGCGGGTTAATGCGCTGACTGCAGGATCTGCTTGAACCTCAAGGTCAGCGGTTCAAGATCACCAGCCGCTTCATGGAAACCTTAAATAGGGTGACTGTGAGTCGGAACCGACTCAACGACACTTGAACTACAACAGCAGAACTAATAACAGGCATGTTCTTTAGAGTTGTAGGTGCGTGTTTCCAATGAAGTGTACTTGCAGCAAGATTGCTTGATCACAGAGAAGTTTCTTCTCTATTGTCTTGAAAATCTCTGTATGAAACTCTTGGGTTATGACAGAAATATTTAAAAGTAATCTGGTTATAAACTTAAATGTTGGTATATTTTTATGTTTTCTGGTATTTTATATAAAGATTTTGTTACTTCCAAACCCAGCAGTATAGATTGAATTTAGTCCTTTCATCCACTTGTGTGTTCGATCTTAAACCTTTTGCCTGTGGATGTAATTCCATTTGGAAATAGGGCTTTCATTGTTCATGATGCCGTGTCAGAATAGGGTGTGTCTTAAACCTAATGACTTTTGAGATATAAAATGGGCAGATTAGGCACAGAAGCTAGCAAACACAAATGAGGTAAAGATAGATGCCATGTAGAGATCTCCAAGATAAAGAGGAAAGCCAGGGCTAGAGAAGGTGAGAAAATCATTTTCCCTTAGAGTGGGAGAGAGAGAGAAGCAAGGAGAGTTTCACTAAAGTAGTGCCCTGAATTGAGATTTCTAAGAAAGTCCTATAAACAGAGTCCTGGTGTGGCGCTGAGGGTTATGTTAATGTGCTGGACTGCAAAGTCGGTTTGAATCCGCAAAGTCGCAAAGTCGGTTGTGCATGCTTACTAGCTGCTCCTTTGAAACCTTACCTATGAATTGGGACTGATTGGACAGCACTGAACAGCAACAACAGACCGAGAAAGTAGTCCTGGTGTGGTGCTGTAAGATAAGCACCAGACCACAAGGTCAATTTGAACTGCAGTGTTGGTGGCTCAAACTCATTAGTTGCTCCCTGGAAACCTTATACAGGGGCTCTATGAGTTGGAATCGACTTGGCAGCACTTAACAACAAAAAACTCATTAAAGCCAATCACTTGTGGTATGTCTGATTACCAAAAGCACTAAGAAAGTAAGTCTTTGTAAGATTTCTTAAAATTTTGTGGTAACCCAGTCTGAGAAATTTGATAGCTAATTTTATTCACCGACTCTTCATTTAAAGTATCTTTCTGATGTAAACTCAACAGACTCTCCAGGGAACATTGATCTTCAGTGATAGTGTCTTTTCGCTAGTCTTTAATGGCTTTGCTAGGTCTCAAAACTGAAATTATAAACCAGTTTTTTATAATTATCTATTAGATGCAAAAACTCTAAAGAACTTTTGAGGTAATTATCAAGTCACTATCTGTGCCAAGGTTAGTATGCTTACTGGAATTGTCAAAAATGACAAAAGATTTTAGGGTTTAAAGTTTTATCCTAAACTCTTTATTTTAAATTAATTTTAGAAAAATTATAAAAATGGTACAGTACAAAGGTTTTCCTTATTCCTTTCCTACCGTAAGTTAGCACATTTGCTTATTGTTCCTAATATGTACATACAAGGGAGCCTCAAAAAGTTTGTGGAAAAATGGAAATAAAAGAAATGGAAGTTTTGTTCATGAACCTTTTGAAGTATCCCTCATACGTATCATTTTTGTCCTGTTTGAGAATAGGTTGCATATATCCTGTCACTTCTTACTTTTTATGTATTTATTTTTTAAGAACAACAATATAGTTATAAACCGACTCAGACTCGATGGCACTTAACAACAACAACATAGTTATAAAATTCCAATAATTTCACATTGATACAGTACTTTAATATATAATACGTGTTTCTATTTAACCAGTTACTCCAATAATTCCAGTTAGCATTTTTTCTTTTACAGTCTAGACCAGATTAGCACTCTATAGTCTATCTAGTTACCATGTATACATTTATTTTTAATAGACTATTGGTCTTAAAATTTCAAGTGTTGAATTTTTGTTTTTTTAACAGCTAAACCAGGTGGACAGGTGAAATGTCAGTATATTTCTGCTGTGGATAAAGTTGTATTTGTCGATGATTATGCAGTAGGGTGTAGGAAGGACCTTAATGGAATCTTGTTGTTAGACACTGCTCTGCAAACCCCAGTTTCAAAGCAGGATGATGAGGTTCAGCTTGAATTACCTGTTACAGAGGTAAGTTGAAATAAATATCCATGTGCTCCTCTAATTGTTATCTCAAACCTATTAGCTATTAAATGAAATTAAATTATTCTTTGAAGACATTGTATATGTACTTATATGAAAAATAACCAGTTGACTTACTGACCATAACTGTTTAAATGTCTTTCCTTTGAATTACTAATTGGTGTTTATTGAGGTGTTATTTTTAGATCTAGTTGTTCCACGGTATAGATTAAGCAGTTGTAACAGAGACCCCAAAGTACAGTGGCTTAAACAAGACAGTTTTTATCTCTCTAGGAACAACAGTCCAGGGCTGAGTATAGGGAGAGCTTTGTTATCCTGACACCTGCTCCTGGCATCCTTATTTCCCAGCTGTAGGAAAAGGGAGGGTAGGAGACCTGGAGAGCTTTCTGTTATTTTGTTACTGTACACGTACACACACACTGTCTTACTCTTTCACTCCTTTTCTCATATGCCCTTTCTCACTCATCTCCTAGCTCTCTTGTGTTCTTTTTCTTTTCACTCCCACAATTGCTTTTTTCACATTCACTGTATTCCAATATTTAATCACATGGTCATAACAAGTTGAGAGGGAGACAGGGAAAGAAGTGTTTTTTGTATTTTGTTTCTCCTTTTTTTAAAATTTAAAATAAAAAAGGGGAGGAACAAATATTACTGGACAATCAGTAATACTTGCTATGCAGCCTCTTTCTTAAGAACCTCAGTTTTAAATTTTAGCCATATATATTCTTTTGTAATGTTAACTGTTAATTACTTCATTGTGAACTCTGTCCCAACTTAAATTATTTTGATTTTGAGTTGTCGTATTTTATAATGTGAAAGTACATTTTTCAGAGTTATTGAGTTTGTAATCATTTAAAAAATACACAGAGGATTAATAAAGCAAGACTATCTTGCGAGATGGTCGAGTTTGTTTTTGTTCTTAATGACAAATTGTTAATTATTAATTATTTTGTATTTGGTAGAGTTAGTTGATAAAATCAATATAGTATATATTTTAATATATAAAAAGTGTCAGTGTATAAATTTTAATTGCAGTACACATGTGGCTTTATTTGCATTTTTTCTTTGGATATACTTTTTAAAAAAGATTCCAACCAAAATATATTCATTTGTATTTCACATTGAGTTTGATATCACAGTAGTCTATTATATATTAATACTGAAAACATATTGCTAGAAATTTAGGTTCCAATGAACAGGTTTTCCTCTAATTTAAGGAATATAGATCAGATGATACCTTGATACAGGGTATTTCTAAAATAAAAAAAAGGTGTATCAAGCTGTATTCAGTTTGTAAAAGTAAATATATAATTACAGTAAAATTTTTTTCTTATATGTGACACAGACTCTTAAGTCAGTATTTTTCCTGCTATATGAACTGAAATGTTGACTGGGTATTCTGTGACTTTTGCCCCTCTTCCCTTGCCTTGCTGATTTTTGCATTTGCTACTAATTTTTTGTCTTCACTTAATCATAATTCTAAGTATTGTTTACATAATATTGTATGTAGACTTTTCCCCATCCCTGATGTTCTGTACTGTACCACACTAATTTGTTAATGTCTTCTTTACAGCATGGAGTCCTAAAATTGTTTTGGTCAGTGTAGATTTATTCTTCCTCTTATACCAACTATATATGAAGAGATTTCAAAAATTTGTAGAAAAATAGAATTGAAAGATAATGTAATTTTTCCATGAACTTCTTGAAGCCCCCTTGTATTTTTATTAATTTGGTTTGTTGTATGTGGTTAACAGTACAAAGGAGTTTTTAAAATGTTTAACCTGTTGACTTAGCTCTCTTATTTATTGTCTTACATAGTTTGTGCTTTTGAAGTTCACTGAAATATTTTCCATTTATCTCTTTACAAATTTTACTTTTTTCACATTTGCTCATAGTTTCAGCTTATCCCTTCTTTTTTTTCCCCTTCATCTTGGTTTATAGTAACTACTGTGTATTAAAACTTGACTATGTAATAGTACACCATATGCATTACCCTATTTAATTTTATAAAAACTCTTTAAATTATTATTTGTTTGACTAGATTTTTTCCGAAGTAAAAGTAGATAAACTTGTGAAAATTATTACAAATTAAAATATTACATTCAGCATTATTTGTTGTGTTTAATTTTCTGTAATCTCTCTCTATTTTTTAGGCACAGCAGCTTTTATCAGCATGTTTAGAAAAGGTAGATATTTCAAGTACAGAGGGTTATGATTTGTTCATCACACAGCTCAAAGATGGTTTAAAAAATACATCTCACGAGACCGCAGCAAACCACAAAGTTGCTAAGGTAAGAAGTTAAAAATTACTACCTTGTTTTGGGGTTGTCATAGAAAGCATGTCTTCCTCCTTTTGCCATTCCCTCTGTTACCTTCCCTTTTTGGAAGTGTTTTCTTGCTAGATTTTCTTCTTTTTCTCTTTAAAGAAAGTAAAAACGTGTTTACAAGCCATTTTCACAATTAAAACATTTTTACTGGAGTTTAACATTAGTTTGTGCGAACCAGTTTGTTTACTGTGCTTTTAAAGCTTCCTTGGGTTGCACAGAAGGTCACATGTTCCAACTACTAGTCAAAAGGTTGTCCTTTCAAATCCATCTATAGACCCTTGGAAGCCTAGTGATAATGCTTCTGAAAGGTCCAGCCAAAAACCAAACCCACTGCTGTTGAATTGGTTTAGACTCCGTCATATAGTTATATAATTATCCTGTAGCACAGAGTCAACTGCTCCATAGGATTTCTGAGGCT
Source organism: Chrysochloris asiatica (assembly GCF_000296735.1). NCBI lineage: Eukaryota > Metazoa > Chordata > Mammalia > Afrosoricida > Chrysochloridae > Chrysochloris > Chrysochloris asiatica. The sequence continues at coordinate 4,272,079 of NW_006408534.1, read as the reverse complement.
GTAATCTTAATAGAAGCAGACTGCAGAATAGTTGGTGGTTTTGAACAACAAACCATTTGGTCAGCAGCCCAACACTTAACTCACTGTACCATCAAGGCTCCTTATGAATTTGGTCACAGTCTTAAAAACTATATAGAGTAATTTCAGTCTGTACATATGAGATCAACTTGAGTCAGGATTGACTCAGTGGCACCTAACAGCAAGGTTTCTGTGAACCTTCTTTAGTATTTGATGACTCTGCGTTGGTTGAGAGACCGAAGAAGGCTTTCTTGTTACATTTTGAGCTTGGATAAGAAATGGGATATGGGAATTTTTTTTTTTAAGTAATATGTTTTGGGGGATGTCTGTAGGGGATGGTGCTTTCAGTTAAATCCTAGAAGCTTAGTAGATAGGTTCTAAGGAGTTGGGAATTAGACTGCTGAGGAAGGGCTTCTGCCTAGCTAGTACTCTTGGAGCTTGGAGGGAGTGGCCTGTGGAACTGGGAGTCAGTTCCCTATAGAAAGATTGCTGCTTGAAAGGAACTACTATCTCCGAGGAAACTCTGTGAGATTGGTTATGGGAAATTATAAATTATGGTTTTGGTTAAAGCTGTTGAATAAGTTTCCTTTGCTTACATTCTGATTTTCTTTTAGTGGGCCACAGTTACATTTCATCTTCCTCATCATGTGTTGAAGTCCATTGCCAGTGCCATTGTAAATGAACTCAAGAAAATAAATCAGAATGTTGCTGCCTTACCTGTGGCGTCCTCAGTGATGGACAGGTTGTCTTACCTCTTACCTAGTGCACGTCCAGAACTTGGAGTGGGGCCAGGCCGTTCTGTAGACAGGTATGAACTTTACTTAAAAAGAGAGGTGACGATGAGAATGAAGTGGTTAACTATTTGAAGTAAGTAAGAATAACTGTAAACTCTCATATGATTAAAAATATTTAAAATACTTTTGAAGACCATTTTCAGATTTTCATTTACTTCTGTCAAAATATTGAACTGAATAAAATTACCGCTTGAATTACTATTGTTAGGCAGTTTATTTTTGTACCAGCAAGATATTGAAACGGATCATAAAACCAGATTTTGAACATTCTGATTTACAATTTGCTTAGTAAATGTTTGATTTCAGCCAAAAATTATTACAAAAGTAGTTGGGTGGTATAAACAGTTAGTATGCTTTTATGCAAACTAAAAGGTTGGCAGTTCAAATCTACCCAGAGGTGCATCACAAGAAAGGTTTGATGATCCTTTGAAAACTGATTCCTACTGTGACAAACATGGGGTTTCCATCAGTTAGAATTTTCTTAATGGCAACTGGTTAAACTTATTATAATTATTCAATATAATTACAAATATTGTTCTGTTGATGAGAAGTCTTGTGGTCTTTGAGACAAATTTTGAAAATTTAAAGTCATGTCAGAATCTCAGGGTAAAGAGAGAGCTTTATATTGCTTTATAATTAAAAATGAAGAAGTTTAAAAATCAACTGGAACAGTTTTGAACTAAGATGGTTATGTTGCTGGCCCTAAATAAAAAAAGTATGGCAAAAATCATACCTCAGATATTATTTTCATCAGTAGATATTTATTGAGTGCCTGCTTTGATAAAACTTACTAAAAGTTAGCAGTACTTTTATTTAAAAACATAAGTGTTTTTGCTATTTGGAATGACATTAATTAAATTCTTATTGAAAGTATTGACGGTTAGGAATGCTATACTGAAATATAAAATCTAAGAGTTTTGATTATGATGTTCACAAGATAGTTCTTCAGAGCTGTTTTCAGACAGCAGTAGGATTTCTAAAGAAATCAGTGCAAACTGTCGTAAATGTGCTATTTTGAGAAATATGTAAGTTAGGATATTCAGTGTTTTTTACAGGTATGAAAATGTCCTAAAACATTAGTTCTAATGTAGTGTGGTGTTTGCTTCATTACAATTGAATGTAGAAGTTTTGTGAGGACCTTGACAACTTTAGGTCTGTCTGAGGTTTGAGTTAAGAGTCTACTGGATGTTATTGATGTTTTGTGTGGTAGTACAACTAAGGGGTTAGTTGTTCTATTCTAAGACTGTCTTGGGTTTGGAAGACATTTATAGCCTGTAAATGATAATGTTTTTCTAACCTAAACTCTAGAAATATTATAGGAAATCATATACCAATTAAAGGAAAGAATTTAAAGAAAAGTATTTTTCTAGTCTCTGTGATAACCTTTACCTCTTTTTCACTTTTCTTCTTATTCCTGCGATCAGTTGTAGTTTTGTATGAAAAATAGTAAACTTTGATTTAGCAACCCTTTCTTACATGAAGTCATTTAAAATTTTTTTAGGCTTTTTATAATATTATTATGGTTAAAAATTACTCTTGTACACTGTTGAAAAGATTGACTACCAGTGAGTTAATATATTTTAATAGGAAAACATATGTGAAGATTTCCTTTTTTGTAATATGTTGTTGTTGTTGTTAAGTGCCATAGAGTCGGGTTCTGACCCATAGCAACCCTGTTTCTGAGGAGTAACTGAACTTGAACCTCAGGCCTCCCAATTCAAATGGACTTTGAAGTCCAGTGCAATAACCCACAGTGCCACATCAGGACTCCCTAATACCACGGAGAACATGGAGTTTTCTGGATAGTGAACAGAAAACTCCCCCCCCCCCCCCC
>NW_006408534.1:4134419-4268515 GCF_000296735.1 Chrysochloris asiatica | reverse complement strand
TATAACTTGTTTCATTACATTGATTATAATCCCCTCCATATACCATCAGTTAAAAGTATTTTTCTTTATCCATAAACCCCGGTCAGGCCTTTTTTCTAGTTGGAAACAGTTCAGGGCCGGCTGTGGCCGTTTGGTTTTAATTGGAAACTGTCTCTTTAAGTTTCTAGGAGATCTGTGAGCATGCGTAGTAGAACCCTCCGAGGGTGGGGCTGGGGTGCCCACTAGCTCAGGCACCCCTATAGTCACCAGAACGGAGGTGCGCAGAGAGCAAGGGACCAATGAATAGATACCAAAAGAAAAGAATGTCCACACCTTTATCTCAGCAGTTCTGCCAGGTGTCTATGGTCGCCCCGATCCTTCCCCCATGTGGTCTTACCCATGATGGCGGCTCCTGGAGCAGCCAAGAGTCCCGGAGTAGAAAGCAATAGATTTCTTGCTTCTGCCACAAATTCCCCCAGCTGTGAGCCTTCCAGCCTTCTAAATATTCCTTCATATGTGGTTCAGAGTTCTGGGACCATCCCCTGAACCTGGTTGGTCAAGTATTCTGTGTTGTTGTTGGCAGAGCTCTCGGCTATACGTCTATTCGGTCTGCCGTCTTGTTTGTTCTCTTATGCCATCTTTTAATATATAAATACAAAGGAAATTAAGTCAGTCAATAAAAACTGCATTAATTGAAGTATGTTTCATTTTTGAATTTATATTGCACATGCCTAGTAAAAAATCAAAAGTTGGAAAGCAGTTACACTTCCTACTTTAGTGGACACTTAAAACAATCAATCAGTTTCTGAAAAATGACCGTTATATTTCAATTTACCACGAACTACTCTAACTTGTTAAATGAGGTGTATTCAAAGTCAAAAGAGAAGAGCATTCCTTTTTTGGCTAGGGAAAAGCCTCCAGAATCAGCATGGAAAACAAGCATATCCTGTTGAAGAATTCTAGGTAGAAAAAAAAATTAATGTAGTTAATTTTAACTTACGCTGACTGCTTTTTTCTGTTCATTAACTTGTTTAGTGTCATTCTTCTCAATCAAGTGTGTTTAATAGTTCATCCAAATATTCCCCAGTGAAAAACATTTTCTCAAAATTTTTTTTTTATCAAAATGGAGCATCAATGGCGCCATTTGCCTGTTTCTCCCCTTTGTTGTCCTCTTGAAATAACTTCTTTCTCCATTTTTTCTCCTAACCTCTGGAAGTTTCACTTAGTTTGTTTTCATCTTTTTCTGAAGTATATGTGCTGAATTTTTCAAGACTGACTACTGTAATACCTGTGTCATTTACAGCTCTTGGAATGCATTGGCTTAATTTATACACGCAGAATCATCAACCTCATCACCACGTCTTCCTTGGGTATAACGGGTATCATCTCCTTCCTCATTATCATCAGTTCAGAATGAAATTCAAATACCTCGTGATCACTGATCACTAGTGCTTTCCCTGCTTTGAAGTCTGCTTTCCTTCTTTCAGTATCTTGTTCATGTTTATCAGCCTTTTCTAAATGTCTTTTCCTTTTTCGATGCAAGAAAAGATTCTAGAATGTTTTTGATAACATTTGGACCTATAGGGCAGAATATTGTCTTTCAGTGAGGTCCTCTAATGAAAATTTCATCTTCTTTATTTTTATCTTTTTTTCAACAAAAATCCAGGGAGAAGTGCATGACGATACATGCATATATCAGTCCCTCAGGGTATACCCCAAACCAGCCTTACTTGTTCTCAGTTGCTTCAAGAAATTGCTTGCATACTATATGAGTTTTCTGATTTTTCCTTTTCCACTTCATTGTGCTTCTTGTTAATTACTTCTTCCAGTTTTTTCTCATCTCAATTATCCATATTAGCGTTTTCGAATTCATCATCTTTTGCATAAATGTAAACACTTCAGTTTTCACATTTCCTCCAGAGTCAAGTCATGAGACAATTTACACTTATCTCCTTTAGTATATGTTTGAAGAATGTATATACATGGATTTGGAATCTTCACCCTTACTTTACTTACTTTTGAGCTGCAACTACAGGTTTGAACAGGTGTTTAGTTCCGTGATTCCTTCTTGTTATCTTCAGTTGCTTTTTTGCTTCACTTTGTGCTACCTGACATGGATTTTGTTGACCAAATTTAACTTGATGAGTGACAACCTTGAGAAACTTGATAAACTGTTGCTTTGCTCCTTTCTTATTCTTTAGACTAAAAGTTTTGTCTTCAGTGATCTTATCGTTTTTCTGTTCTGTCTTTTTGCTGGCCATGACCTAAGCCTGTTTCTTGAGGGGCCTTGTGGAGACAGGTGGCACAGGCCAGACTTAAGAGCAGCTGGAGACTTTAGATCCAGAGAAGGAGAGCGACTGTGTGCTGAAGACCTGGGGGGTACAGGGAAAGGATTGCATGGAGGGGATTGTAACCATGGCAGTGAGATGATATACGATAGAATGAATGTAAAACTAATGTTCTCCCATGTAAACTATCACATAATTCCCAATAAAACATTAAAAAAAAAGAATAGCTGGACACCATCAGGGGCTCTGGTCCTGTGCAGGAGGAGGAAGACGGGAGATTCTGTCACTGCTGCACTGCCTTAGTACTTTTCAGTGACAGTATTTTATTATGGAACTTGGCTATGAGCTTGTACGTATGTATGTTTTGTTTTGCCCTATGCCTGTTTATTATAGTGCTGACTGGATATTTTCTATGTTTGTATAATGAAAGGGAAGCATTTATTAGAAAGTAGGTAACAGCTAAGTTATTTACTAATTGTTGTTACGTGCCGTGAAGTCAGTTCTGACTCATAGCGACCCTGTACAGGGTTTTCAAGGCTGTAAATCTTTATGGGAGCAGAAAGCCTCATCTTTCTCCTACGAAACAGCTGATAGTTTCCAACTGCTGACTTTGCGGTTCGCATCCCGATTCATAACCACTATGCTACATCACATCGTTGTTGTTGTTAGTGCCATCGAGTCAGTACCGACCCATAGTGACTAATTATAGCTAAGCATTTTCTTTCAGATTAGGTTAAGAAATTTTTCTTTTAAATCTCCAGTTTGCTTTTTTTTTTTTCCCCCCCCTCCAGTTTGCTTTTTGAAAAGGGTTTCCTCTGGATGTGTTTATTTTTAGTTTTGACTTTTACATTTGAAATGTAGTAGATACGGAGGTAATTCAGTTAAAAGCAGTACACATCAGTTGTGCCTGAAATTTAAATATTATCTGGAATATAAGACTGTAAGTTAGATAGGGGGCTTTAGTGGCACAGTAAGCTAAGCAGTCGTCTATTAACTGAACCCAGCTAACGGTTTTGTGGAAGTAAGATGATCTACTTTAGTTTTATTCTGTCACATGGGGTTGCCATGTGTGTAAAATGACTTGGTGGAATCTAGCAACAATATATATTAGATCATTAGAGAAGCTGCATTCAGGTAATGCACTGTAGCCCGAATACACATGTATTGAGGAATTCATTAAGAAATTGTACAGAAAGAGAAGAAATTGGCTAAGGAAAATCACCATAGTTTTATGTAGGAATAGAGGAAGATGTATAGTAGAAGGATTAGAAGAGCTGAGAAGAAGGTAGATCTTCACTGAAAAGAAGTAGAGGGGAGTGGTGAAAGATGAGGTTAAATATTAAGGCTTATTAATACAGTAATGAATAGGGCACTTCAGCTGAGAATTGTACAGGTATTTACCATTGTATTTTCACTGTTAAAGAATGTAAGTAATCTAATACTTGGGCTAGTTTTTGCCTGTATACTGAGAAGGCAGTAGTTTGAACCCACCAACAGCTCCACAGTACGAAAGACCTGGCAGTTTTCTCCTGCAAAGGTGGTGGTTGTTGTGTTGTTAAGTGCCCATCAAGTTGTTTCCTACTCATAGCAACCCTGTATAGGGTTTCTGAGGAGTAACTGATGAACCGCTGACCTTATTGTTCAAATCAACCTTATAGTCCACCACATTAACCATACCAAGACTTGCGTGAAGATTACAACCCATGAAACCCTTTGGGACAGTTCATTGTCATACACGGTCTCTGTGATGGTATTGACTCAATGGTACAATAACCTATATCAGTTTACATAAAATAATCTCATTAAACTTTAGAATTGAAGTAAAGTATATTGATGTTGTTAAATTCCGTCAAGTTGGTTGGTTCTTACTCATAGTGACCCTGTATAGGGTTTCCGAGGAGTGACTGGTGAGTTCGAACCACCAACCTTGTGATTCAAACTGACCTTGCAGTCCAGCTCATTAACCCACATTGTCACAACAAAACTTCATTTTGACATTACTATCAGAATAAAAATCTGATGATCACTTCTTAGTTAATCATGAAATGTTCTCAGTATCTTAATTAAATTTAAATCAGATTATCATATCTAACATGTAGTTGATCACTGAGCAAAATGGGTTTCAATTTCATGGCCCACTTACACATAGATTTTTTTTAAAAAAAAACTTTAGTGTGACATTAGTTATTTCTGTGTGAGCAGTTCTCTCCAGCAAACTGTGCATTAGAGTAAAAAGTGATTGTGGCTCTTGCGTATTTTACATCATGTTTAATACAAGCTGTATATCTTGAATATCATCATGGGACCCATCGAAGTGCCACTAGTGCTGCTTGAAGAGCTCCAAAACCAGAGAAGTCATGATGTTACAAGAAAAAGTTGAGTTGCTTGATAAGTACCTTGCACTGAGAGTCTGCAGTTGTGGCTGTCCATAATTTTAAGACTATTGCAAATCATGAAAAGGAAATTTGTGAAGTAATTGCTGCCAACTATGCAAGCAGACGCAAGAACCCTGTATTTTTTTGTGAAAAACCTTTGAATCTTGTAACTGTAAATGCAGCTTTGGTGTGGTGCAGTATGTAATGCATATAACATATGAAATATGTGTTAATTGACTGCTTATGTTGTTGATATGGTTTCTACAATCAACAGCAGGCTATTGGTAGTTAGGTTTTTGGGGAGTTAAAACTTAATATGTGGAATTTTGGTTGTTACGGGGTTGGCATCTCTAACCACAGCATTGTTTAACTGTCACCAGTATTTGGATATTTTATATGAGTTTGTCACATTTCCAGTTAAAAATGCAAAAGTGTGGAAATGGACTAGTATTACAATTTTTAAAATTATTTTTCTAAATTTAGACTAGAATGTGGACCATTCTTCCCAACAATTTATCACCTTGTCATTCAGTGTTACTTCTTATAAGAGTCTCTTGTGCAGCGATGAATTAATATTTTTTCTAATTATCATGCATGGTATTTCATCTCTGAAAAGACATCAGATCATGGCTTTCTTAGAATCTTCTGCCTGTGTTTGCAGCTTATTACTAATATAATTTTCTAAAATTTACATCTGTAGAGTAAGTGCTCAAAATTATGAAAATTTGTTTTCAGAGACAAGTGTATAAGTATAATGTATTACTTAACAAGACTAAGTCAAAAAGTATTGCCACTGTGATTCCATTTCATACATGCACGAGTTTATTCCAAACAAAATGTGTTTGCACATGTTTCTGAGATCAGTGGATGACTGCAGACATTCTCCCAGTAATATGCCTGTCTTAGTTTCATTAAAGTGCTTTCAAAAAACAGGTTCCCTCAGAACATTGGCTTTCACAGGAATCTGCTTTGCCAGTTCAATTCAAGGTAGAGAGGTTAACTCAGAAGATTATGGTGACTGTTTTATGGGATTCCCAAGAGGTAATCTTGATAGATATTTTCTCAAAGGACACAGGACAATCACAGAGGCTTACAAAGAAGAAATTTTAAGAAAGTGGAAAACAACATTGGTGGAAAAAAAAGGCCAAGGAATTTTTTTCCGTCACTGCAATGGACTTAATTAATCATTCTTTGAAAGTAGCAAGGACTGTCCTAGGAGGATTTTGTTGGGCAACCTTGCATCATCTACCCTACACTCTGATCTGGCTCTTTCAGACTTCTTTTTGTTTTCAAACTCAAGTAAATTGAAAGAAAGTATATTTGAGGCCCTTCATGGTGCTAAAACTGTCACTTTGATGTGGTATAAATCGAGGATTCTTTGGGGAAGGGCTGCTGTTGCTGCTGTTAAACACCATTGAGTTGGTTCTGACCCTAGTGACACTGTATAGGAGCAGCTGGTGAGCTTGAACCTCCAACCTTGCAGTTCAGGTGACTTTGCAGTCTGGTGAATTAACCCACAGTGTCACACCAGGACTCCGGGGGAAGGGTTATAGAGATGTAAATGTCAACTTCAGAATTGTATGTCAAGAAAGGAAAACTAAAGGCATCCAATTTGACAAAGAAGTAAAACTCTCTCTCTTTGTAGATGATAGAATCCTATACATAAAACCCGCACAAAGACTCAGCAAGAAAATGATTGGAAGTCATTGAAAGATTCAGAAAAGTGGTAGGGTATAAAGTTAATATACCAAGGACTCATGGTGTGGTGCTGTAGGATCAGCATTGATCTTCTAACCACAAGGTCAGCAGTTGAAACCCAGCAGTCATTCCTTGAAAACCCTATATGGGGTCACTGAGTTGGAACCAATTTGATGGCACTTATCAAAAACATACTAATAAAGAAACAGTTATGAAAAGGAAATTAGGAAAACAATGCCATTTACATTAGTCACCCAAAAGATGTAACAAAAGACCTATACAAAGAAAACTACAAAACACTACTACAAGAAATCAAAAGAGACTTACAAAAATGGAAGAATATGCCATACTCATGGATAGGAAGGCTTAACATTGTGAAAATGCCAATGCTACCCAAAGCAATCTATATATACAATACAATTTTAGTCAAGAGTCTAACATCATTCTTTAAGGAGATGGAAACACTTATCACTGGCTTGATATGGAAAGGAAAGAGACCTCAGCTAGCAGTGAACTGCTGATCTTTTGACAAAGGGCCAAAACACACTAAATGGGGAAGGTGTAGTTTTTTCCAAAATGGTGCAGACAAGAATGGAAAAGGCATTTGCAAAAGAATGAAACAAGACCCATAACTCACACCACCTACAGAAACACTTTTAATGTGTATTAAAGACATAAATGTGAAACCTAGAACTATAAAGATCATCCATGAAAACAGGGACAAGCCTAGGGGCTTTAACACATTGTCAGACATTACTAAAAAACTGCAAAGAGTAGAAGACAAAAGAGATAACTGGGACCTCCTAAAATTCATCATCAAAAGATTTCGCTAAAAGAATAAAAACGGAGCCCACAAACTGGGAAAAATTTTTGGCACTGACATAATAGACAGGGAACTAAGTTCTAAAATTGACAGAAAACTACAACAAACATGAAGAAATGGTAACAAACATGAAGAAATGGTCACAATCATTAGCTGTTAGAGAGATGCAATTCAAAACAACAATGGAATATCATCTTACAGTAGCATTAAGTGCAAAGTTAAAAAAAAAACACAAAGCAACAAATGCTGGTGAGGGTGTGCAAAGACTGGAACCCTCTTAAATTGCTAGTGGGACTGTGAAATGTTACAATCACTGGAAAATGATATGGTGCTTCCTCAGAAAGTTGGAAATAGAAATAAATTATGAGCCAGCAATCACTCTACTTGGTGTAGATCCACAAAAAATAGGAGCCAGGACATTAGTAGATACATGTACCTTGATGTTCACTATTCATTATAGTAAAAGATGCAGACAGCCTAAATGCCCATCACTGGAAGAATGGATAAACAAACTTTGTCTCACCCACATGGTGTAATATAACAGAAGGATAAATAGTGAATAAAATTACTATTGTATGAATTCAAGAAAAGAATTTCATACTAAAAGAAATGTTCTTTGATAGTTACCAGTGGCTGGAAGGGAAAGGAGAGTAATTCACTGACTAGAGGGTGTTGGTCGTGGTGGTTATGTGCCATGTAGTCAATTCCGACTCATAGCGACCCTGTACAGGGTTTCCGAGGCTGTAAATCTTTATGGTAGGCACGTGTTAATGTGGGTCTTGGGGAGGGTGGTATATAAGAAGAGGGAGATTGGCATAAGAATGATGAAAACAGGTGAAGATACATGGAGAGATGCAAGGGTTAAAGGGAATAGAGGTAAATAGTGAAAGATATGAGGGTAAGTTAAAAATTATTCATACTCTTATGATTATAGAGTTTATTTTTAATAAACTTTTATAAAAGACAGCTACATCGTTTTTGTTTTTTTTTTACATAATCTCCTTGCTTTTCAATACACTTTATCTGTCAACAAGTTTCTGTATTCCCTTACTAAAAGTGTCAAGTTGGGCTATGAGCCACAAACCCACTGCTGTCTTCACTTCATCAGAGGTAAACCTTCATCCTTGAAGGGCTGCTTTCAGGGGATCCGACAGGTGAAAGACCAGTGGAGCAAGGTCAGGACTATAGGGAGGATAAATCACCAGTGTAGGCAGAGGTGTGTGGATGTGCATCATCACACAAGATCACGAAGCCCTTGGATAGGAGTCCCTCTGCGTTTAATCCGAACTTTAGGCTTCAGTTCTTCAGTGAGTATCTTAACTGTAACCAGCACTGTTGATTGTTGAACCTTTTACCTGATAGTGTTCCAATTCTGGTCTTGGACGATCCCAGAAAACTGTAAGCATCATTTTCCAGCTGATGGTTGAATTTTGAACTTTTTCTTGATCCGAGATTGAGGATATTTTCATTCCATACTCTGCTATTTATTCTCAGGCTTGTGGTAATGAATCCATGTCTCATCACCAGTAATGATTTTTTTAAAAGAAACTTTGCCTTTCTTCGATTATCAGTCCAAATGTTGTTTGCAGATGTCCAAATGCTTCTGTTTATACTCTTTCATGAGTTGTTTTGGTACCCATCTTGCATAAACTTTTCGAAACCCAAATCTGTAGTGGATTATTTCATAGGCAGAGCCATGGCTGATTTGCAAATGATTTGCCACATAATCCACTGTCACTTGTCTTGTTTGCAGAATCATTTCACATGCGTGCTTAATGTTGTCATTAGCCATGTATATGGATGGACATTTTAATATAACTGGAGTGCAGATAATATTTGATTCATCCTCGTATACAATAGTGATGTTCAGATAGATACATGGTCAGAGACCCTGGTTGAATGGGTAGGGGAGGAAGAGTGGGAGTGCACCTACAAATATATGAATTTGAAAGAGGGTATTTGTACATGGATATATACCTTTCCTGCAAACACAGCTATGAATGTTGTGAAGCATACAGCAGGCAAAGTGATGAAAACTTATTAGATGTTATCATACATCTTAAGGCAATGAGTTTCTCGACCTGGGGACTCAGGGCCATAGTCTCACGGGACACCTGGGTAAATGGCATAGATAGACCACAAAGACAATGTTCTGCATCCTACTTTGGTGAGTAGCATCTGAGATCTTAAAAGCTCATGAAATGAACATCCACCTAAGGTGCAGCTGTTGGTTTCTCTATGTGTAGAAGAAAGAAGAGTGTTAAGAACTAAAGGTGCTTAGAATCAGTACATTGAACTAATGGAATATGTGAGCATCAATCTTCACTACTCTTGAGACTAGAACTAAATGGCCCTGACTCTGAAAGGAATCACATTAGAAGGTCCCAGATAGAGGGAGAGAATGTGGAACAAAACTCAATGATCAATGAAAAAAAGAAAGACTAATTGGTTGTAAAAAGACTGCAAAAACTTGAGACTATGGCTCTTGACCACCTGTCAGGTCTGGAAAGGAACTCAACCTCATAGCCCAATTTTTCAATCAAGCAGTATATAGATATGGTGGACAACAATACTAGTGTGGTATGCTCACCATGAAATTGTCTATCATTCAAAATCAAAAAAGGGGAACATTTGCCTAAAGTCAGAGTTGAGAAGGGATGGTAAGGTGATTGGAATGGAATTAGGAACCACAGGAAGGATGGTGGGATAACAGTTGTGGCAGGGAGGGGATTGCAGTCATTGAGATGAAGCAATGTATTATTTTTTTAATGTAAAAATGATCTTATAAGAAATGTAATTAAAAAAAAAAAGTAAAATGTAAAAATATCTTGCTTGTAATTCTCCACTCAGTTCAAAGTAAAAAGATTTTTTGAAAGTTTCACATTTTGATATTTTTGTTTAATAAAGGTTTCTATGATTTTTGTAGCAATACTTTTTTTTTTTTTTTACTGAAATTCTTGTTTATTATGCACATGCAACATAGAAATCTTTATTAAGTTTGTGGAAAATGCCATTATCTTTTAATTCTACTTTCCCAAGAACTTTCTTAGTCACCTTTATGTGTGTGTGTGCATTCCATTATCAACAAGTTGAGTCTGACTCATAGTGACTTTATGACAGAGTTAACTACCCTATAGTCCCCAAGATTGTAAATCTTTATGGAAGCCAACTGCTTCGTCTTTCTTCTGAGGAGCATGCTTGGTGGGTTTCAGTCATCCATCTTTCAGTTAGCAGATGAGTGCTTAATCATTGTACCACCAGGTTTCTCTTGATTGCGCTTGCTCTGTCTCTCATATTTGTTTCCTGTGTCTTAAAAAAAGTGTATTGCGCTAGTTTTTCTGGTTTTTTTGTTTTGTTCCTTTCCCTTTTTCTTGTATTTGTATTGTGTGGGATTCACCTTTTAGTAATAAACTTGTTAGATAGACATTTCTCTTTCATTGAAAATGCTTAAGCAGTATAGTTTGAAGATGTTAGTTGTGGAAGGGTTGTGTGTGCCTGCATGTTTGATTTAGTCATCGTTTTTTGATTAAATGTAATTTTGTCAAGTAACGAAGCCATTTCATAAATATCTGCATTTTCAGTGTGCTGTTGAAACCTAATAATATAGGTTAGTGTTTTTCACTCAAAATAGAACTTTGCATAAAATTATGAGCTACTTTAAAAAGAGTTTTATTGAGAATTTATTTTAATCTTGACTGACCATTTCTCTCTCCTTTGTATAATTTTTCAGCCTGCGTCATCTGGAGATGATAGAGCCATGTGTTTTACGTGTAGTGTGTGTCTTGTTTGTTGGGAACCTACTGATGAACCTTGGTGAGTCTTGTTTTTTCTGGACATATTAGGCTAAATGAAACCTGTAAATGCTCTTCCAAATTTTACTTGTTTGGTCTACATATAATACTATTTTTGATTTTTTTGTAACCTATATTTTTACCTTTGCCCTAAAAGAAGGAGGCAGTGCTGAATGTTTATACCCTGTCCCATTACATGGTATAGAGTACCTCTAAGGGCCATGGTTTTCCAAAAGCTGTACATGAGGAGAAGTGTCAAAGAATACAGCCAGGCTCTTCTCAAAATCAGAAGACTATGGTAAAGTGAACCCAAGCATGACAAAATTCAATACTTTAATCTTAGTCACTTAAGGGCAACTGTCAGTGAAATACCAGGGGAGGATTTGCATTTCTATTTTTGAAGTAATTTTAATTGTGGTGTCTTTGGATTTTACTGTATGTAATTTTAGAACTTGTCTGGACATTAACAATTGTCTATTGAAATTTCATTGTTATAAATGAGTACTATGAGTCCCTGTTGTGGCGCTGCCAGTTAATGTGCTGGAAGGTTGGTTTGAACCCTAAGCTGGGTGATTCCAGCTCACCAGCCACTCCTCGGAAACCCTAAACAGGGTCACTCTGAGTCAGAACTGACTGGATAGCACTTTACCACAACAACAATAACAACATGAGGTCCTGTTCTTAGATATAGTAATCATAATAGCAATTATTTGTAGGATATTTGATACCAGAAAGGAGCTCTGGTAGCATAGTGGTTACAGATCGGACTGCGGAACCACGAGGTCAGCAGTTCGAAACTACCAGGTGTTCCACAGGAGAAAGATGAGTCTTTCTGCTCCTGTCAAAATTTATAGGCTTAGAAACCCTACACAGGGTCACTATGAGTGAGAACCGACTCCATGGCACATAACCACCACCACCACTATCCAAAACATTTTATATAGTTTGATGCATTGAATTTTGACATCAGTCTTATATAAGAAGATAGTATTATTGTCATCTTTGTTTTGTAGGATACATTCTCCCATTTAATCCTTACAGTTACCCTTTGAGATATCATTTTAAGGATGAAGAAAAAGTTTGTTGAAGGTCACATGTGGTAGAGCCAGGATTTGAATCCTAGCAGTAGACTTTAGAATGTGTGCTCTCAATGGCTCTACTATGGTGAATCCATCCTAGTACTCTATTCTTTCTACCATTCCACATGGCTTTTTCTTGTCACTATCTAATTTCTATGTTAGTAGTTAGTTTTTCTCTAATACTTGGAAATGATAGCAAAGTCAAACATTTTTAGTTTATATATATTTTAAAAAAGACATACAGGTATCTTTGCTGTTGGAGAAGAGCCATTAAAATAATCAATTTTAATAAAATACATTTTTAAAAAACATCATGCTTATTTTTTACTGAAATTTGAAAGCTCAGAATGAAATGAAATTGCTGAGGCTTATGAGAGTGCACATCTTTTTAAAACTTAATTTTCTTTGCATGGTTTATAAGTATTGCTCTTTGGCTAGTTTATAAAAGGGAAATGAAAAAAAGAGATGGTGCAGGTGCTGACAGTCAGCTCTAGGCATTTATTGCTGATGCATTTTCAGGACCTAGCTGTGGGTTAATATGCCACACTGCAAAGCCATTTGAACTACAAGGTTAGTGGTTCAGGCTCACCAGGCTCTCCTCGGAAACCCTATACAGGGTCGCTGTGGGTTGGAATTGATTCAACAGCACTTAACAACAGCAACAAATGTGGACTGTACATTTGGATTCCAGGTTTCAATGAAAAGTAGTGTGTAAGGAAATCAAGTTGGTCTTCTTTCTGAAGACTGAAAGTTGAATATGAGCAATTTCCAGCTTAGGACAAAGTTCTGCTTGGAATGCAGTCTGTCTGCATTTATCTTCTTAATATTTGGATACTGGAGTCCTGGTAGGTTAATGCACTAGACCACAAGGTTGTTTTGAATTGCAAGGTCAGCAGTTCAAACTCACCGGCCACTCCTTGGAAACCCTATACAGGGTCACTGTGAGTTGGAACCGACTTAGTGGCACTTAACAACAGCAACAATTGTGAATACAAATATTGGACCTATGATGATAATGTAGGATGAAACTTCATGAATGGTTTTTTGTGTGAAGGCTGACTCAGATTCCCAACTTGGGCTGTTTAAATCTCATCTTTCCTCATGGTGTCCCTGGCTGGCATGGTGAGCAATTCGGAAATTTTATTTCATCGTTGTCCCAGGATTCAGTATTCATGGCACTCTTAAACTGTTGGTGAACTGAACATGGACACCTGAATCTGTAAGGCAGAAAAGAATGAAGACTGAAGAAAACATGGACTCTGAAGAGGGAAATGGGACTCTTGTTAGTTTGATGTTGGGAGTGGATAGAGTTACTCTGAGGGAGATCAGAACAACAACAAAAAGCATATTCTGTAACACAGGAATTCCACTTTTATGTGTCTAATTCAACATATGAATTGTCTTGTATGCAAGGAGGTGGTGTAAAAAGGATAACTACATTGAAAAACTGGGAACATCTTATATTCTGTATATACGAAGGGGTTTTAAAAAGTTCATGGAAAATGGAATTTTAAAAAAGATTTTTTTAAATGAACTTTATGAAGCCCTCTTGTATACAAGTGTATGAAACATTATAAAAAATATTTTAAAACTCATCTTAGTGCTTAGTAGGAGGTGGGATAAATGGTTTTGGGGTTGAGTATTGTTGAAATAGGTCTTTAGGCTTACAAAGTCATGTGCAACTAGTATAAATATAATTTTTATTAAGAAAAGTTAAAACTCAGAAAAGAGAAAAATGGAAAGAGGAAAAATGCTCTATAATTTGGGAGGGAAGTTCCAAATGTCATATACTTGAGGATGCCATGTAAAATAATTTATGTATGACATCAGCATATTGCAAATGGTTTATCATTTTTATGTGATTAAAGGTGGTGCAAGGAGTCCTTGTGTGGTGCTATGTGTTAATGAGCTTGACTGCAGAGTTAGTTTGAACTACAAGGTCGGCAGTTCAAGCTCACCAGCCACTCCTTGGAAACCCTATACAAGGTTGCTATGGGTCGGAACTGACTCAACAACACTTAACACCACCACCAAAGGTGGTGTAAGAAATAAGGCAATTCAGCTACTAACTGAAAGGTTACTAGATTGAATGCACCCAGAAGCATCTCCTTGAAATCCTTTGGAACACTTTTTAGGACCCTGCTATGAGTTGGAATTGACTCAGTGACAATGGGATTTGTTTTTGTTTTGGTAAATAGAAATGTGTATATTCTGAAGAATAATAAGGTATCTGAGTCAGGTTTTCTTTTCCTTTCTTTGCTATGGAAATACAAAAATGGGCATAAGAAAGTTCCTTTTTAATAGCAGGGTCCTGACATTTCATATAATGCCTTGTAATTGCAGCTAGAGAAAGTTAAAAAAAAAAAAAATAGAAAAAAATAAAGAAGTGACTTAATAGTTTTTAAGTGTTAAAGTTGATTCTGCTTTAAATACTTGAGAAAATTTATGAAGTCATTAGACCAGTCTTTATGTGATGTGAGATTGTCGTGTTTTAAATTTTTCTTAAAAATGGTAATGTTTTCTAGTAATTAAAAATTCTTTTTTGCTTAGTAAGCACTAACTGAAAGATGTAGTGTGCAATTTTGTTTAGAAGATATTTGTCTGATTGGGTTCTACAATGGATATGTGTTTGTGTTCTTAATATATATAGTTTCCCATACGTTAGTGATCTCTTTGTTTTGTGATATGAATGACATTTCTTAGTGTATCTACTACCTGTAGTTGGTGGCCACTGTTGTATGTCTAGAATTTTAAAATGAAACAATGTAGTTATTCCTTCAAAGTTGTAGGAAACCAGTTTCTTCTAAGACTGACTTTATGCATAATCAGTGAAAGTTATTAATAACAACTGTAAAAGTGAGTGGTGAGAATGTTAGAGTGGTTTTGGTATTTGTTATGTTTCAACCTTTTAAATAAGGAATCCTTAAAGTGCAGATAATTGTTTTTACAAAAGATGTTGGAATTGTGTTTTCATGTACAAGACTTTTCTGTATACAGCAATGCAACTTTTTTTCCCTTTCTTGATCTGTGTAAAGGTCTGAACATGAGAGACATTCCCCGAACTGCCCATTTGTGAAAGGCGAGCATACACAAAATGTGCCATTGTCAGTGACTCTCGCAACAAGTCCTGCACAATTTCCTTGTACAGATGGAAATGACAGAATATCTTGCTTTGGGTCGGGAAGTTGCCCTCATTTTCTAGCTGCTGCAACTAAAAGAGGAAAAATCTGTATATGGGATGTTTCCAAACTTATGAAGGTATGCTGTAATTTTGAAGCATCTTAATTGTTGGAAAAAAAAAATTACATGTAAACTCAGACTTTTCATTTGTTTAGGTGCACCTAAAGTTTGAAATTAATGCATATGATCCAGTAATTGTACAACAGCTGATCCTGTCGGGAGAACCAAGCTCAGGAGTTGATTCAAGGAGACCAACATTGACATGGCTGGAAGACTCCTCTAGTTGCTCAGATATACCAAAATTAGAAGGAGATAGGTATGTGAATTTGTATTCATTATATTTATAGAAACTACTTTTTATATATTTTCTACTTTCATAGTTTAATTAAGGTGGCAGAGAAATTGTTAGGTTAATATATCAGAGAAGAAATGTTTGATTAGAAATCTGAAGGAACTGTGTGCTTCTTGAAATTCTTTCATTCAGAAATGCAGTGTTCTGTAAGGTATAGTTTATTTGTCTTTTCAATCTATGCCAGTTGGAGATCATGGCCAGTTGAAAAATAAAGTCTAAATAATGAAATTAAATCTTTAATTAGCTTCATATTTGACTTCGTTCTACTAATTGTTTCCATAGAGCTCAAAGCCGTTGAGCCCAATGATTTTTATTTTCTATCTTCATTAGCACCTCATATTCTGGCAGTTTTAAAAATAGTGAAATAACTTTGAAGCTAGGCAGGAGGATCTGATTATTTAGAATAGTTTTATTAATAGTTACTAATGAGTTGAGGCATGGCAATTATTGCTATAGAAATATTTTGGTAGAATTGCTGTTCTGCATTTTCCTCCATTCAGTGTTTTTGATTGATTCTTGATTTCTCTGGCTGTATGTTATCTCTCAGTTTAGGAAAGTCAAAGTATAATCTCTGCTTCACTTACTGCTCATCTAATAAGAGCTTTGTAGTTAGTTCTGACATTGAAGGAACCCTGGTGGTATAGTGGTTATGGGCTTGGATTTCCAAGCAACATTTGTAATATTCCCAAGATGGCAGAATGAAGTAAACCTCTATGTAGCTTGTGTTAAGACATAGCAGCAGGACCCCTGGTAGTGTAGTGGTTACAAATCGGGCTGCGAGCTTCAAGGTCAGCAGTTCGAAACTGCCGTGGGAGATGGATGATGCTTTCTGCTCCCATGAAGATTTATAGCCTCAGAAACCCTGTGCAGGGTCGCTATGAGTCAGAACCGACTCCACGGCATATAACTACCACAACCACCACTGAAGGTAACATTGTGAAATAGAGCCTATTTAAATGTGATCAGATGTCGTGATATACTGAGGATATCTATCATTTCACTTACAGGGGCATAATTATGTTACTGATATGTGCTTGGTGTTACACTACAGTCAGTGATTTTTTTAACTGTGCGATTTCGCTAAGAAGTAATGTAAAGTTTCAGTGAAGAAAATAATTTCATTGATAGATTTTATTAATGAAATACTCATATCATATAAGCTGGGAAGCCTATCTTTATCTAATTCTTCTTGGTGGTTGTTTGGAAATCAGGGAGAGATAAGTAAATATAGGCTAAGCCCTGAAATAGAATGAATTAAAACTTTATATTTATTCTCAGTTAATATAAAGCCATGTGACAGTGCTGGGGAAAACAGCTGGCCCGTTATTATCTGCATCTTTAAATACTTTTGCCAGTTGGACTGGAAACTAAGCATGCTTGATTTCTTTGGTTTTCTTAGAAAATTAGTTGTTGCTATTGTTAAGTGCCATCTAGTTAGTTCTCACTCAAAATGACCCTGCACAGCATTTCCATGGAGCAGCTGGTGGGTTTGAACCACTAACCTGTTGTTAGCAGTCCATTGCTTTTCCTGTAACAGCACACCAGGACTCCAGAAAATTAATTGTTGTTGTTATCAAGTGCCATTGAGTCGGTTCCGACCCGTAGTGACCCTGTGTAATTTCAGAGGAGCCGCTGATGAGCTTGAACTGCTGACCTTGCAGTTCAAACGACTTTACAGGTCCAGTGCATTATCCCATAGCACCACACCAGGACTCTATTGTTTTTCTTGTTGTTTGGTGATTTCAGAGTAAAAATGGAATCAAGATAAACTTTCTAAGATGCACATACACATTGCTTTCAACATATATCCAGTTTGTGGTGGACAAGGTATTAAGTGGTAGAGATGAAGTATAAATCCCTGCGTACCTGCTTTTAAAGGTTTACAGTCTCCTAGAGTCATAGGATCCTTTTTCCACAAGACAGTGTCTAATAAATCATTCAGAAAGGTTTATGTGGGATTGTTAAGTGCCACTTAGTCAGTTTCAACTCATAGCCCCTAAGCATAGGGTTTCCAAGAAGTTTGAACCATCGACCTTGTAGTTAGCAGTCCCGTGCTTATCCTTCACCATCATACCAGGACTCCTGGGTAGGTGGTTGTATGCCTTGGAGTTGGTTCTGAGTCAAAAGTGACAGAAGCAGAAAGCCTCATCTTTCTCCTGTGGAACGGCTGGTAGTTTCGAACTGACCTTGAGATTAGTGGCCCGACTCTTAACCACTACACTACCAGAGCTACTTAAGGTGGGGGTTGTTGTTAAGTGCCGTCGAGTCAGTTCTGACTTGTAGCAACCCTGCATAGGGTTTCCGAGGAGCAACTGGTGAGTTTGAACCATCAACCTTGCAGTCCAACATATTAACCCGCAGTACCACACCAGAAGTAGGAAACTAAAGAGATGGAAACTCCAGCCCCCTCATTACTCTCCCACTCATACAGAATTAGTAGGAGTCATGTAAGATTGATAGTGAATGTAGAGAGACAAACTACTAGTGATGTCATTTCCCACAGAATACAATATTTTTAAAATATGTGATGTGAATTTCATTAGCTTGAAGAATAATGTTTTACATTTCTGTGATTTTGTAGCAATAATTTTTGACTCCCCTGTAAACTGTCCGAAATTAACAAGGGCTTATTATTTTATCATTCAGTGGTGACAGCTTTGTCTATCCTTGTGCTTGACAGTTGTTGTGCTACTTGTTACACAATTATTCTCATAAACATGCCATATTTATTGTAAATTATTGGTTTTAGCACTATAAATACCCACTGTCATGGAAAAAAAGAATAATGTTTTAATTGGAGAAATTAAAACTTAGCTAAGATGTTTAAAAGGAGCTCTGGTAGCATAGTGGCTACAAATCAGGCTGCTAACCTCAAGGTCAACAGTTGCAAACTACTAGCAGTTCTGTGGGAGAAAGATGAGGTGTTCTGCTCCTATAATGATTTACAGCCTTGGATACCCTGTACAGGGTCACTATGAGTGGGAACCAACTCCACGGTACTTAACAACAACAAGATGTTTAAAGTTAACTAGTTAAGATGTTTAAAGTATCTATTCATAAATATGCTTAGGAATTGCTTTTGGCCATTTCTACTTAGATTGTAACATTTGTCTTCTGAATTTTATCAAGGAAGAGTTTGTGTGTGTGTGTGTACATATAATTTTAGAGGATAAACTTTTTTTTTTTTCTAGTCACTATGTTTATGTTATTTGTATGTTATACCTTGTCAATAAGCAAACATTTTCTGATTTTAACTTCCAGGTTGTTCAGAGTATTGATATATCAAAATTAAATACATTGTAATCAAAGCATATAGTCTTCACTAAACATTTTGAATATAAGCATAAAATCTTGATTATTTTGCATACTTATTAGTTTGTAAAAAGTTTTATATAAAAGGGTTTAAGTGAATCTAGTTTCTGTTATCACAATGCATGCTTGCTTTGGAAAATATAGGAAATAAATTGATGAAACATAAAGAACACACCCATGTTTATACCAGTTATGTTGACATTTATGTATATTTGATGTTTTTAACCCATATGATTTTTAGAAGTGTTACGTAGGTGTAATTTACATACCTCTTAAAATTTACTTTTTAAGTATACAATCTAATGATTTTATCCATTTGATTTTTACCATTAATACATGAGAATTTTTCTGTATTAAAATATTTTTTGAAAATTTCTATGTTTTTGAGGACTTTCAGAAAAGTTTTCTTTGCTGATTATTTGAGAACCATCTGCAACTTCATTTCATGGTATCAGAGTTCCTTCTTTAAAGTACCATATTACCCTATTTTACTTTTTATCTCAGTATAGTTTATATTAACTATAGCTTCTTAGTTATTTTTCTTAATATAAAAGCCCTTCTGTACATTAGACTTAAGTAGTCTTCTCTTGGTTTAAATTTCTCTATTCTGTAAAATTTCTGATTAATGTTTCTTCTTGGTCTTCATTTTTCCTATGTCTTTGTATTTATCTTTAGATAGCAAAATAAATGTTTTAGTATCTTGAGGTTGATTAGCAGATGATATTAAACTTTTTAAAATATTCTTGTCAAAAGGGCTTGGTGGCCGCATGTGACCTCCTCTATCTTCACAAGGAGAATCAAACTCAAAAGTCCCTGGCTGATTCCTATGAAGATGAGGATGAGGTCAGAGATGCCCCCACCATCCAACCTAGCTGTCACCAGTCATCCATCCCACAGTGCTTTCTACTTTTCAGTTGGGTTTGATTATTCATTGCAATGGCCATGCTGAACTCAGAGACCATACTCAGGATTATGAGGTTTATTATTAAAATCTAACAGGTTATAGTTCATGATTAGAAATGTTCAGCATACAGTTATTTAGTCAGGACAGCTTTTTTTCTGCCATGCCCATAGGTAGACCTCTCTGTGGCTGTTGGCCAGACCTCTACCCTACTCAGGCAATATTACAAAGTTCTTTTAGGGCTACTGACAAATGATCAAAGGTTACTACAGTGTACTTGTAAGTCTCAGACCGAAGGCCCTTGCCTTTAGCTCCCCAGGTTCAGTGTCTAGAGACCTCCTACTCCATAAGTGAGTCTCTTGCCTCAAGGCACTCAGCTTCACTCCACTCCATGGACTGTGAAGTCTACCACTCTGTTTTATGCTCTGTCTCTTGGTTTTGCTGCTGTTGCTCTTCTTTTACTTCTCTAGTGTCACAGCTTTCTCTCCCTGGACTAAGTAGGTTAATTGTGCAGGATCTTGGGGTCCAAAGGAAATGTTCCAATCTTGGTTCTTCTTTTCTTGGTTCTTCTTTTCTTGATGGCTGTGAGAGTCTCTGTTCTTTTACTGAGGTGTGACTCATTTTATACATAGAAGGATGGCAAAATTGGCCGATTCCTTTGTTAGATTTGTAATTTTTTGTAATCACAATTAATCCTTTTAGCAATCACTCACAACTGAATTACATAATCCTCTCAGCACATTCCTCCACCTTCTCTTAACCCAGACCCACCAGAAAAACAGTTGTTTGATGGAAGTTACAAAGACTATGGCTTGAAGCACTGTATTAAGTAATTCACTGTTCTGTAATTCTTTTGATGTTTTAAATTAGAGTACCAAATTGGTTTATGGAAAATTATTATGCCTTGGAAGAACCAAAATCAAACCACAGATACTTTGTCAAAAATATCTAACTGAACTCCCCCCCCCCCAAACATTTTAATTATTGCCTCGGTGTGTAGTGTCTTAAGAATTAAATGGTATATAAAACAGCACTTATAAATGCCTTTGCACTTCAGATGTAAGTATATTATTTTATTTCAAAAGGGGAAGAATTATCTTTCAGGGAAAAAATTTGTGGGTGTGTAATTGAGATTATAACAGTTAAAAAAACCTCTGTAGACATGCTGGTTATTGGAGTACAGACAGAGGCAAATT
Organism: Chrysochloris asiatica; assembly: GCF_000296735.1. NCBI lineage: Eukaryota > Metazoa > Chordata > Mammalia > Afrosoricida > Chrysochloridae > Chrysochloris > Chrysochloris asiatica. Next base: position 4,247,541 of record NW_006408534.1, on the reverse strand, counting down.
CAGTAGTCTATATATGTGTGTGGAGTTCTGGTGTGGCGCTGTGGGTTAATATGCTGGACTGCAAGGTCGCTTTGAACCGCAAGGTCTGTGGTTCAAGCTCAACCATTGTTCCTCAGAAACCCTGTATAGGGTTGCTATGTGTTGTAACTGACTCCATGGCAAACCACCACCACCATAATGTGTGTGTAACAGTGGAAAGAGTGAGGTTTAAGGTGAATGCAGAGGCAGAATAATGATTTCTTGGCCACTAGAATGAAGAGCACAGGAAGAAGTATTGTTTTGACTTACGTAATAACTTGGTTGTAATAGTTTTCCTGTGTGCCAAGAAATTCTTAATAACTCTTCAAAACCAGCCAACCAACCAAGTAAAACTGACATTCATGTGTGTGTGAACATACATACTTGGATGCATACATGCAATAGTACAGCCATTTAGTTTTTGGGGAGTTGGGGGGTAATATACCATGATCATTCATTTGCTTGTTCTGACTGCTTTCATGTTGCAATGACAGCAGAGCTCTGAAGAAGTTGAGACAGAGATCATATAACCCACAAAGCCTAACTTTACTAGCTGACTCTCTTTTATTTTTAACTTTTTGTTTAAACTTTTAATTGTGAATTAAATGAAGGTTACCAGAGAAGATCATCAGTTTTACATTAAGTAAATAATATACTTTGTTTCATTTCAATAATGGGTATTTTCTTTATGGAACAACATTTATCCCACTTCCTCCCATCTCCATTCCACTCATCTTCCCACCCCTTCTCACCTTTGCCTTAGATACATATTGCCCCTTTGATTTTGAATGATAGTGAATATACCTCACTAGTGTTGTGCTTTCTATATACCTGTCTACTGCTTGGTTGAAAGTTGGGCCACAAGGATGAGTTCCTTTTCAGACATGAAGGGTGGTCAAGAGCTACAGTCAGGTTCCTTCTCCCGTCTTTCTGATCAGTAAGTTGGTCTTTTTTCTTAATTTTGAGCTTTGTTCCAAATAGTTCTGTTGATGTATCTGGGGCATTCTAATGTGATACCTTTCAGAGCAATTGATAATGGTAGCTGGGGACTATCTAGTTTTTCTCGTCACAGAGTCGTGGAGAATGTGTTCACATGTTCCATTAGTCTGCTGGACTAATTGACTCCAGTCATCTTCATTTCTCTTCAATGTTCTCTGAGACACCAATAGATTCTTGGAGAGACCAATAGCTGTACTTTAAGACTGCCACTTAAGAATTTTTAATATCTCAGACCCTACTCAGCAAAGTAGGATGCTTGAACATTGCCTTTGTGGATTGTGTTATGTCAGTTGACCATGGTGCACCTTGAGACTATTATGGTCCTGAGCCCTCAGGCTCAGCTACTAATTGTTTTAAGATGTTTGATAGTATCTAAGAAGTTTTCATCATTCAGCCTACTGTATACTCCACCACATTCATAGTTGCAGTAATAACTATTTAATTTTATTTAAGGATAAATGTTCTGAGTTAAGTTCATAAAATTTTAGAACTTGAAGTTTATGCTCAGTTTTATTAGCTACTGCTCTCTTTTATGTTTATAATTGTCCAGGCTATCCCAGTCACCTTTATAGTCTTTAAATCGTTACAAATACTAATTTACATTCTCAGAGGTTTTCATATCCTGTTATTTAATGATTTAAACACCATTTATCATCAGCACTGTTAATTATTATGAGCCTGAACTGGTAATTATATCTCTTTTAAACTAGTTGTAGTTGTTTTGTATGATGTTAATCTTTGAGATCCTTAGTAGTGTTTGTAACACTTTATTCTTTTTTGCTGTCTTGCATTAGGAATGTATTTTATTATTTTTTTGTAATTAAAATTATTTGTTACTTTGTCTTTTGATTTAAGTGATGACTTACTGGAGGATTCAGACAGTGAAGAGCATTCCAGATCAGATTCTGTGACAGGTATGTGAAAAATGTTAGATCATAATTTTAAATCCTTACATTTATACAGTTTTAGATAAGGCATTGGAGTTGTCTATGTATTAACTACCTGTTTAATCACTGGAGTTCCACGGTACCTTGAAAAGAAGGACTGGTTATTTACTTCTGAAAAACCGTCATTGAAAATCCAATGGAGCACAGTCCTATTCTGATACACTTGGGGATGCCGTGAGTTGAAGTCGCTACAGTGACAGTGGGTTTTGATTAAATAATCAACACTAAAATACTACTTCATTTTACATTTCTTAGTTTATATATATATATATAAACACTTGACTGAAAAACATTGGTTAATTCTAAATTTCTTAGATAATATAAACTCTGAATTTTCACTAACACTGAAAACTTAAATGTTGTGTATCAGAGGTTCTTCAGTTAGCTGTATGGCGCTATGGGTTAGTGCTCTGAACTACAGAGTTGGTTTGAACCACAAGGTCGGTGGTTCAAGTCCACCAGCCGCTCATTGGAAACACTATACAGGGTCACTATGGGTTGGAACCAACTTGACACCACTGAACAACAACAACAACAACAACAACAATTACAACCTACAATATTGAAAGTACCACGGACTGCCAAAAAAACCTAATGGATTTGTGTTGGAAGAAGTACTCCTTGGAAGCCAGGATGGCCAGCCTTCATCTCTCATACTTCACACATGGTGTCAGGTGGGACCAGTCACTGGAGAAGGATATCATGTTCGATAAAGTGGAGGGTCAGAGAAAAAGAGGAAGACCCCCCAACGAGATGAATTGGCACAGTGGTAACATCAGTGGGCTCAAATGTAGCAACGATTGTGAGGTTGGCCCAGGATCAAGCACAATTTCATTCTGTTCTACATAGGGTTGCTGTGAATCAGTACCGACTCGATGGCACCTAACAACAACCTGCAACTGAAAATTTAAGTGACAGTTAAACTAAATATTTGCCACAGATGCCAGAAAATTGACATTAAGTTCTTTAATAATGTATTTAGTTTATTTGCATGATCTTGTGATTTGATGAGGGCAGTTTTATTAAGGTTCTCAAAGGAAAACAAGTGAATAGAGAATAAATTGTAAAGTGTAAAATCGCAGACATTGATTATCAAATGCTTCCTTTTTCATTTGTTTATGAAATAAAGCAAAGAAGGATGTGGCATATTCTATAGGAAAAGTTAATAGTTCATTTCAAAATAGTTTTGCTAGGTCAGAATTCATGTTTTACCTCTGTCATTTATTATATTTTGGTTTGCTTTTTTAATACCTAAAATAGTGACATTGTCATATGTTATTTTAAGGAGCTCTGGTAACGTAGTGTTTACGAATCGGGCTGCGAACCACTAGGTCAACAGTTCAAAACTACCAGCTGCACTGCAGGAGAAAGATGAGCCTTTCTGCTCCCGTAAAGATATACAGCCTCAGAAACCCTGTTCAGGGTCGCTATGAGTCATAACTGACTCGACAGCACTTAACAACAACAACATATTTTACTTAGAAGTGTAGAGATTTAATAAAATAGAAATATATAAAGCAACATGGACTGTACCTAGGAATTAGTTTTGAAAAGTAGCTGTTATTACATTGTGGATAATTTGTAAGAAAATATTTATTAAGGACATAATTGCTTAATTAAATCTTTTCAGAAGACTCATGGTATAAAAATGGTGTGATGTTAGGCTTTTCTAACTTCAGGGTGAGAAGATAGAATCAAGATCAACATCAGTCTCCAGTTTATTTGGCCAATTCTGATGCTAGCTTTTTCCTCTGTGACACTTTCTACTTTTCTATTGGGTTTAATAATTCATTACAGTGGCCACACACAACTCACAGACCATACTTAAGAGTATGGGTTTTATTAGGGTAGTTAATAGGTAACAATTCAGGATCAGAATCAACTTTTGAAAGTAACAGAAGCACTTGGGATACAGTTCTTCGATCAGAACAGCTCCTTCTTGCCAATGCCCACTGGCAGGTTTCTGTCTAGGCCTTGGCCTGGACCTTTGCTCAGGCAAATGTTAAAAACTGTAGCTCTGCTCATAAGTGCCTGGAGATACCCCACTCTACCAGTAGTTTTGCTGCCCAAAGGCACTCTCACTTCTGTAAGTGACAGTGCATCTGTAAACCCACTGCAGCTGTTTCCTGGTCCCATGTTTCTGCTATCCTTTGTTATCTTCAGTGGTACAGCTCTTTCTGTCTCTTGGGTTTAAGAAACACTCTTAGCTTGGGGACCCTGGGTCCAAAGAACTTCGTCTGCCACTGGCTGTTCTTGATATTAGTGATGTCACCCCTCCAACTTCTGGGATTGACTCCTTTTAAACTACTTGGATACAGAACTGACCAGTCCATTACAAAAGTTGTGTAAATAAAGCACTGGACTGCTAACACAAGGCTGGAGGTTCAAACCCATCATCCGATCCACGGAAACCCTGTACAGAGTCGCTATGAGTTGGAACTGAGGCACTTAACAAGAACAACAGCATTCCAGAAAAGGGTTCTATGTTCCTTATATGTATAACAAAGCTGTCCAGTCCTCTTGGTGGCCATAGGTCCATATTTGCATAGCCCCACACCATCATTTTGTGGGAGTTTTAAGATTTTGCCCAGAAGGCTATATTAAAGCAATGCAAAGATTGCTGTTGCATTTTCTTAATTTGATAAAGGATACTATACTGTTCACTAGGGATCTGGTTGGAGCTTGAATTCTGCTAAACAGTTCCTTCATCTTTGTTAAATCAGACAAAAATTAGACTCTGAGCCTCAGTTTTTCCTTTTTAAAATGGAGTTTGAATTAAATACTCCTTCAATTTTCTTCTTCGGTTCTGTTTGATTGTAATATAATCTCTCTTTTGTATACTGTAACTTTATCCTTTTATCTGGATGTAAGAATCTCAATAGAAATTTTGTAATTATAACAACTGTCGGATTTATTTCCTTAACCCTTTTCTACTCATTTCTTTCTCATGTATGCTGTGTTTTGTTCTTTCATACTTCCTTTAGCTATTGGGATTCTGTTCATTTCATAGTATTTAGAAAATTTCCATATGCTTTTATTGAACCTGTATGTGTACCTCATGGACTAAAAAGGTAGTTAAGATAATAGAAAAAGTACTTCCAGTTGACATTATTATTGCCTCATTTGAGAATTTTTAAGTCATTTATTCATTTATAGGACTCCTGGTGTGGTGTAGGATCTGCACGGGACAAATCACAAGGTCGGCAGTTCAAACCCACCAGCAGCTCTTTGGAGATCCTGTACAGAATTGCTATAAGTTGGAACAGGTTCAATGGCACTTAATAACAAAAACAAACATATATCTAAATTAATTCTGTTGTATTGGAAAACTGATGAGTTTTTCTGGTGTCTTATGGAATAGGCATATATATACATTTGATCTTAACGGAATATGTATTATATCTTGGAAATATCTCCGAAGCCATGTTGTTGTTGTTAGGTTTCTAATGTATGATCATCAGAACAAAAGAGTACCCGGTTCTGTGCCATTCTTACAATCATTATACTTGAATTCATTGCTGCTGCTACTGTGCCAATCCATTTTATTGGGGGAGTCTTCTTCACTTTTTATATTCAACAAATCATACACATTGCTTCATCTCTATAATTTCACTTCCTTCCATGTAACGAGTATCCCATTTCCTCCCTGTGGTTCTTATTTCCATTCCACCCTCCTGCCCTCTCCTTCTGAATTTTGTCTTTAGGTAAATGTTGCCCTTGACTGGTTGACTGTTGAGTATACCTTACTAATGTATGTACCATATATGTACCCAGTATGTACCCATATATTGCATGGCTGAAGATTGGGCCATGAGGTTATGTTCTGTTCTAGACCAGAAGCATAGCCAAGGGCCATTATCTCAGGCTTCTCTGGTCATTTCCTGACCATTTGTTGTTGTTAAGTGCCGTTGAGTTGATTCCAACCCATAGCAACCCTGTATAGGGTTTCTGAGGAGTAGCTGGTGAACTTGAACTACCAACCTTGCAGTTCAAATGGCTTTACAGTCTGGCGCATTAACCCACAGTAGACTTGGCTTTTTTTTTTTTTAGTGTTGTTTTACCATTTCTCCCATTCTATCTTGGACCTTCTAATATAATAATTTTCATACTAGTTGGTAGTGATAGCTGGGCAACATCTAGTTTTTCTGGTCTCAGTCAGAGCCCTGGGGACTGATGTCCACATGTTCCATTTGTCTAACTAATTCCAAGCATCCTCAGTTTTCATGACTCTTCTTTCCTCCACACATGGAGAGACCAGTAGTTACTCCTTTGATGGCTTCTCATAAGCTTTTAAGATCCCAGTGTCAATACGCATGAAAGTAGAATGTAAAACCATTATCTTCATTCACTGTGTTTTGCTAATTGACCTTGTTTGCCGAGACTATTATGGTCCTGAGCCCCTTTGCCCAGTAGTTCATTGCCTCAAGGTGCTTGATAATGCCTAAGAAGTTTTTATCGTTTTGCCCCTGAGTGAAGAGGACTTTAAACATTTACTGATGAAGATCAAAGAGCACAGCCTTCAGTATGGATTACATGTCAATGTAAAGAAACAAAAGTCCTCACCATTGGACCAATAAACAGCATTCTTGTAAACAGAGAAAAGATTGAAATTGTCAAAGACTTCATTCTTCTTGGATCAACTATCAACACTCATGGAAGCAGCAGTCAAGAAATCAAACGACTTACTGCATTAGGCAAATCTGCCACACAAGACCTTTTTAAGTGTTGAAGAGCAAAGATGTCAACTTGAGGACTAAGGTGTGCCTGACCCAAGGCATGGTATTTTCAATAACTTCTTATGCATGTGAAAGAATTGATGCTTTTGAGTTATGGTGTTGGAGGAGAATATTGAAAGTACCGTGGGCTGCCAACAGAACCAATAGATCCGTTTTGGAAGAAGTGCAACCAGAGTGCTCCTTGGAGGCCAAGAGAGCCAAACTTTCGTCTCTCATACTTCGGATATATTGTCAGGAGGGACCATTCGCTGGAGAAAGCTATCATGTTTGGTAAGGTGGAAGGTCAGAGAAAAAGAGGAAGACCCCAATGAGATGGATTGGCCAAGTGGCATCATCAGTGGACTCATGCCTGGCAACATTAGTGAGGTTGGCCCAGGGTTGGGCAGTGTTTCGTTCTGCTGTGCATAATGTCACTATGAGTTGGTACTGACTCGATGGCACCTAACAACAACAAGAAGAAGTTTGCAACATTTGTAGGTATCAAACCCTTAGGTAATTGTGGGTTTATTTCCACTCTCTGTCCCATGCCCATTCAACTCTGTGATGAACATGGGTGTGCCTATATGTACTCCTGTCTTGGTTTTATTTCTTGATACATACACCAAGGAGAGGTATTGCTGGATAATACGGTATAGCTGTTTCCAATTTTTTTGGGGAAGTACAATATACTTTTCCATGGTGGCTGAACCCTTTTTCAGTCCCACCAGCAGTGTAGGAGGGTTCTGGTCTCTCACATTCTTTGTCAGCATTCCTTGTTTTCTGTTTTTTGAACTTTGCTATTAATGTTTGGTTGAGATGTTGTCTTTTGTTTTGATTTGCATCCTGGTTAGTACTGAAGGTTAATGCACTGTATTACAAGGTTGGTTTGAACCACAGGATTGGCGTTCAAGCTCATCAGCAACTCCTCGGATACCCTATACAAAGTAGCTATGAGTCAGAACCGACTCAGTGGCCCTTAACAACAACAAAGTAACTAATAATAGTAAACATTTCTTCATATGTTTACTGACCGCTTGAATGTCTTTGGTGAAGTACCCATTTTTTTATTGGGTGTTATTTGTCTTTTTCTTGTAGAGTTTTTGAAGTTTTCTTTAAGTTTTAGAGATTAGTCCCTTGTCTGATACAGCCAGTCGAATCAAACAGCTTATCAAAATAATACATGATGATTAAGTGGAATTCATACCAGGTATGCAAGAGTGGTTCAATATCAGAAAAATAATCAGTGTAATCTACCATGTAAATAAAACAAAGGTAAAGATCCTATCAACCAACACAGTAAAGGCATTTGTCAAAACCCAACGTCCATTCCTGATGAAAACACTCAATAAAATAGGAATATAAGGGAAATTTTCTGCATAATTAAGGGCATATATATACAAATCCAATAAGGAGCTCTGGTAGCATAGTGGTTACGAAATGGACTGTGAACCGCAAGGTCAGCAGTTCAAAACTACCAGCTGTTCCGCGGGAGAAAGATGAGGCTTTCTGCTCCCGTAAAGATTTACCGCCTCGGAAACCCTGTACAGGGTCGCTATGAGTCGGAACTGACTCCACGGCACATAACAACAACAACAACAACAACATATACAAATCTAATAGCCAACATTATTCTCAATTAAGAGAAACTGAAAGCACTCGTTTTGTGAATAGGACCCAGAGAAGGATCTCATTCATCATCACTCTGCTCAATTTGTGCTGGAAGTCTTAGCCATAGTTTCAAGGCAAGAAAGGGAAATTAAAGGCAACTAAATTGGCAAAGATGAAGTAAAATTCTATTTGTAGATGATATGATCATATACATAGAAAATCTCAAAGACTCAGCAAGAAAATGTTTAGAACTAATTGAAAGATGCTGCAAAGTAGCAGGGTATAAGATCAACATACAAAATCAGTTGAATTACGTTACACTAATATAGAGAGCTTGGAAAAGGAAATCAGGAAAGCAATACCGTTTATAGCAGCCCCACAAATGTGTGTGTTAGGTGCCTTTCAGTCAATTCTGACTCAACAAGACATACACAACAGAATGAAACACTACCCAGTCTTGCACCATCTCACAGTCATTGTTAAGATTAAGTCCGTTGCTGCTGCCTCTGTGCCACTGTGCCAATCTCTCTCATTATGGGTATTCTTCTTTTTTGCTGACTTTCCGCTTTTCCTAGCATGATGTCCTTCTCTGAGGACTGGTTCCTCCTGATAATATGTCCAAAGTATGAGAGACAAAAGTCTCACCATCTTGGCTTCCAACAAGCATTATGGTTGTTCTTCCACACATTTGTTTTTCTTGCAGTTCATGTTGTTGTTTTTAAGTGCCATTGAGTCATTTCCAAATCGTATCAACCCTGTATAGGATTTCCGAGGAGCGGCTGGTGAACTTAAACTGTCCGACCTTGTGTTCAAAGTGACCTTGCAGTACAGCGCATTAACTCACAGTGCCACACCAGGACTCCTTGTTTCATTACATTGATCATTATCCCCTCCATATATCATCAGTTAACAGTGTTTCTCTCTATCCTCTTTAGCTTTTTTTTTGGGGGGGGGGGACTTGCCTTTTTGGAATTTATAGTCTCGGCTTTTAGGGAAGGTTTTTACATTTGTCTGTGGATATCCAGGGCTCATGTATGAGATTACTAACAAGCATTACTGAATAATCAGATGAGGGATAGTTTGCTATGTCTACTAGTTGGCTAAAGTCTGATCCTCAGAGCCTATGGTTTAGATGGTCAGCAACGCTTGGGCCCACAGGGTCTTGACCTCCTGACTGGGTCTGCACGGTCTGCATCAGATTCCTCCTTATTTATTGTTTGTTTAAGGAACGCTGCCTGTCTTAGGCGGTCAGTCCATGTTACTTTTAATGTTCTTTTCCTACGTCATAACTCAGATGAATCAATTCTTCTACAGTCTTCCTTATTCAGTGTCTAACTTTCACATGCGTATGAGGCTATTAAAAATATGGCTTGGGCCAGTGTATTTTAGTCTTCAAACTGTGACATCTTTGCTCTTGAACACTTTAAAGAGGTCTTATGTAGCAGATTTGCCTAATGCAATACTTGTTGTTGTTGTTGTTGTCAGGTGCCATCGAGTCGGAACCGACTCATAGCAACCCCATGCACAGCAGAACGAAACAATGTCCGATCCTGGGCCAGCCTCACTACCGCTGCCACACTTGAGTCCATCGTTGATGCCACCTGGCCAATCCATCTCGTTAAGGGTCTTCCCCTTTTTCTCTGACCCTCCACCTTGCCCAGCATGACATCCCAGCATGCGATACTTAGGACTAATGAAATACTTAGGAATAACTGTAACCAATGAAACAAAAGACTATAAAAAGAAAGCTACGAAACTTTACTACAAGAATCCAAAGAGACTTACACACATGGAAGAATATACCATGATCATGAATGTTGTTGTTGTTGTTAAGTGTCGTCGAGTCGGTTCCGACCCATAGCGACCCTGTACAGGGTTTCCGAGGGTGTAAATCCTTACGGGAGTAGAAAGCCTCATCTTTCTCCCGCGGAGCGGCTGGTAGTTTCGAACCGCTGACCTTTAGGTTCGCAGCCCGATTCGTAACCACTACGCTAGGGAGACTTAATATTGTGAAATGTCAACACCATCCAAAGTGATCTACAGATATAGTACAATCTCAATCCAGAGTCTCACATCATCCTTTAAAGAGATAGAAAAACTGATCACTAACTTTATATGGAAATGAAACAGACCCTGAATAAGCAAAGCATTATGAAAGAAGAAAAACCAACTATACAGCCACTGTAGTCAAAATAGCCTGGTACTGGTACAGTGAAAGACATACACGAATTGAACAGAATTGAAAACCTAGTAGTAAATACATCCACATACAGTCAGCTGACAAAGGGCTAAAATGTGTTAAGTTGGGAAGATACAGTCTCTACAACATTAAAGCAGATAAAACTGGAAATCCAGTTTTGTATAACACCTTATACAAAAACAAACTGAATGTGGGTTAAAGACCTAATTGTAAAACCAAGAACTTACAGTGAAGATCGTCAATGAAAAAATAGAGACAAACATAGGCGCTCTGATACATGGCATAAATAATACACTGTTAAACATAACTAGAACACACAAACAGAACAAAACAAAATAGATGACTGAGGCTTCATAAAAATTAGACATTTATGTGCATCAAAAGATTTCACCAAAGGAGTAAAATTCGAGCCCACAGATTGGAAAAATTTTTTGCTTGCACATCAGATTTTGAGGAAAAGGCCTTCTTGTTTGTGCACCAATTCCATATGATAGATGATCAACAGCGCAACATGAAAGTATCTCAGTTGGTTCAGATTATTTAATTCTGACTGAAAAATTTAAATTTCAGCTAATTTTTCGTTCAGTGGGAAATTGTTTTTCCCAAATCAACTGCAGATGAGCACACGTTTGAATAGAAATTTTAAACAAGTTTTAGACAAATTTTAATGAGAGGAAATTACTTTACCATTATAATCATGAAGCCAAAGCATAGTCAAAGCAGTGGCTATCAAGAGCAGACCTTTCAAGAGTAGAGGTCGGTGAGATGGAGGCAGAGATGATGACATGGAGAGATGGAACAGCTGGGGACTTTAGATCCAGAGAGCGAGAGGGACTATGTGCTGAAGGTTGGGGTGAGGGGTGTGGGGGGCAGACTTGCCCTTTGGTTGGTTGATGATGCATGGAGGTGATTGTAACCAAGGCAATGAAACGATATACGAAAGAATGAATGTAAAACTAATGTTCTCCACGTAAACTATCACATAACTCATAATAAAACATTAAAAAAAGAAAAAAATAAAGAGTAAAAAGAGAACCCAGATTGTTGGGGCGGGGTGGGGTGGGGTGGGGTGGGGTGGTGGAGATTAAATGCCTCACCACAAAAAAAAAAAAGAGAGTAAAGGTCAGGACAACATTTTTTGGGGGCTACTGAAGACTGTTGACTTTCTGAAGGACCAAGGAATGATAACATTTACTTATTATCAGAGTATCTTGAGAAAGTTAGCCAAAGCTTTTACAGAAAAACATTTGGGAAAGGAAGGTTTTCTTCCCCCCACTGCACCACAAAGCCCTTTTAGATACATGACCGTGCTTCTGCTCATTCCTTTCATCAAACGGGCAGTCTGGGGAGAGTTTTAGTGGGAAATTGTTTAAGCATCCATCGTGTAATCTTGACTTTTTTGCTAACTTCTTTTTTTTTTTCCCTAATCTTAAAAAAATCTTTGAAGAGAACCCATTTTTAGTCATGTGAACTTGATGGAGTTTATATTGGACAGTAAAGTCTGTATTTTTAAACTATTTTTCAATTCCATTTTCCCATGAACTTTTGGAAGTTACATACATATGTTGTTTTTGGGATGGTGAATAAATAGTAATTGAAAAGATGTTGTGGATTGGCGATGGACTGCAAACCACAAGGTTGACAATTTAAACCCACAAGCTACTTCCTCAGAAACCCCATACCAGGGTCACTGTGAGCCAGAACTGACTTAGTAGCACTTAACACTACAGCAATATTTGGGGACTTCATTGGTTACTTTTTGTAAGCTTAGATTATAATTACATTACATGCTATGATAGTTCTCATAGTAGGTTGGGAAGTTTAGATGATGGTATGGACTCCTGATGTGATATGTAGGATCAGCACATGATCAGCAGTTCAAACCTACCAGCTGTTTCTCAGAACTATCATGGTCGCTGTGAGTCAGAACTGATTCTACAGCACTTAACAATAAGAGCAACAGTGACTCCTAAGTAGTTGAATGAGGCGATTGAGATTAAATCATTTTTCATGAGTAATTTGGAAGGTTCTGACAGATAGCAACACTCTATAGGGTTTCCGAGGAGCGGCTGGTGAGCTTGAACTAACAACCTTGTGGTTCAAACTGACGTTGCAGTCCAGCTCATTAAACCACAGCACCACACCAGGACTTCCTGTATGTGTGTATATGTGTATGTGTGTGCCGTCCATGCTTTATCCTATAACCCGATATCTGAACTCCTAAAATAAGTATGTAGTAGTGTCTTTATGATTTGGAATTGAAGTGCAAATATTCTAATACTTTCAGTATTATAGTAATAAATGAATAATATCCTTCCTTTATTTTTTAACCCTTTTACTTAATTTAAAACAAAAAACAAAATGGGTTTTGCTCATAAAAATCTCAGGAGTTTTAAGTCATATATTTTTATAATTTTTCTGAGTGGCTATATTTCTGATTTGATTGCATTTCCTTAAAATTATTTAAAGTTTTTCTATTTTTGTAATCCTATTGTACTGACTGGATGTGTAAGAAGATAACTAGCGAAAACTTTAAACCCAAGATTTTGATTTATGTTTACAAAGGCTATATCTAATTAATGTTGTTCCTTTTCAAAGGGCATACATCACAGAAAGAAGCCATGGATGTGAGTCTTGATATAACAGCACTCAGCATTCTCCAGCAGCCTGAAAAACTTCAGTGGGAGATTGTTGCAAATGTACTTGAAGATACTGTTAAGGATCTTGAAGAACTTGGGGCAAATCCCTGCTTGACAAACTGTAAGAGTGAAAAGACAAAGGAAAAGCACCAGGAGCAGCACAACATTCCCTTTCCATGTTTAGTAGCTGGAGGTTTATTAACATATAAATCTCCTGCTACTTCTCCCATTAGTAGTAATTCTCACAGGTCACTGGATGGTTTAAGCAGAACTCAGGGTGAAAGCATATCTGAACAAGGGTCAACTGACAATGAGTCTTGTACAAATTCAGAACTAAATTCTCCCCTGGTAAGGAGGACCTTACCCATTTTGCTGCTTTATAGCATCAAGGAATCCGATGAGAAAGCAGGAAAAATCTTTTCACAGATGAACAATATTATGAGTAAAAGTTTGCACGATGATGGCTTTACAGTGCCACAGATTATTGAAATGGAGCTGGATAGTCAGGAGCAGTTGTTGTTGCAGGATCCTCCTGTAACTTACATTCAGCAATTTGCAGATGCAACAGCCAACCTTACCTCTCCAGATTCTGACAAGTGGAACTCTGTGTTTCCCAAACCTGGGACTCTGGTTCAGTGCTTGAGGCTGCCAAAGTTTGCAGAGGAGGAGAATCTTTGTATAGACTCAATAACTCCTTGTGCTGATGGAATTCATTTGTTGGTAGGACTGCGGACATGCCCTGTTGAATCCATGAGTGCAATAAATCAAGTAGAGGCCTTGAATAATTTAAATAAGTTAAACTCTGCTCTATGTAATAAGCGGAAATGTGATCTGGAATCAAATCTTGCTGTAGTGAATGGTGCAAATATTAGTGTAATACAACATGAATCACCAGCAGATGTACAGACTCCTTTAATAATTCAACCTGAGCAGAGGAATGTTAGTGGTGGATATTTAGTACTTTACAAAATGAATTATGCCACTCGGATAGTGACTTTAGAAGAGGAGCCTATAAAAATCCAACATATCAAAGATCCCCAGGACACAATTACCTCGCTCATTCTGCTTCCACCAGATATTCTGGATAATCGTGAGGATGACTGTGAGGAACCTGTTGAGGAAATGCAATTAACCTCAAAGAATGGCATTGAGAGAGAAAAAAAGTCAGATATTTCTACTCTTGGACACCTGGTAATTACCACTCAGGGAGGATATGTAAAAATATTAGATCTTTCAAACTTTGAAATTTTGGCCAAAGTGGAACCTCCCAAAAAGGAGGGTACTGAAGAACAGGACACATTTGTTTCTGTCATTTACTGCTCTGGCACAGATAGGCTGTGTGCATGCACCAAAGGTAAGCTGCTTGTTTGGTTTACTACTTCTGCAAATTTAACCAGTAGCAAATGATTAAATCTATGTATGGCACTCATTTATGTGCATATCTACTGTAAATTTTAGATTTGTATAGATGGAAGAGATTGATTTTTCTATAATGAAGTGGTAAATTTTTATACTAATTTAACAGTTTTGTAAAAACTTTTTCCTATTGCCCTGGTAAGTTAAGCCTTTCGGAAAGTGTATTCTCTGTTTTTAGCTCATGAAGATACACATTACTCCGACCTTTTCAAAGTTTTTGTAAGTCAAAATGGGGTAAAGCAAAGATTCAGTTACCATTAATTTACATGGGGAAAATTTTTTCTAAGCATGTCTAGACCCAAAACATACCAAGTAGCATACTCTTAAAACCTAAAATCACACTAACAGTGTTCACAGGCACAGTCCAAAGTTATGATGGCTTAATGCTTTGAAACTGAGTGTAGTTTCTGTCAAAGGATATTGGTAACACCACATTTGGTCAGTGGTGCATGCTGCCTCTTCAATGACACGTTGAAAAAGTAACATTGAATGCTAGATTTTTCCCATAAAAGTGAAAATTCTCATTGGATTTCCTCTGTTTAGTTAAAAACAGGTGCTTTTAAGTACGTCTTTTATAAAAGGGAAGTGGTGCATAGGTAACTATCGATAAACAGGGCATGCTTGTTAACTTGCTCTTGTGTTTCTGTGAGTCCTTTGTATTGGCTCTAATTTGTGGCCTTGGGCAAGTTACTTTAAAGTTAGTTAGATTTCTTTTCTCTGTCCTAGGCTTGTTAAAGAATTAATGAAATAATATGTGTAGTTTTTCTGAAACCAGTACTGGCTATTATTATCTTTTTTTTTTTTTCTCTAAAGGATACAGATATATTTATAATCAAAATTTGCCAGTATAGTTTGTTTTTTTTTCCCCACTCAGGCATATATAATAATTTACATCTCCAAAGGACACATTCTGCAAGTCTGCTCCTGGCCACCAGATCTTAGTACTTCTCTTCTTAGTTGATGAATCTAGAGTCCTCAGCCGCTCCCGTCTCCACGCCCCCATCTCTGCCTCCATCTCTGGTGCTGCAGCTTCTCTGGATAAGGTCCCGCACTCTGCTTGTGCGTTCCTCTCTTGATGGTCCTAGGGTCCTCTGTTTCTGGACTGTAAGATTAACCACTCCCCTTTTTTTGTTACAAAACTTCTACCTTTACAAGTGTGACAGTCGCGATTAGTCATGATAATAGTTTTTCACTATTGAATCTTACGAATTTTATCCCCATCTCCTTTCACCAGACACATCTAGACAAGATGAAAGCTATTCAGTGGAGACTCTTTCTTTCCCCCAGCCATCTTAAACTAAGCTCCTTCTTGAAACCTTGTAAGCCGGTCACTTTGTGCCTTTATTGCCCCCTCATTTTAGATAGCCAATGTCTAAGTTGCCCATCCCTATCTACCCTGTGCACAGAGCAGATAGCATTGATACTTGATTTGAAGACTCTTTCCCTCTCTGTTGGTATTTAGAGTAACTACCGCTCTGAGTATAGGTCAGGTTCATCATGAAGATGTATCTTCTGTCACTGTAGCTGTTCCAGTCTGTTTGTCCTTTCTAGTGGGAATGTCTCACCTCATAAGGTTGTAGATGGGACTCAGGATTCCACCTTAGATCCTATACTCTGTAAAGGCTTTGCATGAGGCCTGTTTCACTGGGCAAGTTGTAGAACCCATTTGAAGTATTCCAATCAGTTATAGGCTGAAGGCGGGCTTACAAGGTTTCTCTAATCATGTTTCCCAACTTTCCTTTCTATCCCACTCAAGTGTCTATTTTACAGTAGTAGGCAAGGGAAACTAATATTCATAAGGTAGTCAAGGATTTTAGTATTATTTCCCCTCATCAAGCTATACCTAGATCCCTGTATCCCAGAGCCCTGTTGTTCCAAGGTTGAGTATGCATCACTGTTTACCTCTGTCCCACTAGGCCATGCAAACCTGTCTCAGTGTTCCCTATCTATCTTGTTCTGCCTCCTCCCCTGTTCTTGTATTGTCCTCCCCAACACCCAAAATATCTTTTGAAATAAAAATACTTAGCGAATATCTTTTGAAATAAAAATACTTAGCAAATAATTTTCAAACCCACTGTCATTAAGTTGATTTTGACTCAGACCCTAAAAGGGGTTTATGAGGTTGTAAATCTTTATTGGAGCAGACATCCATAAAGAGTAGTCACTGGTGGGTTTGAACCACCAACCTTGCAGTTAGCAGCCTAACAACCTCTAACCCCTAGCACTACCAGGACTCCTTAAGTAATTATTACTTGGGACAAATAGGTTTTTCAAATCTGATTTACTTCCATCCACTGATCTGTAGAATCAGTCTTGCTTAGTGTGTCAGACTGCAAAGTCGTTTGAACTGCAAGGTTGGTGGTTCAAGCTTACCAGCTGTTCCTTGGAAACCCTATACAGAGTCGCTATGGATTGGAACGGACTCTGCAGCACTTAACAACAACAACAGTGTACATTTTAAGCTGGGGAGATAAAGCAGTTTTTGAAAAGGTTTACTGACATTAGGCATTCAGTCAAAATGAGAAGTCTTTATTATATTTTAGTGGGAATTTCAAGGCAAGCAGGGATGATGCTTAAAGCCTGGTGACTGAGCATAGTTTGACAGAGGAATTATGATTGGAGAAAAGTTTTTTATATACTTTCCATCTGTAGTTCTGATAGGAGTTACCTGGGCTTTTCTCTCTTTAAAAAAATATTTCAAGACTGTAACTGAGGAAAACAGTGGCATGTGTAGTGGTTCAGATCACTTTCTTTGAAATACATTTAATGAACCAACAAGGAAAAAAAATCTTCAAATGGTATCACAGCCAACTAGATTAATAAAAATTAATTAAATTCTGAATTACAGTTGAAATTTTTCGTAAAACTATTAAAATACTGTACTCACATATATGCAAGTTCATTGTTAAAAGTGTCTCCACTCTTTGTTATGATACCAACTTTACAACGTGTGTGCTGGTACTGGTCTTCTCTGTTTTGCAGATAAGGAAACAAAGAGAGGCTAAGTAACTTGTTTAAGGTACAAAGCTAATCAGTCAATGGCAGAACCAGTATTCAAACCTGGGCAGTCTGTCATTAGAATGCTTAACTCTGCACTGTACTAGTAGTCTATAACAAAAGTAGAAAATTACTACATTGAATTCTTTGGAATCTTTTAATCCAGAAAAAATTTTTAATGAGAAGAAATGAACAAATCATAAGCAATTCAACTTTTAAGAAGTGTATCTGGGTTTGTAAACTTGGTGGTCTGGCCCTAGGGCATAATTTCTTTCATAAGATGTTTGTAACGTTTTCCAGTTACAATAAGGGTTTAGTGATTTAAGTTGTTAGATAAGATATGAGTTAGGCAACAGAGTTGAATAGTATTTAAGCCATAAAGTAGATTGATATACAAGTCAAACTTGCCATTTTAATATTGTGTAAATTTGCTCACTTTGAAAAAATGGAACTATTGAACTAACCCCTGTTGTTGTTGTTATGTGCTGTGGTGTCAGTTCTGACTCATAGCGACCCTGTACAGGGTTTCTGAGGCTGTAAATCTTTACAGGAGCAGAAAGCCTCGTCTTTCTCCTGCAGAACAGCTGGTAGTTTAGAACTGCTGACCCTGAGGTTAGCAGCCCGATTCGTAACCACTACGCACCAGAGCTCCTTGAACTAACCCCTACAAGTAGCAGATTCTTCACCTTTATTTGCTATACATGTAATTTATAAATCACTGTAAAGGCTTTTAGCCTCTTTTACACTAAAAAAGGAGCTCTGATAGCGTAGTGGTTATGGATCGGGCTGCTAATCTCATGGTCTAAACTACCAGCTGTTCCGCAGGAGAAATATGACGCTTTCTGCTCCCTTAAAGATGCACAGCCTCGGAAACCTTGTACAATGTTGCTATGAGTTGGAACCGACTCCACAGCACATAACAACAACATTAAAAAAAAACAAAAGAAAAACCCATTGCGATCCAGTTAATTCTGACTCATAGTGATCCTATGTAGAGTTTTCCAAGTCTGTAAATATTTATGAGCTTAGAACATTTCTTTCTCTCACACAGAGTGGCTAGTAGATTTGAACTGTTGACTTTAATGGTTAGCAGCTCAATGTGTAACCCACTATGTCATAAGAGCTCTTTTGAGCTAAGGTAAGACTAAATAAGATGCTTATGCACCTGCCCCACCTTATGTACAGTTTAATGTAAAGACACATTTAGAAATACATCTCCTTTGTAACCTGGGGGCTGTTTGTAAATTTGAAGTTTCGATAATAAATTCTAGGAAGTGATCCCATGTGATAGGTATATTACATTGATAGGTTGAATAAACAAAAAGCCTGAGAAATTAACCACTTTGAAAATTGTCTCACAATTGTTCTTCAAGGGTTAGTCAAGGTACATTTGAAAAAGTAAGAGACTATTAACCATAAAGAGGAATGAAAAGTTATATTTTCAAATACATATATATGACATTCCATAAGTAGATGAGAAAGATTTAAAGTGTTTTAGATTGTAAATCAAATGAACATGACACTGTTTTCTGAATATACTGAAATAGCGTTGAAGCAGGTTTACACAATAGTTGTGGGCGGTTTTAATTTACTACTTTTGATGAAGGGTAAAACAAATAGGGGGATCTCAAGCAAGACACAGAAGAACTAAATACAGTCAACCAACTTGAACTCATAAAGACATATTTGTAACAGTCCACTCAAGAACAGCACAATGTTACGTCTTTCCAGTACACGTGCAGCATTCTCCAGACCATATTTTGGGCCACAAAGCAAGCCTCAGTAAACTAGAGAAAAGAAAAAAACAATTCTTCTAAGAAAGCAACTAGAAAATGGGTAAAAGACCTAAGCAGGATCACTAAATAAACATGCGAAATATATTTTAAAAACCAAAACCTAGCTACAACTCTAAAACTAACCAAGCCCTACTCCTGTCCCTAACCCAACCCTTCTTAACCTTAACCCTAACCTAAATAAACACACACACAATAGAAATAGCATAGTTTTCTCATGCATCATAGAAGAGTCAAAAACTACAGTAAATAAATGTTTAAATGAGTGGGATTAATAGTACAGGCAGTTCTAGGGTTACAAATGAGATCCATTTCTGTCTTTAAGAATTGATAGACTCAAACTAGGTGACATAGGGTCTTATTTATTGCAAGAAAATCCTCCCAGTCTCATAGCTCTGACTAAGACTTCCAGCACAGTATTATGTAATATGAATGGTGATACAGGGCATCTTGTTTTGTTCCCATTTGCATGTCAAAGGCTTTCCATCGAGACTAAAGTTGGCTATTGATTTTATATGTTGTAGGTAGGTACTGTCAAGTGTGTTCTGACTCTTAGTAACCCTGTGGACAACTGAAGGAAACATTGCCTGCTCTTGCACCATGCTCACATGGTTGTTAATGTTTGAGTTAGTTGTTGTTCCCACTGTGTCAAACCATCTTGTTATGGGGTGGCTTCCTCTTCATTGCTGACTTTACCAAATATGATATCCTTCTACAGGGAGGGGTTCCTCCTGATAACAACAACAAAAAAGTATTAGAGATGAAATCTTGCCATCTTCTTTTCTAAGGAACATTCTGGCTGTACTTCTTCCAAAAACAAAGTAGAAATACTCCTAAATTTGTTTTTGTTTTGGCATACTGTGGTACTTTCATTACTCCCGGCTTTTACCATAATTCAATTGCATTCATTCTTCTATGGCCTTCTACATCCATTGTCCAACTTACACATGCATGTGAGGCTATTGAAAATACCATGACTTGGGTTACACCCATGTTAGTACTCAAACTCTGATATCTTTTGAATACCTTAAAGTAGCAATTTTGCCTAATGAAATACATTATTTGATTTTGTGACTGCTGTTTCCATGTGTGCATATTGTGAATCCAAGCAAAATTAACTTTGATCTATTCCCCATTTGTCATGATGTTATTTATTGGTTCATTTGTAAAGACTTTTGTTGTCTTTGCATTGAGGTGCAACTCATACCAAAGGCTGTGGTCTTTGATCTTCATCAATAAATATTTTAAGTCCTCTTTTCAGCAAGTAAGGTTTTATCATCTACATATTGCAGGTTGTTAATGAGTTTTCCTCCAATCTTGATGCCATGTTATCCATGTAATTCAGGTTCTTGTATTATTTGATTAGCTTGTTGTTGTTGTTATGTGCCGAGGAGTTGGTTCCTACTCATAGCGACCCTGTACAGGCTGTCCAAGGCTGGAAATCTTCACCGGAGCAGAAAGCCTCACCTTTCTTCTGTGAAACAGCTGGTAGTTTCGAACTGCTGACCTTGTGGTTTGCAGCCCGTTTCCTAACCACTACGCTACCAGAGCTATTTAAGATTGAATACATACGGTGACAGGATACAAGTCTGGTACACACCTTTGTTGTTGTTAAATGCTGTCGAGTCAATTCCGACTCATAGTGACCCTGTATAGGGTTTCTGAGGAGCAGCTGGTGAGATTGAACCACTGACTTTGCAGTTCAAACAGCTTTGCAGTCTGGCACATTAACCCACAGCGCCACACCAGGACTCTGGCGCACACCTTTACTGATTTTAAATTATTCATTATCCCATGGGGATTCAATTCTGACAGCTGCCTCTAGGTGTTTGTAAGGTTCCTCATGAGCACAGTAAAGTGTTCTGGAATACCCATTCTTGCACGTTATATAGACCCTTCTCAATGTATATTGTTGTTGTTGAGTGCTGTGGAGTTGAATCCGACTCATAGTGACCCCGTATAGGATTTCTGAGGATGTAAATTTTTGTGGGAGCAGAAAAAGTCATTTTTCTCCCACAGAGCAGCTGTTGAGTTTTGAACTGCCAAGCTTGTAGCTAGCAGTCTAGTTTGTAAACCACAGAATCACAGCAGTCCCTTCACAATGTATTGTTATCATTAAGTGAAGTCAAGTCAGTTTTGGCTCTTAGTGACCCTCTATAGGGTTTCCAAGGAGTAAATGGTAGCCTTGTGCTTTGCAGCCCAGTGCTTATGCTTATCTTGCTACATCACACCAGGACCCCTTACAATGTTTGGTGGCTATGTACTGTGTAGTCAGTTTGAACTCAGCGACCCTCTATAGGGTTTCTGTGGCTATAAATCTTTACTGGAGTAGAAAGCCTCATCTTTCTTCTGTGGAACGAAGGCTGGTAGTTTCGAAGGCTGCTGACCTTGAAGTTAGCAGCCCATCTTGTTACCACTGTCTACCAGGGCTCCTGTCACAATGTTTATATACCTTAATTATGGTGAGGAATTTTTCTTCTGTTTAGTTGAGTGTTTTTATCAGAAATGGGTATTAGATTTTCACAAATGCCTTGTTTGATCATGTGGTTTTTTCCCTTTGTTTTATTAATGTAGTGGATTAGTTTTCTGAATGTTGAGCCATCTTTAAATATCCTGGTATGAATCCCTGGTTATGATGGTTTTTCCCCTGTATATTGTTAGATTTTACTGAATTTTGTTGAGAATTTGTGAATTTGTGTTTATGAAAGATTATTAGTCTATTTTCTTTTTTTAGTGATATCTTTGCCTAGTTTTGATTTCAGGGGATAGGGTCACTTCATGAAATTAATTTGGTAGCATTCCATCCTTTTCTATACTCTAGAGTGAGTAGAATTGGTGACAAGCTCTTCTATGAATGTTTGGTATAATTTTCCGGTGAAGCTATCTGGGCCCTGACATTTTCTTTTTTGTTGGGTTTTTATTGTTTTGTTTTTGTGAATTGAGTGGAGTTTTACAGAGCAAATCATCAGGTTTATATTCAACTAATCATATACTTTGGAGTCCTGGTGTGCAAAGCCATTTGAACAGCAGGGTCAGCGGTTCAAGCTCACCAGCTGCTCCTCAGAAACCCTATACAGGGTCGCTATAGGTCAGAATCGACTTGACAGCACTTAACAACAACAACAAAAACAGTCATATACTTTGCTTTATTACATGGTTGCAATCCCCTCCATGCACCAATAGTTAACAGCACTGCATTCCTCCCTGTGTCTCCTTCCATCTCCATCTTTCCTCTGTCTGTCTCCCTCCACTTGTGTATTACATGCCCCGTCACCCATGTCAATGCTGTACCCTCTAGCCCTTGTATCATTTCCTTCTCCCCCACCCCCACCCCATCATAGATTGTTTCTTTTGTCAGGACACCTCCTTCTTTTTTTCTTTTTTTAATGTACATTTCTCTTGATGGTGCTAGGGTCCTCTGTTCCTGGAATGTAAGATTAACTACTTCCCCTTATTGTTATACATCTTCTACTTTTAAATTTGTGACCATTATAGTTAGGAATGATAACAATGATTCACTGTTGATTAAAATGAATTGTATCCCCATCTCCTTTCACCAGACATATCTAGACAAGAGGAAAACTCCTCAGGGGTGATTCTACCTTCTCCTGCACACTCTGAAACTAAACTCCCACTTGAAAACTAATGTAAACCAGCCACTTTTATAGTGCTTTTATAGCCCTCCATTTTAGGTAGCCAATGTCTAAGTTGCCTGTCTCTGTCAACCCTGTGTAACAGAGGGTTTGATCCTTAATGTGAAGACTCCTTCCCTCTCAGTTGTTGTTTTGAGATACTAACGTCCATAAGTATCGGTCAAACTCATTAAATTGTATCAATTTATGCTTGCTTTATCAGATTTATCGTCCTCTAGTCAAGTTCTATTCATCATGCCATTGAGGCTAGGTCAGGTGGTACTGTCTGCAAGTTTGGGTGTTCTTGCGCGACTCCCCTCACTTCCTATTAGTTGGACGCTTCACTCTCAGCTCTAGCCCTCTGTGGCTAGATCCTTGTCCATGGACTCAGGAGTCCCCAAGTCTTACCACACTTTCGACCAACCATTCTCTGTCTCCTCTCAAGGTCTATGGGAGCCTATGAAACATGGTTGAACTCAGCCCATTTCTTCATTGCTGCCTTTCCCCCACTTCCTCTCACAAGTAGACCAACACGGTTGCCAGCAAACTTGCATGCCTGCTTATGTGTTCCGTTTGGGTTTCAGTCTTGGAGAGGGGTTTGCCGTGAAGGAACTTGATTACTTGCCTTGATGGCTTCCCGTCGAACAACTTGCTTGTTCTTGTAGGAGCCAATCAGCCTGCTGTTTTTGTTTTTTTTATTTTTTCATGCTGGTCTTCCTTTCAAGAAGTATCATCTGTTCCTCTAGCTGCTCCTGGTTGGTCTACATGTCCTTTCAAGTGGGAATGTCTCACCTCAGAAGTAGCTGGATGGGGCTCAGGGTTACACCTAAGGTCTTAAACACTACAAAGGCTTTGAAGTAAGCCTCCCTTCACTTGGCAAGTTCTTCCTTCACTTGGCAAGTTCTAGAACCCCTTTTAGGTATTCCCATGAGTTATAGGGCAGAAGATGGGTTTACTAGTTGTCTGTAATCATGTTTCCGATATTTCTTTCTATTCCACTCAAGTGTCTATTTTACAATAGTAGGCAAGGCAAACCAATATTCATAAGACAGTCAAGCATCTTAACATATTTCCCCTCTTTTACCCATTTAGACTATGCCTCTATCCCTCTATCACAGAGCCTTGTTTTTCCTAGGTTGAGCCTACATCACTACCTCTGTCCCGTTTAGCCTATGCAAACTTGCCTAAGTGTTCACCTGTCTACCTTATTCGTCATCCCTCTCCACCTTCTTGTGTATTGCACTCCCCACACCCAAACTATGCTGTGTCTATCACGTAACCTGTGCTGTGAATACCTCAGTAGTGTTATTGTTCCCTATAGACTCCAGTATCTCTGAGCCATGGGGTGACTAAGGGCCATAGTCTTAGGTTTCACTAGTCTGTATTCAACAAGTAAGCTTGTTTTCTTTACATGTTTTTCTCCGTGCTATCCAGGATCTTCTAATGTGATCCCTTTCAGAGCAGTTGGTAGTAGTACCTGGGCACCATTGAATTTGGTCTCCAGGTTGTGGAGACTAATGCTCCTGTGGCTTATTAGTCCATTGGACTAATTGTTTCCATATTTTGTTTGATTTCGTCACTCTTTGGATGGTGAGAAACAAAATGTTGTACCTCATATAGTCACTCATTAGCTTTTTTAAGGTTTTATTGTGAACTGAGTGATAGTTTACATGGGAGAACATCGGCTTTACACCATTGTTTCATTGCAATGATTACAAGCTCCTTCGTGCATCATCGTTCAACAGTATTTGTTTCTATTCCTTCTGTTGCTTATTTTTTGGGGGTGGGAGGACAGGGGAGTGTACACAAAAGTACTCAGAATATATAATAATTTAAACAGCCAAAGGGCACATTCTGCAAGCCTGTCTCCTGGCTGCCAGTGCTCAGTCCCTTTCCATGAGTCTAGAGTCCTCAGCTGCTCTCTCTCTCATGTCCTCATCTCTACTTCCATCTCTGGTGTCACTGCTTCTCTGGATAGGGTCCTGCATTCCACTTGTGCTCTTCTCCCTTGACACTCATTAGCTTTTATGACCCCAGTTATTAATCACCAAAGTAGGATATAGGGCATTTTCTTTTTTTACTGTTATGTCAGTTGACCTTGATATTCCCTGAGACCAGTTTTTAATTTTTCAGAACTTCTTCATGGTGAGCCTCCAGGATTTTCCTATGTTCTTTTGAGAAAATCTATCAAGGTTACTCCTTTGGAATTTAAGAAACAACTGCCATAACCTTCTGAGCTGATCTTTCTGCCTTGAATTGAACTGGACCTTTTTTTTTTTTAAGTTAACAAGACCAAGACAAGTGTACTACTGAGAGAACTTGTCTGTAATCACCATACAGATGTATTTAAACTTGTTTTGTTTTTAATAGACCTGTGCATGTATAAACTGGAACTGTAATATCAATATTTTTTACTTACCTTTGCGTATGTTCATGCACACACATATACATATAGCCTTTTTTTTAAATGTACAAATGTCTGTTTTCTTCTTATTACAGAAGTGTTGTGTTATACAGTTTCTTTTGCAGTGTCAAATTTAGCCCACTACCCTCTGGGCTCCATTGTTCTGATAAGTTTTACAGTTGTAGGTATTGTTTTCTTGTCTGTTGCTACTTTTAATAGATTTTTCTTTGCCTTTGACTTTGAGCAGTTTATAATGTATGCAGTTGTGACTCTGTGCTTATTTCACTTGAGGTTCTTTGTACTGATTGGATTTGTAGCATAATATTTTCAAAGAA
This sequence comes from Chrysochloris asiatica, assembly GCF_000296735.1. Taxonomy (NCBI): domain Eukaryota; kingdom Metazoa; phylum Chordata; class Mammalia; order Afrosoricida; family Chrysochloridae; genus Chrysochloris; species Chrysochloris asiatica. Next base: position 4,221,838 of record NW_006408534.1, on the reverse strand, counting down.
GTTTGGAAGTTTTTGTCTTTATTTCTTCAAAAAATGAGGAGGCTTCAAAAAGTTTGTGGGAAAAATCCATCATGTTTATAGTTTTCTATATATTCATTGAAGCTCCCCCTCTTATGTTTTTATACCTGTTTCTTATTTCTTTTTCTGGAATTCTCATAAGAGGTATGCTTCTACACTTGTTTGCCCCCAATATCTGAGGTTCATTTCATTTTTCTGTAATCTTTTCTCTATGTGATTTAGGTTTATTTTTGTTGTCCTTTCTTCATTTCACTGATTCCTTGTACTAAGACCTCAGATCTTCCTTTGAGCTTTAGTGAACATTTCATATTAGTTAATTTACTTTTCAACCCTAAAACTGTCTTATTGTTCTTTTTCATTTAAAAGTCTGTTTCTGTATTGAGGCTTTTTATTAATTCTCATTATTCTTTTCATTTAATTCTTTACCTCTGTTTTCTTCTTGTCTTATAATGAAATACTTAAATGAGAATACTTAAGTACTTCTTTGACGTCTTTGTCTATTAAATCTACATCGTGAATCACTCAGATTTTTTTTTTTTTTTTAAGTATTAGTTACTCATTCTTTGCACATCTTAAAATTTTTTACTGAGCATTGTAGATAATATACTGTAGAAACGCTTGATTCTGCTGGTCCACATCTCCAAAGCTTTATTTTTTTAATTGCTTAGTCACTTACCTATGTGGTGCTGTGGGGTGAAACATTGGACTGTAATGTTAGTTTGAACCACAAGGTAGGCAGTTCAAACTCATCAGCTGCTCCTTGGAAACCCTATATAGGGTTGCTTTCGATTGTAACTGACTCAATGGCACTCAGCAACAACAGTAACTTAACTAAATTTTCAAGTCTGTCTCTTCTGCAATGTATAGATGCTGATGTCTCTTCTCTTTTAAATCCTGGGATTATATTTGTTATTGTTGTTGTTAAGTGCCTTCTAGTCAATTTCAACTCAAAGGGACCCTGTATATGGTTTCTGAGAAGCAGCTGGTGGGTTTGAACTGCTGACCTTGTGGTTCACAATGCAATGCTGATATCCTACAGTACACCACCAGTTGCCTATGTACAAACATATGTTGGTTAATGTTTAACTAAAGATTGATTAGAGTTTGTGCACAAATACCTTTAACCGTCAAGATTTCCACTTTTTGTTGCGGGTTTTCTTTGTGGACTGGGGACTGTATTTAAAGTTAGATTGTTGCAAGTGTCTCATAACACTTTTTCTCTCATTCTTTCTTATTAAGTCTTTCTTCCGTATGTATTAGTGATCTAGGGTTTTATAGATGGCCTGGGCACCCTTTGGTCTTTGCTGTGCATATATTTTTAAACCTGTAACATAGCGAGTTAATTAAGTAACCTATGCCTGCTGTACTAATAAATGAAAGTGTGTGTTAAATCTATAAATAGTAGACTTCAACCTACTGGAGTTTGAACTTCCCTGTTTGCTTGCTGCTGAAGTTACTTAACTGACAGCTCTGAAATCAAGTGAGCTCCTTCTGGCAATAACAGCGTATCTCTTGACTTTCATGGCTTGCCCCAACCTGGTTTTGAATAACAGTTTTGTCCAGCTTTATAATTGTTTTTGGGACGACAGTTTGTTGTGTTCCTTATTTTCATGCTATTAGTTTCTGCATACTCTTGTTAGAACATAGTTTTATTTATTTTTTGTTTAAGTGTTTGCTAAACTCACTTTCATTTTTTTCTGTGCTAGAGTTATGCTTGGTGCGTTGTGTTAATTGACTTGATGGCAGTGGTTGTAGAATTATGGAATTAAAACTCTGATTTTTTGTGAGTTTTTCAAAGAATTGAGAATCTTTGTTCAATTTTAGACTGTTAGGATTAAGAGATTGTGCTGTGGAATCTGTTACAGCTAGTGCCTCAATTTCCCTACCTGTAAAATGACTACAACAATAGTTCTTTGAATGGTTTTTATAAAGATAAAATAATAAATTTAAGTACTAAGAACACACACATACAAAAACCCATTGTTGTTGAGTTGATTCCTCCTCATAGCATGACCTATTGTGACAGAGAACGGCCCCATTTGGGCTTCCAAGGCTGTAATATTTACAGAAGCAGAGTTTCACATTTTTCTCCTGTGGAGTGGTTGGTGAGTTTACTCTAACCTTTTTGCTAGCAGCTGAGTACTTAACCACTCAGCAAGCGTCTTTAAAATGGTGGTGTTCCTGTATAGCGGTTCTGAGGAGCTGCTGGTTGGTTTGAACTGTTGACCCTGTAGTTAGCAGTCCAGTGCTTAAAACACCTATAGCTGCTGAATTAGATTCCTTCACTATTTAGGACTTCTGATACTAAATCTTACGGGAACATACAGCCTTATCTTTTTCCCTAGAAGTGGCTGTTGGATTTGAAATGCCAATCTTTTGATTAGCAGCCCAATACTTAGCTGACTGTGCCACTAGGGCTCCTAAACATATAAGTACTTGATATGTACCTATTCCAGGTATGGTTTGTTTGTCCTTTTTCTCACTTAAAATTATTCTCAGTTTACTATTTTTTTGTGTGACAATTTTCCTAATTCTTGGGGACTTAGTTATTCTCTTTAACTGTCTACCGTCTTTATCTGACTATCGGATGTTATTATTTAATTAAGTTTCTCAACTAAGTATGCACTTGACTGTTTATCCAATTTCCATGTATCTATGTTGATGGAATTTTACTGCACTGTAGGTGGTGAGCTTCATTTTCTCCAAATTGGAGGAACCTGTGATGATATTGATGAAGCTGATATTCTAGTGGATGGATCTCTGTCTAAAGGAATGGAACCCTCTTCAGAAGGTTCTAAACCTTTATCAAATCCTTCAAGCCCTGGCATTTCAGGTACAATGTAAAATTTTTAATTGTTTCTTAAATATAAAGTCTTGTTATGTTAAAAGTTCTTTGAGACTTTCTCATGTGGTTACAAACATTGTTTCTATTTTTATCAGACTTACGTATTTATCACTATATTCCAATACTTGGAAGACACCTTAAATGCTAAAAGAAAACATGTGCTCAACTTGTGTTAGGCTTAGGCTGTTCAGTATGGGTAAAGACACCTAACAGTTAAAAACATGGTTTATGTCCTTTTGGTCTAGTTTTTGTTTTGGTCAATTGTTTGTTTTGTTAAGTTCCATTGAGCTGGTTCTGACTCATAGCTACTTTGTCTATGGTTTCCAAAGAACGGTTGGTGGGTTTGAACTGCCAATCTTGCAGTTAACATTCTAGTGCTTATCCTGTAGTGCCACGCCAGGACAAGTTAGGGAAGGAAGAAAGCATGAGAGAGAGAAGTTCATTAAGTATAAAATCAATGAAATGGCTAATGGAATGTCAAAGCTAAAACATATTCTGTAGCTGGAGTGGTATATTCAGACCCTCATTGCTCCATCCTGAACCTGCATATAGATTTGTTATTTTCTTTTCTCACATCTGTGTTCTACACTGCCCTCCAGCAATTTTGTTCAAAAGATGTAATGATAGCATGTTATTTCCTGCTTTAAAATCTTTATTTACATTGTGAACTTCAATGAAATAAATCTAGCCTTCTTATCAGTACACTCAAAATAGACTTTTTGTCAGTATGTAATCAGTTTGATGTTCTCTCCATTTTATACTGATCTAGAAATCTCCCATCCCCTTCCCCTATGTTTTTTGCCTCTTTTTAGTCCTTTTTTGCTGTTGTAGAGTTTTTCTGTTTAGCTCTTGGTACTTATACTACATTTACCCTCAGAATCTAGCATTTATAAGATTAATCAAATATCTTTAGTGAAAAGTATATTAAAACTAAATATACTTGAAGTATAAATAATTCATAGAGTTGGTGTTTGGTCTTCATGGATACTTATAATATTTGATCATTTGATCATCCTTTCTTGCATCAAAGACAAACTTATACTGATTACTAAAAGTCCAGATGTGGCACTGTAGGATAAGCACTGGGCTGCTAGCCACAAGTTCGACAGTTCAAACCCACTAGCATTTCCTCAGAAACCCTATGAGTTGGAATCTACTCTAAGGCACAATCAACAGTATAATGTAAGTTCATTTTATTGACTTCTTTTGTGGTGGGTAGGAATTAATAGTATAATATATAATAATCATCATTATTTTGTGCATCAGGGTTTTGCAACCTCTAGCACTGTTGACCATTTGGATTGGATAGTTCTTTTTTATTGCAGGGACGAGGCAGGTAACATCATGTATATTGTAGGATATTAGCATCTCTGGCTTCTACTCATTAGATACAACTATTTCCACTTCCCCCATGACGACCATTTAACTTTTTGAAATATTGTCTGAGGGGATGCAAAATTCATCTCCCCACCCCAACTGAGACCCCCACACTGCCTTATATTAGGTATTCATATCTTCCTTGACTATTGCCTCTTACTATAATTAACCAAAATTTGATAGCTTTTATTAACTATATAACTTGACTTTAAAACTAGCATATGGTTTTTCATATTTTATAGTTTTTTTTTTTTGGTAGAATGGAGAAGAATTTTCATATAAAGTTCATAAAATACTTTTGAACAATGGAAAGATGAACTATGGTTTTATTTTGTTTGGTTTGGTAACTTGATTTACAGAGCAGATCATCAGTTTTACATTCAACTAATCATATCCTTTGCTTCATTACATGGTTTCAGTCCCCTCCATGCACTTTACAGTTACCACCAGCATATGCCTCTATTCACTTTTAAGAACTGCAGTCCTCCCTGTGTCTTTCACCACCCCCATCTTTCCTCTGCCAGACTCCTTCTGGTTTTACATTGCCTGCTCCGTCACCCATGTCAACGTGTGTTTACCCTCTGGCTCATGTCTCACTTCCTTCTCCCCCCAAACCATCATAGATTGAAGATGAATTAAGTTTTAAAGAAATAATTTGTTTAAAGAAAGGACATTGGCTCATGCTGTTTATGAATAATATTTGCTGTTGCTTTAATTGGATTTAAATTAACTTTTAGAAAGAGAATACTTTTTGTTAATAGTACTACTACAATTTTATATAAGTTTGCAATTTTAAAGAACTTAGTTATTATTAATGTTTTTTCAAATGCCTTAAACCTAACAGACTAGTCATTTAAAATCTTACTTTTGTTAATTGTAGCAAGATCAGTAGCTTTTCTGTTTAAATGTTAGACATTTCATAGATGTGACTACATGAATTTGTAAAAGGAAATTAATCTGAAGCAAGTTTTTAGCATTAAAATACTGGTATGTATACAAAATATCTTGTATTACAAAAGTGAGAAAAATACTGTTTAATCAAATAAATGTAGCTTTTACAGTTTCAGAGTTACATTTTTATAGATTTAAAAAAATGGTAGCTATGTTATGTATTTGTTGGTATCTAGCATTTTACTTTATAAAGAGCACTGTCTAAATATTAACTATTAGTTTAATGTAAATTTGATTTGCATTTTATTACCACCACCTTGGTTGTTCTTATTAATTTAGGATTAACTAACCTCAAGCAGGCCACTTCTGTGAGGTTGAATTTGGGTTATTCTCTCTAAAATTTAAAGTATTCAAGGTGAATTTTTCTTCTGTACTTAATGTGAAGTCATACCTGAGCCTATTTTGTTTTCTGGATGTTTGGTGAGTGTTATAATTGAATAAACAGAAAACATGAATTAAAGCTTTTTTTTTTTTTTTTTTTTTTAACCTTTTTCAAATATTTCATTTAATAACATTAAGGAGTTGACCTATTAGTTGATCAGCCATTCACCCTTGAAATCTTGACATCGTTAGTGGAGCTAACCCGCTTTGAGACTCTGACTCCACGATTTTCAGCTACTGTTCCTCCATGTTGGGTAGAAGTTCAACAAGAACAGCAGCAAAGGAGGCATCCTCAACATTTACATCAACAACACCATGGAGATGCTGCTCAGCACACCAGAACTTGGAAACTACAAACTGACAGGTACGATAATATATTTTAACTCCCTATTAAATATTTGCTAGAGGAAAGAGAATTGTTAGGCATATTACTACCTCAACTTTTGCAGTTTTTAAAGGCTTCTTTGTTGCTATTTTCATTTGTCACATTGACTTTAGGAATTATAATGTTCTTATTCTTAGTTGTAAGGTTGTTGTTATTTCATTGTTAAGTTCCATTGAGTTGGTTTTGATCCTTAGCGACCATGTATAGAGATTTGGAGAAGTGATTGATGGGTTAACAGTCCAGTGCTTATCCTACAGCCCCACACCAGGATAAAATAGCCATTGCAATGAGTTTGACCATTCATTTCATCAACTACAAATTAATTTAACTAATACTTAAATATATACTTGTTTGTGCACTCTCATAGGCACAAGTAATATGACTCTCATGGAATTTATATTCTAGTGAGGATACACCGTAAACTAATATATGTGATGGGGTTTCAAAAAGGTCATGGAAAAATTTAATGTTTCACTTCATAGTATGTCATTTGGTTATCATTGCTATGAAGAATGTTTAAACTGAATTCAGAGTGTATATGTGTGTATATGTCTGTGTGTGCCAGAGAGAGAAAAAGATGACTGAAACGTATATGACATTTTGTAAACAAGATAGACCCTCATGGAGACATTAATCCAGGCACAATAACAAGTACAAAAATTGAGTTCTAAGAAGAACAAGATACATCAGTGAGGTTAGCAGGGAAAATAGGGGAGAACAGCAGGAGGTGAGGTCAGAAAGGTAGCTAGAGTGTAGATCATGAACATACTGTTATAGTGAAACTTTGTACCCTGAGTGAGATGTGAAGGTTGTGATATGATGGGGAGTGATGTGATATGCTTTATATTTTAGAAAGTTTATTGCGCTTATTCTGGTGAGAATAGATTATGGATGATTGTGATGGGAAGGATTACAGAAATAAGGATTCTAGTTTGAATGATATTATAGTTGTTGTTGTTGTTATGTGCCGTGGAGTCAGTTCTGACTCATAGCGACCCTGTACAGGATGTCCGAGGCTGTAAATCTTTATGGGAGCAGAACGCCTCATCTTTCTCCAGCAGGACAGCTGGTAGTTTTGAACTGCTGACCTTGCAGTTCACAGCCCGATTCGTAACCACTACGCTACCAGAGCTCCAAAAAGGTAGCTTGAGCTATGGTTATAGAGATGTTGTTGTTAAGTGCTGTCAAGTTGATTCCAACTCAGCGATCCTATCTAGGGTTTCTAGGGAGTGGCTGGGTAGTTCGAACCACCAACCTTGAGGTTCAAATCGACCTTGCAGTCCAGTGCATTAACCCACAGTGCCACATCAAGACTCCTGGTTGGATTTTGAATATAATTTGAAGGTAGAAGGGACAGGATTTGCTTATGTTTTGAACTTCTAGAATGAGAGAAGAGTCAAGGATAATTTTTAAGGTTTTGGCTGGAGCTAAACGAAAAATGAGATTTCCATTTACTGAGATTTGAAATGAGTAATCAAGTCCTTTGGTCTTATTCATAGTAAATTTAAGACAATGGTAGTCATTTGAATATGAGTCAGGAATTTGGGAGATGAGTATGCTTTGGAGATTTAAATTTTTCAGCATATATGAGGATCAAGAGTTTGTTGTAATGTATAGTTCTCAACTGGCATAGATTCCTTTGCCCTGAGTTTAACCTCTCCCTTGAGTGCTGCTTACCTCCTTTTCTGATTCCACTGAGAAAAAGTAAGTCAAAAAATACGTAAAGGTAATTAATGATAATATGATTGTGGTTGAAGAAAGATTTTTGCTTTCTTTAGCATTTCTTCCCTTATTTGCAGCAACAGCTGGGATGAACATGTGTTTGAATTAGTGCTACCAAAAGCTTGTATGGTTGGACATGTGGACTTCAAATTCGTTTTGAACTCAAACATCACCAATATTCCACAGATACAAGTGACACTTCTGAAAAATAAAGCTCCAGGTTTAGGGAAAGTCAATGGTAAGAATGGATCAAAATTGACATTTAAATATTTTATCTGTTAGCTGGTGTATTTTTAAAAAAAGTTTTCTACTTGGTTCCAATTCTGTTTGTCTGCCCTGGTTTTTGTATGTTTTCTTTGTAGAAACTAATCCAAAGAACACTTAAGGATTCTTTAGTAATTAAAAATTTTTAAGAATTGCATAAGCATGAATTTGTTAATCATGCTTCTTGGGAAGGTGGGATTTGTTCTTTTGTGAATTAGTTTTGCTTTTAACATTACTAGTCTTAATGCCTTTTTCTCTCTAAGAGGGAACTTTTTTATATAAAGAACTTTGTTAGGGAAAATACACATTCTTCTAGGGTTATTAATGAAGCCCACCCCATCCTTTCATGTAAAGTCAGTAATATACCCATGTGTTTTATATTTTTTAGGAACTAGGTATTCTCAGTGATTTCTTCTTAATAGGTCAATTAAAAAGACTGGGCATAATCTCAGAGTAAGATGCCATCGTAATTTTGAATTCTAAAGGTACAAAAAGAAACTTGAAAATTTCCCTGGGTCAAAAATTTCATATGTTTATTATATGTTGTATATTATGTATGTTTGTGTGTGTGTGTATGCATGTGTATATTCTTTTGAGTGATGACAGATTCTGATTTGGGTCTTGGAGTTAAGCCTTGGTATTTTATAAAACTCTGTAAGTGATTGAATTGTGTAGCCTAGGGTAAGAACTTTAATTTGGTTACAAACAAATTATTTATTCATGTTATATTTTATTCCCATTTAAAAAAAGAAAGTGTATGTGAAAAACTTAATGGAACCAAATTTTCTTCATCCCCTAACAAAAATCACAGTAGTTTCCAGTTTAAAGAAAATTTTGGGTTTTTAGGCACATAAATTACTGATATTAAGCAAAATTAAGTGTACTAATATTTTTATCCTCTAGAAACAGCAGTAGATAGGCAGATCACCTTTCCTTTGTCTCCAGCTCTTAACATTGAAGTGGAACAAAATGGGAAACCGTCTCTGGTTGATTTGAATGAAGAAATTCAGCACATGGATGTAGAGGAATCACAGTGTGAGTTAAATTATAGAGCTGTTGTCCCTGACAGTAAAAGGAGTAGTGGTCCGAATGCATCATGTCGGGCAAAGATTTCCTTATGGCTTGCAAAAACTTGATTTTAAGAACACAGTAAAAAAAAATAGCCTCTAGTTTTGCTTTGGCAATATGCTTTAACTTTCAGCTCATCTTTGTGAACACAGCTGTATTCATTTTTGCATTCTTGTTATTTAGTATTTTGGGTTTTGAAATCAAGTCATGGTTTTAAAATTTTTATGAAAATCATGGTGAAATACAAAATAATATGGGATAATTGATTATACAGTACAATAGCATGACTGTCTTTTTATTTGAATGCATTCTAAACTGGTTTTTATATAGTGGTATTACATATAAATGGAATGGGTATTTGCTTACTAAATACTACATTTTAAATTATAGACTAAGTTAAAAGAAAAATTTGTTTTTCTTTTCAGGTCTTAGATTATGTCCATTTTTAGAAGATCATAAAGAAGATATCCTTTGTGGGCCAGTATGGCTTGCTAGTGGCCTTGACCTGTCAGGACATGCTGGGATGTTGACATTAACAAGCCCCAAACTTGTTAAAGGTAAAGTCTTATATTTTACAGCAGCAGTTTAAATACTACCACACTTATAAACAAAAGATCTTTTAATGAATCTCAAAAATATTTTATTTCGTGCTTTTATTAGAAATATTACTGGTTTCCTGGTAGCTGATGTAATTTTCTTTCCTAAGTGACTGGTTTTGTGATAACTTCTGACCCTATTCTCTGTTGTGGGGGAGTATTAGTACTTTTTGATAAAACATAGGTAAAATGAATGCAGGGTTACTTAATGTGATATAACAGAGCTTTTGTGGGCAATCAGATAGTCTGTTATTCTTTACCATTCCTGTGTCTTCAAAGTGTTTGTCTACAATCATTTGTTGTTGTGTGCCGTGGAGTTGTTTCCGACTCATAGCGAACCTGTACAGGGTTTCTGAGGCTGTAAATCTTTACAGGAGCAGAAAGCTTCATCTTTCTCCCATGGAACAGCTGGTAGTATCGAACTACTGACCCTGAGGTTAGTAGCCCGATTCGTAAGTACTACGCTACCAGAGCTCCTTGTCAACAATCATAGTAGTGCCTATTAAGAGGTTTTTATAGAAGATTTTTTTGATGGTATTAAATACAATGATTTGAGTATCTTAAATATGGGCTAGTTTTAATTTACATATATGTAAAAATAATTAGTTATTAAATGGGCAAAATATAGGTACTGCAGCAGTGGGACTTCATTTCAGTTTCTATATTCTTCGGGTGAACAGAAAAAGCTATCAAGAACTCTCATTTGTTAAAGAAAATTTGAGAGTGAGTGAGGGTGAGTTATAGATGTTCTTCCTCCAATCATGAATATATTTGACCATCTAAATAACTGTTTTATTTGTGAACATTTCCTTCATAATGTTTATCCATATTGACACATTTACATTTAATTGTAGATGTAGTTTATATATCACTTTTATTTTGCTGTTTTGACTACATCTCATTCATTTACTGAATTTTTTTTTAGGCTCTGTGATGTGTTAGGCTATATGGTGACATAGAAGTTGGGCAAACTAATAAATTCTCTCCTTTTGCTTAGAGTTTATGTTAGTTTTGTGTAATGAGCATGTGAAACTTAAATTCTTAAATGAAAGAAAGATGAAAACACATGATATTTGTCTGGAAAGACTCAGTACTGTTAGAATATTCCTTTTTCTGTATTACTAAGATTTCTATCCTTCTCATCAGATTTCTCTAGAAATTTATCTTTGTTTGGACCTGGAGAAAATAATTGTTGATCTTTTACAGTAGAGTACAGTAGTTAAACTGAGTTCGGTTAAAGAAATTTAGATAAAGAAGACATAATGGAATCTCTTGTCATATACTAGAAACAGGGTTGTACAGTTATAGAGTGTAACTGTAGTGCTAGTAAAGTAGGCAGGCATATTGACGGAAAGCAGCAAGCGTAGCTTTTGAAATGGATAAGCTCTGTACTGCTAACTGCAAGGTTAGCAGTTCTCATCAGCTGTTCCAGAAGGATGAGGCTTTCTGCTCCCATAAAGATTTACAGCCTCATAAACCATTTATATAAGATCGCTGTAAGTCAGAATTGACTTAATGGCAATGGGTTTTTAAGGAACAATGAGCCTTGTTGATGCAGTGGTTAAAGCACTTGACTTCTAACTGAACAGTTGATGGTATGAATCCACTAGCTGTAGTAAGGGAGAAAGATGAGGCGGTCTGCCTCCATGAAGATTACAGCCTTGGAAACCTTATTGGGCAGTTCTATTCTGTCTGCTAGGCTTGCTATGAGTTGGAATCAACTGGAGAATAACAGTTGACTTTTGGTTTAAGATAACATGGACTGATGATTTGCTGGTGAATGTTTCTTCTAGTTCTGTCCTTCATTGAAAGTGGTATATTAATAGCCCCATACTGTTGTTGTGGAGCTCTGGTGTAGCACTGTGGGTTAATTCTCTGTACTGCAAAGTCGGCATTTCAAGCTCCCCAGCCACTCCTCTGAAACCCTATACAGAGTCCCTAAGGGTTGACACTTAACAACAATAACAACAACAACAACAACAACAAGTATTAAAGGGAGCATGGTGGCTTTGTAGAATAAGCACTGGACCATGAATCATAAGGTCAGTGGTTTGAGTCCATCAACCTCAGAATCCTGATAAAAGGTTGCTATCAATCTGAACCGACATGACAGCACTTAACATTAAAACCACATATGTATTATTTATAATTTTGTACTGTATATACCATATATGAAAGAACTTTAAAAAAATTTGTGGAAAAATTCCATGATCTTATAATTACATTTTTAAACAAACTTTTTGAACCATCCTCATATATTGTATACTATGATAGTATTTTAGTTAAAACAACATAAAACAAATAATATTGATTGTAGTTGATAAGCAACATCACGTTGATTCTAAGTCATTGTGACCCTGCGTAGTGTTTCCAGGGAGTGACTGATGGGTTTAAAGCACTTTGCATTTAGCAGTCCAGTACTTATCAAACAGTGCCACAGATACTGATGTTGTTGTTAAGTGCAGTAGAGTTGATTCCAACCCATAGGGACCCTGTATAGGGTTTCCAAGGAGTAGCTGGTGAGTTTGAACCACCGACCTTGCAGTTCAAACGACTTTGCTATGTGATGCATTAGCCCACAGCACCACACCAGGATACAACAACAGATACGGATAGTAATATGTTACTAATAATAGTTACTATTAGTGAAAATTTGATAATATATTTAAACTAAAAATTATAAAGTGCCACCATTGTGCCAAGCACGGCAATAAGTATTTTGTCTAACTATGAAATTTAAAATATCCCTCCCCTTGCCTTTGAGTCACGTATTTTGAACAGCAAAAATTTCTGTATTATGTTGTTCATATAATCCTCTTATTTTTTAAAATTTTGCCAGAAATAAATAAATTAAACATGTTCAACCATATACTCAAACATTGCATTTTGAAAATTCTGACCAAGTGTATATTTCTTTTGTTGAGCTCTTATAACTTGCCTTATGAAAATGATAAACAATTTATTCTTTTAGTGATTCAGTTATTTCTCCCATTCTTTCCCACTTCCCTAGGTATGGCAGGAGGAAAATACCGTTCATTTTTAATCCATGTCAAGGCAGTAAATGAAAGAGGAGCAGATGAGATTTGTAATGGTGGTATACGTCCTGTAGTAAGACTTCCATCCCTAAAGCATCAGAGTAACAAGGGTTACTCACTTGCTTCACTCTTGGCAAAAGTTGCAGCAGGCAAGGTATGAACAAGTGTCAATTTGAGATATAACAATGATATTGTAATCATTGTGGATGAGATTTGGCACAGTGTTGGAAGTAGTATGACCATTCATTGATGTTTCATTTGCTACTTGATTTATTTGTATTTTTTTCTCTGTAGTGACTTAAAAATATCTATAATTAAGAAGATATTTAAAGTGTACTCAATATGGAGTAATTAATTTAGACCATTATAAAAAAAGTTTCTGGAAAAATTTAATTTCATTTTTCCATGAACTTTTTGAAGCCCCCTCATACTTCCTGGTTAGTTATGAAGAACACAGTTCTTTTCTATGCCTTTTGCCAGAAACGCATCACTTCTTTTATTTATTTTTCAGACTTTTCATTGTGAATTGAGTGAAGGTTTACAGATCAGATCATCAGTTTCACATTGAACAAATCATATTCTTTGCAATCCCCTCCATGCAACAACAGTTAATAGCATTTACTTCTATTCACTCCAACCACTGCATTCCTCCCTTTGTCTTCCATCAAAGATAGCATCAAGCCATCAAAGCTAGATCACATGGGTACTGTCTGCAAGTTTGGACATTCTTATGAGTCTTCCCGCACTTCTTATCAGTTGGATGTTTCACTCTCAGCTCTAGCCCTCTGTGACTAGGTCCTTGTCCATGGGCTCAGAGGTACCCAGGTCTCACTGCATTTCGAACCAATCAGCCCTTTCTCTTCCCTCTCTCATTTCAAGGTCTGTGGGAGTATATGGAATGTGGACAAACTCAGCCCATATCTTCATTGCTGCCTTTCCTCCATTTACACTCACGAGTAGACCAATGCGGTCACCAGCAAACTTCCGTGCTTGCTGTTGTGTTCCCTTTGAGTTTCAGTCTTGTTGTTATGTGCTGTGGAGTAGGTTCCGACTCCTAGTGACCTTGTGCAGGGTTTCCGAGGCTATAAATCTTTACGGGAGCAGAAAGCCTCATCTTTCTCCAGCGAAGCAGTTTCAGACTGCTGACCCTGAGGTTAGTTAGCCCTATTTGTAACCACTAAGCTACCAGAGAGAGGGGGGTTTTTTCGGAAGAGACTTGATTGGTTGCCTTGATGGCTCCTGGCGAACAAGTTTCTTGTTCTTGTAGTATCCAATCAGACTGCCATTTTTGTTTTTTATTTTTCCTGCTGGTCTTTCAAGAACTTCTGTTCCTCTAGGCACTCTGGACTGATCTGTATGTCCTTCCAAGTGGGAATGTCCCACTTCAGAAGATTCTGAATGGGGCTCAGGATCCCACCTAAGTCCTATACACTGCAAAGTGGCCGCAAGAAGCCTGTTTCATTGGGCAAGTTCTAGAACCTCTTTTAAGTATTCCAGTCAGTTATAGGCTGAAAATGGGCTTACAAACTTTCTGTAGTCATGTTTCCGGATATTCCTTTCTGTCCCACTTAAGTTTCTATTTTACAATAGTAGACAAGGGAAACCAATATCCGTAAGACAGTCAAGCATCTTTACATTATTTTCCCCTCTTTTACCCATTCAGGTGATGTCTTGATCCTGTATCCCAAAGTCCTGTTACTTGAAGGTTGAACATATATCACTATTTACCTCTGACCCATTTAGCCCATGCAAACCTGCCTAAGCGTTTCCCTATTTACCTTGTTCTTCCTCTCCCCTGTCCCCTTTTGTGTATTACCTCCCTTTCTTTGTAAATTGCCCTCCCCAACCCTAACTCTGTAATCCCAACTTCTAGGTGAAAGTTTGCACAGCAAATTAGATTTCCACTTAAACCAGCATTAGTGCTGCTTGTTCTGTGATACTGGTTACAATTTTCACTATATGTCAGTTGTCTTATTATTTTTATTCTGTTTGTTTTGATTTCATTGATTTAGCTTTCCTTCCGAAGCTTCCTTGCCTCCTTCTTCATTTTTAAACTTTTTGTTGAGAATTGCGTGAAGATTTACAGCGCAGAACCATTTATCAGTTCATGCACATTTTTCTTTTTACATGTCATTGATTGCATCTCCTCCTGTCTTCTCACCTTTGCTTTTGGGGTAAATGTTGACTGTTTGTCTCATATACTTTGTTAGTTTTTTCCTGCAAACGGTACTAATTTTATAAACCAATCTACTTTACTGAGGTGGATTGGCACAGTGGCAGCAGCAGTGGGCTCAGGTGTAACAGCAATTGTGTAGATGCTACAGGACCAGGCAGTGTTACGTTGTGTTGTGCATAGGATTGCTATGAGTTGAGACGGACTGAGCAGCACCTAACAACAACAACTTTAATGAAAGTTGACCTCTAGAAATAGCTTTGTTTCCAAGTTTAGAGGTTATTTTAGGGTTGTTCTCTTGCAGTTTCCTCTATTCTTTATCAACAGAGAAGTTCTAGCCTGTTTTTAAGCATTTTGATTTTTTTTTTTCTCCCGTTCTATCCAGTACTTTGTTTAATATCCCTGGTCAGAATGGTGATAGTGGTAGTTTTACTGGTCTCAGTGTAGAAGAGACTGTGCTTCTTTTGGGCTATTAGTCCTGTGGACTAGTTTCTTGTTTGTGCTTTTGATGTCCTTTATTCTCTTGTGCCATATGAATAGAGACTAATAATTTTATCTTTGATGGTCACTTGCAAACTTTTAAGACCCCAGACACTACCAAACTAAACTAGGATGTAGAACATAATGAACTAAGTTATGCCAATTGAGTGATTTAATGACCTATGTTACGCCAATTGAGTGATTTGTCATCCATGGTCCCTAGCCTTTTAACCTGGTCTAGGAAGCCCCTGTAGCTGTACCTCCTGGGTGCTTTGTTATATATATGTAGCACACCCAAAAATGTTTAACTGTGCCTCCAGATAAAGCTGTACATGAATGTACATTCATTCACATATGCTTTCCTATGTATGTAGATGTATAAGTATTTTTTTGGTGGTGTTACTTGTTTTGCAAAATTTATATTGCAGTTTCTCTGCAATTTCAACAGTATTTGTTGTTTTGTACATTTTTTGGATCTTTGTCATTTTCGTAGGATTTAGATGATATCTCATTGTAGTTTTGATTTGCATTTCTGAAATGGATCATCATGATCATGAGGATTTCTTGGCTGCCTGAATGTCCTTTTTGGTGCAGTATCTGTTTATACCCTTAGCCTATTTTTTGATTGAGTTGTTTATCTTTTTGTTGTTGAGTTACTGAAGATTAAAAATTTTTTTAGAGATTTGTCTTTTAATCAGGTAAGTCATTTTCACTGATTTTTTTTTTTTCCAGTTTTTTATTTATCTTTTCACTCTTGGCAGAGTTTTTTGATGAGCATCAGTATTTAATGTTTAGGAGTTCCCAGTTATCTAAAGTTAATTTCTGTTGTTCATGCAGTTTAATTTCTGTTGACAGTTTATGCTGAAAATTAGGACCCCTAGTTTTGTCTCTATGTAATCTTCCGAGAACTTTATAGTTTTAACTAACATTTAGGTCTTTGATTCATTTTGAGTTACTGTGCATGACATGAGAAATCGATCCTGTTTTATTTTCTGCAAATGGATGTTTACTTTTATGAGCACCATTTGTTAAAGAGATTGTTTCTTCCCCATTGAGTAGAATTTGACCTTTTGTGGATAAATTCACTTCTGGGTTCTAGTTCTGTTCCATTGATCTGTGTGTCCATCATCGAACCAATATCAGGTTGCTTTGAACATTACCAGTACTGCAGCTGTATAGTAAGTTTTGAGATTGTAAAGTATGGATCCCTTCCTACTTTGTTCTTCTTCAGTACTGCTTTAGCGAAACAGAGCTTCTTTCCTTTCCATATAAAGTTGGTGATTAGTTTTTCCATTTTGTTAAAGAATGTTTGGATTTGGATTGAGATTGTAATATCTATTACTATTGTAATATCTATTAGATTACTTTTGAAAAATAACATTTTCATAATGTTTCGTGTTCTTATCCATGAAAATTGAATGTTTTGACATTTATGTAGATTTTTTAAAGTTTTTTTCAGTGGTGTTCTATTTAAAAAGTGTTTTATGTTCCTGGTAAGATTTATTCCTAGGTATTTTATCCTTTGTTGTGGCTATTGTAAGTGATATTGTCTTCTTTATTTCCTTTTGAAATTCTCCCTGTTAATATAGAGGAGCTTAACTTGATATTTGTGTTGGTCTTGTACCCTGCCACTTCACAGAATCCTTCTGTTAGTTCCAGAAGCCTATTCTGATGGAGTCTATAGATATAATTTTTTATGTATATGATCATGTTGTCTGTGATTGGCATACCATTTATTTCCCATCTTACTCTGGGTAGGACTTTCAGTAGAATATTATGTAAGACTGGTAATAAAGGACATCATGGTCTCATTTCTGTTTTAAGGTGGATGCTCTCAATCTCTCTCCATTGAGAATAATGTTAGCAGTTGGTTTTGCATGTGTTGTTGTGTGGTATAGTACCTTTGCGTTGGTTCTGACTCTTTGGAGCAACTGGTGGGTTTGAACTTCTGACTTTTTGGTTCACAGTCCAATTCTTGTCCTACAGCACTACACACTTAATTATGTTGAGGAATTTTCCCTTCTGTTTCAACTTACTAAGAGTTTTTTTATCAAGTGTTGGATTTAATCAAGCCCCCCCCCCCTTTTTTTTTTTTTTTTTCCGGGAGGAACTTGTTGATTTCTTTTACTTTTATTTATCTGGTGGATTATGTTTATTGATTTTCTACTACCACTTCTTTTTTTGTTGTTGTTAAACATCTGGGAGGATTCAGGAAGAGAAATCAGCAAGTAATTTTAAAATGATGTCCTGACTTTCATAGTTGATTTTCTAGCATTAGCTGTGTACCATGTAGGTGCTTCATAGTTGTCTGAGCTTCAGTACTCCTCGACACTGGATGGTTATGTTCCTGTTACCGTTATTCATAGGAAATGATAGCAGCAGTGTCAGTCTTAGGTTTGTATGAGTCTTTTAAATTTTCAGAGGGCTTCCATGTACTTTATGTGATTTGTCATCATTATTGTTAAGTACCATCAAGTTGGTTCTGACTCACAGCAACCCTGTATAGGGTTTCCAAGGAGCGACTGGTAAGTTTAACTGTTGACCTTGTGGTTCAAACTGATCTTTAGCCCACAGAGCCACAACAAGGCTTCTTATGTGATTTAGTCAGCAAAATAACTGAGGTAGGCAAGGCAATTATTTTCTTCAGTTTTTATATTGGATGTGAGTGAACCAGAGAGATTGTGAGGCTTACAGAGTGCATATGGCTTTTCAGTGTGACTTGTTGTTGTTGTTGTTAAGTGCCGTCGAGTCGGTTCCGACCCATAGCGACCCTGTACAGGGTTTCCGAGGGTGTAAATCCTTACGGGAGTAGAAAGCCTCATCTTTCTCCCACGGAGCGGCTGGTAGTTTCGAACTGCTGACCTTAAGGTTCGCAGCCCGATTCGTAACCACTACGCTACCAGAGCTCCTTTCAGTCAGTGTGACTTAGAGGTAATAAATACATCGATATTTAAAAATCTTTAGTTGTTGGATTATTGCCTTTAAAGTAGAAACTATATTTTTCTTCCTCATTCTACTATACTTCTATTGAAAATGAAGCTTTCACCAAATCTGAATGTAAATTTATTCATTTTAGATTTATGTTTTGCTGGTCATAATTAAATTACTTTCCCTTATTTGACAATTTTGTTTTAGCTTTTTACTGTTCATTCAAATATTTGCTTATATTTTAGGAAAAATCATCTAATGCTAAGAATGAAAATGCAAGTAATACCCGTAAATCTGAAAACCTCCGTGGCTGTGACTTACTTCAAGAGGTTTCGGTCACCATTCGAAGATTTAAGAAAACTTCAGTTTCTAAGGAAAGGTAACCCATTTCCTCCCCTTGCTAGTCTTGACAATGAAAAAAGCACAAATGAAAAATTCTAAAACACTTAGAATTGTAAAATTCTATTTGTTTTCCAACTTAGCTCTCTAGTGCTTTATAATTGCAGTTTCACAAGTAGGTGGCTTTAATAAACAGAAATTTGTTTTCTTGAAGTTTAGGAGGCTGAAAGTCTGAATTTAGGTTGTTAATATCTCACTAGAGACTGACTCGATATATACCCTATACTAGTTCTCATTAACATAACAAAGAGAACCCATTTCCCAATGACATTATAGCCACAGACATAGAGACTTGGGTATAACGTATATTTGGGGGAGGGGGGGCATAATTCTATCCATAACTTTTTCCGTCTCACTCAAGAAATTGTCATCTCAGTGAGGCATCTGTGGTCTTTCTACTTTATTGGTGTATCTCTAGTGTCTACACAGTGCTTGTTATGTAATAGGAATGCAGTACACAATTGTAGAGCAAGAAAAGTTTTGAACATGATTTGAAGTTATATCCACTATTTATCAGACTATATTATTGTAAACTTTATTTCTCCCAAAATTTTTAACAAGCCCAAATATTTATCATACCACAAACTGACAAATGAGGTGGAATCTTATAATATGCTATTGTTAAATTCAAGGGTCAGTTTATTTGATGATTTCTAAAATGAAATTGGTTTGCTGATTATTGTGATAATTATGATTCATAATGAAACATTACATGAACAACCAGGTGATAATAATATAATTAGTGTAATTCTTCTATTTTATTGTTTTTTTAAAGAGTTCAACGGTGTGCCATGTTACAGTTTTCAGAATTTCATGAAAAGCTTCTTAGCACCCTTTGCAGGAAAGGAGATGGTGGCCAAATAACAGAACATTTCCAGAGCCTTGTGTTGGATACCCTATGTTGGTTAGCTGGAGTACATTCAAATGGACCTGGAAGGTCAGTAAAATATTTTGCTTCTACTGATAATTGCTGTCTGGATATTTTATTAAAAGATGAGTCTAACTTTCTGTTACTGTTTTGCAGTTCAAAGGAGGGAAATGAGAGCCTACTTTCAAAAACACGGAAATGTCTTTCAGACATTGTGCGTATTTGCTTCTTTGAGGCAGGACGAAGTATAGCCCATAAATGTGCCCGCTTTCTAGCCTTGTGCATTAGGTTGGTGTATTTTTGCTGTTGAAATCATTCAGATGCATCTGTAATTTCGTACATGATATTTTCTAAGCAGTTGTGATGTGATCTTTGATGAATCTGTCAAATTCAAGAGGATTTTCAAAATCAATATTCGAGATTTTAAAAAAAGATATATGAATATTTAGGGTAAAAACTGTCCTTGTTATATAAAAATCTTATTAAGCTTATTTGTAACATTTTGCTGATTGTTTTCTTTAAACCTGAAACAGATTAAATAGGAGGAGACAATTAAAAGATAATGATTAATACTGACTATACCTGGTGTGGTGCTGTAGGATCAGTGGTGCTTTTGGACTGTGAACCACAAGGTTGGCAGTTCAAACCCACCAGCTGCTCCATGGAAACCCTATTCAGGGTTGCTGTGAGTCGAAACTGACTCGATAGCACTTAACAACAACATACTTACTTATTTATTAGCTCTTTTTGTAAAAAGAACAGTTTAGTACATAAGAAAATAGATATAAAGACCTTTTGTAATCAATCTCCAGTATCTTTCTCCTTGTCTCTGAGATTATAACACACATTTTTTTCCCTTGATCATAATGAATATTTTACAGTTTTATATTATATCAAATTTAGGCTTGAGCTTATCCCTTATGAAATGTGTTGAAATTTTTTCTCTTAAAATTTTTTCAGTAATGGCAAGTGTGACCCATGTCAACCAGGATTTGGATCTGTTCTGTTGAAGGCTTTACTTGATAATATGTCATTTTTACCTGTAGCAGCAACTGGTGGTATGTGAAGTCAATTTAATAACTAATAACTGCATTCATTGGAAATCTCTCAGAAGTATAAATATGGTTATTTAGTAATTATTCTTTATCTCAAATATTTTTGTCCTCGATAGCTTATTTCAAAGGGTAGATAAATTGTGGTTTATTGGTAAGGTACTCTTTATTCAGTAATAGTTCTAGGAAATTACTTAACTGTGGAAGTTATGTAAATATCAAGTCATTTCAGTTTATACATTTTCTGTAACTTCATTCATATCATTGATTTGTTTGGTGGTTTTACTGACTGTATATCAGATGACATATATAAGTAAAAGTGTTATTGTAAATGCATATTTTGTGGTTGGTAGGAAGTATGGCAAATTGTGATGATCTAAAAGGGGCTGTTACTCAACTTTTTAAGACTCTGATGTTCCATTCAATATTAGTGTAGTTTCCAGTGGGATTTAAAAAAAAACCCCTTAAGACACCACTATCAAGGTGCTTTATTTTTGGCTGTTGTATGATTTTGCTATAAAAATCTACTTCTGATTTGGCCTTCTCAAGTTCCATAAAAGGATCTTCAAGTTTATAGCCATAATCATTCTTTAAGCCATATATTGGTTTGTGTCTAACTGGCAGTATAGAATAACTGTCCTCCATTCACTTGCCAAGGTGTACTGTTAGTAGCTCTTTGCCATCCAATGTTTTTGAAGATTTCTACAGAGAAATCATATTTTGGGAAGAATAGTTTGAAGGACCTGTGTTTTCTCAACTTTTAATCTATACTAAAATGTCCCTCAGAGTCATCTCAGGTTAGTGAGAACCTAAATTCCTAGATTTCAAATTATGTTTGAAATTCTTACCATAAGACTACACTTCAAGTTGTGGTTCATATTGTCCGTGTCCTCTTTGATTCCTCCAAGGAACTGATCTGATGCTCTCCTTAAATATTTCTTTCTAGAAAATCCTTTCTGGAAATTGGAGATATACTGATGGGTTAATTTTATTGAGTCCTTTTTGTTTTAGAGTAAAAAGAAACCTTGGTAAATTATTTTTGCTTTCAGGTTCTGTGTATTGGTACTTTGTCTTATTGAACTATGTTAAAGATGAAGATTTGGCTGGGTGCAGCACAACTTGTGCATCTTTGCTTACTGCTGTATCCAGACAGTTACAGAACAGGCTAACACCAATGGAGGCTTTACTTCAGACAAGGTATTTTGATATATGTAATAACTAATAATAGGCCTTTCTGGGTATCTTAGCACCACTACACAAAACTGTTAAAGTATTCATAATGTGTGTGTGTGTATATATACATACATACATACATACATACATATATGCATAATCATGGGAGTGCAGTTGCTCTATACAATCAACACTGGACTGTGAACCACAAGGTCTGTGGTTTGATCTCACCAGCTTAGCAGAAGAAAGATGAGGCTTTCTGTGCCTGAGAAATTAAAAAAAAAAAAAAAGCCCTGGAAACCCTATACGGTGTTTGCTATAAGCTGGAACCAACTCAGTGGCACTCACTCAGCAACAACATATATAACCTCTAATGCAAAAATGTATTTAATTTATGCTATACTTGTAATTTATGCACTTAAGAACAGCAGCATACCCTTTTCAGATGAGCCTAAAGTAATGGTTTTTTCCCCCTCCATGTTTTCTTTAAAATAATTTCCATTAATGATTTTGGAAGTCCTGAAAGTGATATCCAAAGGATGAATTATAATTAAGCACTTAAAAGTGGCATTATTTGCTAACTAAAGAAGCAGTGATGGTGAGCTGTTAAAATAAATTTTTAGGTCGAATCATGTAAATCACTTACTTTCCTTAACTAGTAGTCTTCTATTTTCTGGATGATCTATCCAAAGTTTAAATAATGGATTAAGAAATAAACTATAATATATATATACTGATATATAATAAGGGTCAAATTTGAGTTCTTGCATAAACTTCAGTGTTTGAAGTTGGATATTACTGTTTTGAAGGCAATAATTTCCTAGTCCTTTTACATTTAAAAGCTCGGGTCTGATTAAATTTTACTCATAGTGTTTTATTTAGAGTGTAGGTTTTTAGGGAGCACAGCTGAGACACCACTGAATTTAGTGAGCTAAATCTGAGTGGATTTTTACTCTGTCCTGTTAATCAAACTGCTTTTAAAAGTAAGCATACAGGTAATTTATTATTAGATGGCTAACAGGAAAATTGTTAGGACATTGTTTTATTTTTCAGATATGGATTGTATAGCTCACCGTTTGATCCAGTCCTCTTTGATTTGGAGATGAGTGGCTCGTCTTGTAAAAATGTATACAACAGCAGCATTGGTGTCCAGTCAGATGAGATTGATTTGTCAGATGTCCTTTCAGGTAGTTGCTCCTTTTATCGAAGGAATTTCTGAATTATGTTTCTTGACTTTTGTATTTTGAGTTAATAGATTGTAGTTATTACAGTTTTATCTTAAAAGGACTAAAATTCTTTACCATAATTTTTCTTTAACATCTGTGAATTATTAGTTTACTCTTTGCCCCTGAAAACCATTTCGCTCTAACAACAAAAGAAACCTCAGCAATATAATAAAGTGATCTTCGAAAGGATTTTGAATTTGTTTTTTGCCTTTTCTCTGCATGTCTTTTATTTTACTCCTCATAAGAGTCTTTGAAATTTAACTTACTTTGCTAGTCTTTTCATTTGTGTTTGGTGTGTTTTTGCTGATTCTGTAAATCCAAAAAACGTTATTAAGCATTTCAAAAACATAAAATTTATATATACTTACTGTGATTGTGGCGCTGTGGGTTATTGCGCCAGACTGCAAAGCCGTTTTAACTACAAGGTCGGCGGTTCAAGCTCCTCGGAAACCCTGTACAGGGTCACTGTGGATCGTAACGGACTCAGTGGCACTTAACAACAACTATAACATTGTGATAAACAAAGATATTGAAAGAAAATGTTAATTTCCCGTATCTACTCTCACAGTGTTCTGAAGTAAGATTTGTACACACTTACATTATTCTTCTAACATTTCTGAAGAATGCGCTTTTAGGATTGTATATGTAATATTTATTTATATGATTTCCACAATACTTCTTTCTCATCACCCACATTGAGGCTATTACAGGATCCTGTTTTTTCACCAAAGTACATTTCACGTATGCCTTATTTTCTTAACTTTCATGATCATATGATTAGAATTCAAGCCACAGTCATCTTGAATCTGCACTATAATAATAGCTTTCTAAGTGGTCTCCTTGAATCTATTCTTGCTTCACTTCAGTATATTCATTCTTTGTACTGCAATGAATGTGATCATTTCTGAATGTAAACCTACCAATGTATTTCTCTTCCTAAAATACTTTTCATGCCTACCCATCGTTTTTAACTCCAGTGTCTCTATGTTCTCGCTCTTTTCCTTGTCTGTCAATCTTGTGTCAGTCTTGTACTGTTGACTTTCTTGGTTTTCTTTCTTTGGCTCTTATTTCTATAACCACAAGGTCAGCAGTTTGACCCTACCAGTTGCTCCATGTAAGAAAGATGAGGCTTTCTGCTCCCTTAAAGATTTGTAGCCTTGGAAACCCTATACAGGGTTGCTATGAATCAGGACTAAATTGATGACACTTAACAACAACAAAAATTTACTATTAAGGAATTAGTAAATATTTAAAGAATTTTCTTATTTATAGTTTCCAATATGTTAAGTATCTGTGTATTTTTAAACCAACATGAAAACTGCTTTAAAGTTCTTAATTATTTTCAACATATATAATGGGGTCTTGGGATTAAAAAAATTTGAGAAGTATTCTTTTAGCTAAAACTGCACTCTTTCAGTTCTTCAAATGTCCCATGATCTTTCATGCCTTGGTTATTTGATTTAACTTATGCTTCATCTCCAGGAATTCCCCTACCCTGATGGAATAAATACATACAAATTCCTTGTTGTTGTTGTTATATGCTGTGGAGTCGGTTCCGACTCATAGCGACCCTGTACAGGGTTTCCGAGGCTGTAAATCTTTACGGGAACAGAAAGCCTCCTCTTTCTCTGGCGAGAACAGCTGGTAGTTTCGAACTGCTGACCTTGCAGTTCTCAGCCTGATTCATAACTACTATGCTACCAGAGCTCCTTATAAATTCCTTATTCATTGTTGTTGTTAAGTGCCTTCGAGTCGGTTCCGACCCATAGCGACCCTGTACAGGGTTCCCAAGGCTGTAAATCTTTACAGGAGCAGAACACCTCATCTTTCTCCCGTGAAACAGCTGGTAGTTTAGAACTGCTAGCCTTAAGGTTCACAGCCCGATTCGTAACCACTACACTACCAGAGCTCCTTATTCATTATTCGTCCTTAAATTTCATTGGTTTATCCTGGTAGCATTTTGTTATCCCTTGACTTAGGGGCAATTTCCTTTTATCAGTCCCTTCATCTTAAGTAGTACTTGGCACATTTGTTTTTAAAGTTCAACTCTAATTAGTTGTTTAACACCTAGTGACCTCTAACACAGAATACAAGTTTCATGAGGACTAGAGCCTGTGTTTTCACTGCAGTACCTACCAGTCTTTGTCTTGAGTTATTTATTGAACACCACATCTGTCAGTCCCTACTCTGGACACCAATTGGACATTGGTAAGCAAGATTATGAGAGATTAGTTTTGTTGTTAAGTGTTTCAGTTGTTGAGGACAGTTTTATATTTACCTTCCCTTTTCAGTTGATAGTAATGTTAATTCCAGAAAACATAGAAAATATTGAGAATAACCCTTTTCTCCTGAAACCACATAAACAATTACTGTTAATCCTGTGTGCTTTTCCCTAGTCTGATTGTTCACACAGCTGTAGCCATGTGGTTTGTTGTTTTTTTACCACTGTGTAGTGGTTACGAATCGAACTGCGAACCGCATGGTCAGTAGTTCAAAACTACTAGCTGCTCTGCGGGAGAAAGATGAGGCGTTCTGCTCCTGTAAAGATTAACAGCCTCGGAAACCCTGTGCAGGGTCGCTATGAGTCGGAACCGATTCCACGACACATAACAACAACAATGCAAACTTAAGCTTTTTTTAATATGATAAAGTAATATATTTAATTCTAGAAAATTGTTAGTGTGTGTAGTGAATATAAAGAATTATGTATAAGAGAACAAACAAGATCGGGTAGAAGTAGAAGTACAGTGAGGATTTCCTTCAGCAAAAACACAGAATACTGGACCAAGCAGGCTCAGGGGATGGTGCCAGAACTCTGAACCACATATAAAGGAATATTTAGAAAGTTGGAAGGCTTACAACTAGGGGAATTTGTAGCAGAAGTAAGAAATCCATTGCTTTCTAATTCAAGATGCTCAGCTGCTCCCGGAGCTGCAATCTTGAGGAGAGACCAAGCAGGACAAGGATCAGAGCAGCCAAGGATGCCAGACAGAACAATTGAGGAAGCAGAATGAAAAGGGAAGCCCGTCTCCTGATCACATGTACCTGGAGGCATTCAGAAAGCATAAAAAATATCAAAATTCACACCCATGTAAGTACTAAGGCCACACATAACTCCTGAATATGCCCAAAAAAACAGAAACAGATGACTATACCAGCACTTGTACATAAAGAAGATAAAGTGACAGAAGCAAATGAGCTGGAAGTGGACCTACTCTCCATACTGGAAGATGGGCAGGCTTTGGAAATGCCTGAGAAGGAATTCAGAAAAATGATTATAAAATGTATCAAAACACTATACAATGGAGTTGAGAAAAATAAGGAAGAAATCAGGAAAGTGCTACAGGAACAATCAAATAAGATAGATACAGCATTGGAAACAATTCAAAACTTATAGAAAGAGGCCCAAATGATTAATAATAGAATATCAGAAATGGACAATACACTGAAAGGACAAAGGAGTAGATTTGAAGATATGGAAGCCATAACTAGTGAGCTAGAAGATAAATCTCTCAACACTACTAAGCTAGAAGAGCAAGCCCAAAAATGTATTAAAAAATCTGAAGACCTAGGATTCATGTTGGACAATATGAAGAGGAATAACTTAAGAATTATTGGCAGTTTGGAACAGGAAGAATCACACAAGTCCACAGAAGAGATAGATAGTTGAAGAGCTTCTTGAAGAAAATTTTCCTAACATCCTGAAAAGTGAAAAATAAGCATTCAAGAAATTCAACAAACCCCAGGAAGGATAGACCCTAAAAGCCAATCACCAAGACGAATCATAATCAAGCTCTCCAAAATCAAAGATAAGGACAGAATCCTGAAAGCAGCTAGGGAAAAGAGAAGTGTAACATACAAAGGCAAGCAAATCAGATTAAGCTCAGATCTCTCAACATAAACCATGCAGGCAAGAAGGCAATGGGGAGACATATATAAAACCCTGAAAGAAAAAACTTCCAACCAAGATCCCTCTACCCAGCAAAGCTGTCAATCAAATACGATGGTGTAATCAAAACATTCCAGGATAAACAGAAGCTAAGGGATTTTGCCAAAGCCAACCCTGCTATGAAAAACATCCTAAAGGAAGTTCTGTGGATTGAGAACCAACAAGAATAGACAACAACCAGAGAATGATGTGCGTGGCAGGATAACCCTGAACTCAAGTCGACAAATGGAAGAGTCAAGAACAGTAAAATTATAAGAACAGAGCATCTGGGAGGTCAGTCTATGATTAAAACAATTATAATGTAAAAGAAGGTAAACACAGGAACAGAGATCCAGATGATGAGAATGTCATGTAGATTACAGGAAAAAATAAACTGTCTTAAGTGGAGGGAAGAGTAATGGAATATAAGGTAACTGCAACAGTAGTGTTGGGGTGGGGGGTTTAGTTCGGGTTTTGGGGAGGGCAATACAAGACAGGAGGAGGCGGAAGAACAAGATAGATAGGGAAACACTGAGACAGGTTTGCATGGCCTACGTGGGACAGACGTAAATAGTGATGCATGTTCAACCTTGGAACTATAGGGCTCTGTGATACAGGGATCTAGACATAGTTTGAAGAGGGGAGATAATACTAAAATCTTTGACTATCTTAAGAATATTGGTTTCCCTTGCCTACTATTGCAAAATAGACATGAGTGGTATAGAAAGGAATGCTGGGAAACATGATTACAGAAAGCTTTTAAGCCCATCTTGAGCCTATAACTGATTGGAATACCTAAAAGGGATTCTAGAACTTGCCTAGTGAAATAGGCCTTTTGCAAAGCCTTTGCAGAATATAAGACCTTACTTAGGTGGAATCCTATGTCCCATCCAGAACCTCATGTGGTGGGACATTCCCACAAACAATGACAAGCAGACCAGCCTGGAACAGCTAGAGCAACAGAAGATACATCTTCAAAGAAAGATCATCAGGAAAAACCCAAAACAAAAATGTCAGCATGGTTGGCTACTATAAGAATAAGCAAGCTGTTCACCAGGAAGCCACTGAGGCAAGCAATCAAGTCCCTTCAGGACAAACTCCCCTCTAAATACTGAAACTCAAAGGGAATCCACAAACAGGCATGTAAGCTTGCTGGTGACCACATTGGAGTAATGGTGAGTGGAAGAGGGGGAAAGGCATCAATGAAGAAATGGGCTCAGTTCAACCCCAGTCCACTGACTCACCTTGACCTGGAGATGAGAGAGAGAAGAGGAAGGGCTGGTTGGTCCAAAGTGTGGTGAGACCTTGGGACACTTGAGCCCATGGACAAGGACTTAGCCACAGAGGGCTAGAGCTGAGAGTGAAGCATCCAGCTGATAAGAAGTGAGGGGAGAATCACAGTAATACCCAAACTTGCAGACAGTACCCATTGGACCTAGCCTCGAGGACTTGATAATCAGAACTAGACTAGAGGAAGATTTCAAAGGAAACAAGGATAAATTGCTACAAATAATGAACCTGACCTATATTAATGGACGTAGTAACTCTATCAACAGAAAGGGAAGGAGTCTTAACATCAATTATCATTGCTATTCCCTCTGTACACAGGGTAGATAGGGATGGGCAATTTAGACATTGGCTACCAAAAACGAGGGGGGTGGAGATAAAGGCACTAAGTGACTGGCTTACAGGATTTTAAGAGGGAGTTTAGTTTAAGAGTATGGGGGGTGAGTGGGGAGGAGTCCCCACTGAATAGTTTTCATCTTGTCTAGATGGGTCTGGTGAAAAGAGATGGGATAAGATTCATATGATTCTATAGTGTATAATTGTTATCATGACTAATTGCAACTGTCACAATTGTAAAGGTAGAAGTTTTGTACTCAAAACAGGAGAGTGGTTAATCTTACAGTCCAGAAACAGTGGATTGTTTCTAGGACCATCAAGGGAGAAGAGCATAAGCAGAATGGGGGACCTTATCCAGATACAGTGACGCCAGAGATGGAGGCAGAAATGGGGTCATAGAGACGAAGAGCGGCTGAGGACTCTAGATTCATGGGAGGAGAGGGACTAATAGCTGATTACTAGGAGGCAAATTTGTAGAATGTGCCCTTTTCAGGTGTAAATTATTATGTATGATTGAGTGTTTATTTTTTTTTTTTTAAAAAGCTAAATTGAATAGAGAGAAATACTGTTAACTGATGGTACATGGAGGGGATTCTAATCATTGTAATGAAGGAAGGTGTACGATTTGTTGAATGTAAAACTGATGATCTGCCCTATAAACTTGCACTCAATCCACAATAAAAACTTAAAAAAAATTATGGATAGATAATATTTGTCAGCGTTTTTAATGCTTTAGTCTCATTTTAGTTTCTTTTAATTTTATATAGTTGATACCATATGCACTAGAAGTTACAGTATGGTAGGAAGCTATCGCCTATGTCTTTTGTTTATGTAAATAGTCTCTAATTCCTTTTATGAAACTGCGTTTGTAGCAAGGAAACTAGTAACTTAAGTTTTGTGAGGTTTCCTCATTTGTAAAGGTGCTGTAATGGTTTTACATTTATATGTGTACACTAATAAAAATTTGAAAGGCAGCTCTAATTCTGAGTATGACACTTATCTATTAAGATTATCTTCACATACTTTAAAATCTGTCTTTTTTTTCTGGCTTAGGGAATGGAAAGGTCAGTAGTTGCACAGCTGCTGAGGGTAGTTTTACATCTCTGACCGGACTTCTAGAAGTTGAACCCCTACACTTTACTTGTGTGTCAACTAGTGATGGAACCAGAATAGAAAGGGATGATGCAAGTACGTTTACTGGTATATACCTTTTTATTATCCATACAATTAATGTAAAATGATTTATCAATATTTGATTATCAGTTTATAATATGTAAATTTCATTGCTATAATGTAATGCAGAAAATTATAGGAAAGGCATTTTTTGGGGAAATATAAGTAGTATTTTCTAAGTCAAATTATATTTTTTTAAAAATTTTACTCACCAGAACACTATCTTAACTTCCTTTGTTTGAATTTTTTGAAGTTTCAGAAGTAGATCACCAGACCTTTCTTCCAAGGTGTATTTAGGTAGACACAAACCTTCAGTCTCTTGGTTAGCATCCAAGCATGTTCATCATTTATACCACCGGCTATAATGTCTGGAGAGTATAGACTCTCTCTGTGTTTGGTTTTGGTCTGACTTCTGGTCAATATTAAGATTGTGAAGAATATCCATATTGTTGCATATGGATACTTAGTTCTTTTAAAATTATTTGTTAGGGTTCCATTATATGAAACAAAATTTATATAGGTACTATTTGATTTATGTAGTGTTGGTAGATACTTTTTTCTATTTTGGAACTGTTACTATTTGTAAATACTCTTCTCTAGAATATGAATGTAAGATGATTTGCTGGTTTAGAGTATTCATATATTCAATGTCCAAATTAAGGATTAGTTATCTATTTTGCTATTGTTTTCTACTTAAATTACTTGCTGTTTAAAGGCATATTTTATTAATCCTTTAAATTTTTTTGGTCAGTTTTTTAAAAAAGTATTTCATGATTGCTTAACAGTATTTACCTGTACTTGTTGATAAAGTATGCTCTGCGTCAATGGGGCTTCAAAAAGTTCATGAATTATTGAACTTTAATAGAATTGAAAGATATTGGAACTTTTTTATGAACCCCTCAGAATAACCAGTAAAAATAATCAGATTAATTAAGTGGGGATAAAAAAAAATTGAAGGACACCCCAAACGACCAAATGGATTTATTGTTGCTGTTGTGTTGTCGAGTCCCTTTCACCTCATATTGCCCCTGTGTAAGATTTTCAAGGAGCACCTGGTGGTTTTGAACCGACGGCCTTTTGGTTAGGAGTTCATTGCTTCTTTAGCACCACACCAGGGCTCCAAATGGCTCTATTAGGGTGTACTTGACAGTAGCAACATGGGACATATGCTGGCAAACACGGCCTTCCATATGCAGCCAATGCTATAAAGAGGAAATAAAGTGCCTTCTCTCTTTTCATATTGGAAGTTAATTTGGGGAGAGGGTGGGGTACAGAGTTACTGCTCTAAGAAAACTTATTAATTGAAATGTCAATTTATCTCTGGTTAAATTGCATAAGATTATTTGTATTTTGTATGAGTTTGAGTAAACATTTCTTAAATTTAGAAATCATTTGTAGAACTTTTTGAATTTGAATACTATTCTTAGGAGTATGCTTTTGTTTATGTCCTAGATTCATATCTTTTGAAATTACAAAATAGTTTGCTTTGAGTATGTTTTTGTGTGAACCTTTTCTTCATCCTGTTTTTCTCTCTCCTTGTCTTATGCCAGTGAGTTCCTTTGGGGTTACTCCTGCAGTAGGTGGACTATCATCGGGGACAGTTGGGGAAGCCTCTACAGCCCTGAGTTCAGCAGCCCAGGTAGCTTTGCAGTCTCTCTCTCATGCAATGGCTTCAGCCGAGCAACAGCTACAGGTGCTGCAAGAGAAACAGCAGCAGCTTTTGAAGCTTCAGCAACAGGTTGGAGACTATTTGGCTCTTTGTTCATGCTGTCTCTAAACTTCAAAAGCTGAAAAAATACTGTAAAAATGACCATTATTTTCATAAAAGGAGCATAGGGTGACCGATCTGAACTAATCATTTTCAACAAAAATGAGGTAAAGTCTTTGTAATATATTTAAATCTGTAAAAAGTTAAAGTGCATTTTATTTGGCATATACTTGAATACAATTGATACTTTTTGTACAGTCTTGAAGTAAAATTCATTCTTACTTTGTTCAAACTCTTTTGATCAAATAGTAGGAGCCATTACTATTTTTGTTGGAATGAAGAACTTAAACGTTTTAAGACCAGTTAAACTAATGCAACTAAAAATGTACTAATAATGTTAGATATTTTAGAGATTCATTCTATGCCAATTCCAGTGCTAAATTGTCTGAAGTTATGCAACATGTTGTTGTTAAGTGTCTTCAAGTCAGTTCTGATTCATTGTGAAGCTATATAGGGTTTCTGAGTAGCAACTGGTGATCTTGAACTGCTGACATGCAGTTAGCAGCCCACTGTTTATTCTATAGCACCACAACAGTTCTAGAAAGTTCTCGTTAATAACTATTCAGGAAATTTTCTATTAATTTAATGATGTATGTGTAGTAAAGAAGTACTTCACTGATGTTAAATCTGAAGTGATTTTCTTTAACTAAGATCCATTTAATAATGATTATCTTCATAATATATACCCATGTAGTATTCTGTATTGCTTACTTAGGCAGCATTAGCCTATATATATTACTTTACTTCTCTTGCAGAAAGCAAAGCTGGAAGCCAAGTTACATCAGACAACAGCAGCAGCAGCTGCAGTAGCATCAGCAGCATCGGCTGCCTCACCAGTGGCTCCTGTTCACAACTCTGTGCCTTCCAACCCAGTGGCAGCCCCTGGATTCTTCATTCATCCATCTGATGTTATTCCACCCACTCCAAAAACAACACCACTTTTTATGACTCCACCACTCACCCCACCCAATGAAGCAGTGTCTGTTGTGATTAATGCAGAACTTGCGCAGCTTTTCCCAG
The DNA here is from genome assembly GCF_000296735.1 of Chrysochloris asiatica. NCBI lineage: Eukaryota > Metazoa > Chordata > Mammalia > Afrosoricida > Chrysochloridae > Chrysochloris > Chrysochloris asiatica. The sequence continues at coordinate 4,189,385 of NW_006408534.1, read as the reverse complement.
GCTCAGTCATTGATCCCCCAACAGTCAGTCTTGCTGCACATAACAAAAATTCCAACAAATCCAGAATGGTAAATTCTAAACGTTTCAAATAGATATTGACTTAGACATTTAAACCTATTTTGAAGTGTACTCTAACTTAAGAATGCAAAACTTTAAAATGTGAACTTATTATATTATTTCCTTCTAAAAAATATTACAGAGATATTGTGGGTTAATTTGACATTATGGTTAGTAATTTTTATAGAAAGATAATAATACCAATATAGAGTTACCTTGTTTTTTTAATTTCTTTTTCTAGAATCCAATTGGTTCTGGTCTAGCCCTTGCAATTTCTCATGCTTCACATTTTCTACAACCTCCACCTCACCAGTCCATTATAATAGAGCGAATGCATTCAGGTAATCTTTGATTTTTCTTCAATGATCTTTCTTGTTTAGTCTGCAGGTTCTATTAAAAATTAGTTTCCTGAAGCTTGATTGTTTTTTCGTTTGTAAATCAATTCTACCTGCTCCTGGATAGTGTATTTTATCAAGGATAAACAATACATAGGACTCTAGTACTGTATTCTCTCCAAGTTGAAGAGAATAGTATTGCTGAATAGATTTCTCTAATTATTTCCAAATGATTTAATCTGAACCTGCAGTTTACTTGTTGAAATATGATTGATGTAAATAATTGCCTACAGTTAAGCTGTTCATTTTTCATGATATTAGACAGTTCACTCAGTGACATATTCCCAATATTAACTTTCTTGTAGTGGAATGATTTCTTTACATTAACAGACAGAACCATTGTTTATTATAGTAACTGGGACTAAGGTTAATGTTCTACATATTCTGTCCTGGACCTTCTAATGTGATCCCATTCAAAGCCATTCATAGTGGTAACTGGGTAACATTTAGTTCTGGTCTCAGAGCCAAAGTGACTGATAGTGATCTGCTCAATATTTTATTAGAAGCATCTTCAATTTTCAGAGTTCTGTTCATCACTCTGCTTTCTTCTGCACATTGAGATATTAATTGCTGTACCTTGCATGACCATGCATGAGCTTTGAGATCTCATGTATTACTCACCAAAGTAGGGATGCAGAACATTGTCTTTGGGGACTGTGTTCTCCCAATTGACCATTGTGTCCCCTGAGATTATGATCCTGAGCCCCCAAGCCCAGCAACTCATGGACTTATTAAGATGTTTGATATTGTTTAATAAGTTTTCATCATTTTGCCTATTGTCTGTGTAAGCAAGATCTTAAAAGCAGCCATGTGGTTTTTCTTTGCTGTTTATAGTAAAAGGAAAGAGATGTACTTAAAAATGAAATGTGCAAAATGAAAACAAACATACAGATTTGCAAAATTATATTGGGCAAACTAAGCACATGTTTCCTAGAATCCTCACTATGGAAATAGTTTATGCATGTGATTACAGGGGCAGATGAACCCAATACTGCCTTGCTACACAGCAGGCTTCAGGCCCATGGGCTCTGTTATTGTTGTTAAGTGCCGTCAGGTCAGTTTGGACCTATAGCAACCCTGTTTAGGGTTTCCAAGGTTCACTTGAACCGCCAGCCTTGCAGTTCAAATGGCTTTGCAGTCTGGCACATTAACTCTCAGCGCATAGGAGCTAGCAAATCCTTCAGTAAGCAGGTTCCTGGCTCATTTCACAAGAACAGGAAATCATAGATTGATGAGTTAAATATAGGATTGAGAGAGTGCAAATTGTGTCACATACCCAAGGAAACTACTTTGAGCTGATTAACAGCTCATATCAGATCCCCAAATGGAAGATGATTGCACAATATATCTTCCGAACCAATGAGAAACTTGACCTAGCCAATTTTACACATTACCTTAACCATCACAGTATGTATGTTAGGAGGAAATAATGTTCATATAGTACATACTGTAGCAGTTTTAATTATGTGAATAATTAAACTGATTTTGCTTTATTATAGTGGGATGTTTCCTATTTAGAATAGGTGGTTCCCCCCAAAAAAAGTCTTATTCTATTTTTGCCTAACTAATTATGCACTGATAATATTAGTTTTCCTGCCAAACTAATTGTGCATTGATGTTGTTGTTGTTAAGTATCGTGGAGTTGATTCCGACTCATAGTAACCCTGCACAGGGTTTCTGAGGCTTTAAATCTTTATGGGAGAAGAATAACCCCATCTTTCTCGCGCGGAACCACTGGTAGTTTTGAACTTCTGACCTTGGGGTTGGCAGCCGTCTTGTAACCATTGATAACTTTAGTTATACTAACATAATACTATATGTTACTAAAGTGATGGTGGTGGTAGTGGTGTGCCATGGAGTCAGTTCCAACTCATAGCACCTCTGTATAGGGTTTCCGAGGCTGTAAATCTTTGTGGGAGCAGAAAGCCTCATCTTTCTCCCATGGAATCGCTGGTAGTTTCGAACTGCTGAACTTGAGTTATGAAGAATGGATGTTCTAGAACAGTTAACTGTGCTCATAAGGAACCTGTACTTAGACAAAGATGTAGTTGTTCCAACAGAACAGGGCAGTATTCAGTGGTTTAAAATTTGGAAAGCTGTGTTCCAGGGTTGTAATCTTTCACCATACTTACTCTATCTGTATGCTGATAACATGATTTGAGAAGCTGGATTATATGAAGAAGAACGTGGCATTAGGATTGGAGGAAGACTCATTAACGACCTATAATATACAGATGATATAACCTTGTTTGCTGAAAGTAAAGAAGATTTAACATACTTACTGATGATGTTCAAAGACTACAGTATATGTTGTACCTCAACCTGATTCAGAAACAAGTTAAGATTTGTTCCTTGTTTCCTACATTACACACTGCGAATGTGTCTTGGTTATTTTTGCACAGATTCTGGGGGAAATTATTCTGAATAGGAGAGTCACATAGAGCAAAGTTAACAGTATGAGAGCTTTCATTTATATAAATTGAGAACTTAAAATATGGTGTCTCAGCATGTTTCAATCAATTGGCTTTGTTTTTTCCATTTCTAGAATTTGGTCTCTTTTAAGTATCAGAAAAGGTATGCATAAGGGCTGTCTTATTTAACTTCACCATATTTATTCAATCTGTATGCTGAGCAAGTAATCCAAGAAGCTGGAGGAAGACTCCTACCAGTTTATGATATGCAGATGATGCAGCCTCGCTTGATGAAAGAGAAGAGGACTTTATACTAATGAAGATCAAGGAACACAGCCTTCTGTATGAATTATATACCTCAGTGTAAAGAAAATGAAAATCAGTCCTCAGAACTGGACCAGTAAATAACATCATGATAAATGGAGAAAAGATGAGGATGTCAACGGACTTCAGTTTGCTTGGATGCACAGTCAACACTCATGGAAGCAGCAGCCCAGAAATTAAATGATGTATTGCATTAGGCACATCATTTGCATATGACCTCTTTTAAAGTGTTCAATAACAAAGATAACACAGTGATGACTAATGTGTACCTGACCCAGGCCACAGTATCTTCAATAGCCTCTTGTAAGTGTGAAAGTTTGACAAGGAATAAGGAAGAATGTAGTTTTGAGTGTTGGAAAACACCGTGGACTTCCAGAAGAACAAATAAATATGTGTTGGAGGAAGTGTAGCCAGAATGCTCCTTAGAAGTGAGGAGGGCGAGACTTCATCTGTCATACTTAGGACATTCTATTAGGGAAGGACCAATTCCGGAGAACTGGTAAAGTAGAGAGTCAGCATAAAAATACAAAGAGCCCTAATGAGATAGATTGGCACAATGGCGAATGGTGTGGACTCAAGTCTGAAAATTGTGAGGATGGTGCAGGGCCTTGGCAGTGTTTTGTTCTATTCATAGGGTTGGTATAAATTGGAAGCGATGTGACAGCACCTAAGAGCAATAACATTATATTGTTTTCAGTGCTTTTTTTTTTTTCTTAAAAACTAACATCTGTAACTTTTCTAGATTAAAAAAAATTTTTTTTTTCCATATGAAATTTGCTTTTTCTGTAATCTAGAAATAATGGGAAAACACTTGTCACCAGAGTTGCTCACAACATTTGTACAGGTTCATACTGTATCTGACTAGCTGTTCACTTTCTCACTGTCCCTACTCAGCTTCTCTTCCCATTATGTGCTCATTCCACTTCTTTAACCTTGCCTCTGAAGTTAAAGGTTCTAGAATTTCATTTTGTGTCTATTTCATCTGATTTCTAATATGTTTTTGGAGTGGGTCCATGTAATGCATCTATCTAGTCCCCCATCCTGCTAGAAGTCACTTTGACTTTATCTTTATACAATCACTTTATATCTTAACATCAGTGAATTATTAGAGTTTTATGCAAAGTTAACTTGTTAACTTCTGTCGAGTCTGTTCCAACTGACTGTACCATTCAGTGACCTAGCATACATAACATTTGCAAGGATTGGCTGGTGGGTTTGAGCCATAAAAGTTTTGGGCAACTAAAATAAAATAGTATAATTTGATAAAATTAAAGTATATATAGCTATGAAGTTCAAAGAAAATGGCCTGGCTGAAAGAAGAGCAGATAAGAATTTATAGAATTAATTATATACTACTTTAGCTTTTGTTTGGTTTTTTTAATGGTAAGGTGTTAAATGAATTATTTATTTATTTATTTATTTATATGCGATTGAGTGCCTTCACACTAATACACTAACTCTTGATTGGTTTTGAGATAAGCCTTTGGTTTTGAAACTAGTAAAGGCTGAGACTTAATAAGATTTATGAGTTAAACTTGATCAGACTACTATTATTTGTGTATTTTTTCTAACATTTGTGTGTAGTTGGTCTCATATTTTTATGAGTACTCCAGACTTTTTGACTGGATCATTTGGTTAATTAACACCAGATAATTTTTGGTCAACTGTGCACTCTATCTAGCTTCTCTCTCTTTCATAGGAGCAAGGAGATTTGTGACTTTAGATTTTGGCAGACCTATACTGTTGACAGATGTATTGATTCCAACTTGTGGAGACTTGGCCTCCTTGTCTATTGATATTTGGACATTAGGCGAAGAGGTGGATGGAAGGCGACTGGTAGTAGCAACTGATATTAGCACCCATTCACTTATTCTTCATGATTTAATACCACCTCCTGTGTGCAGATTCATGAAGGTAAAGAACTTCAGGAAATGGCTCAATGCACATTATATATGCTTTTCACAATTTATTAAGAGTACTGAGACATATACTTAAAATGTATAGCTAAAAGTTTTAAAATAACGTGCTCAGATTTTTATTGTAGTCAATGTGGATACATCTTTATAATATGTTATTTCAGATCACTGTCATTGGACGTTATGGAAGCACAAACGCCAGAGCCAAAATTCCCCTGGGTTTTTACTATGGTCATACCTACATCTTGCCATGGGAGAGTGAACTTAAGTTGATGCATGACCCTCTTAGGGGAGAAGGAGAATCTGCCAACCAGCCAGAAATTGACCAGCATTTAGCAATGATGATTGCTTTGCAGGAAGATATACAGTGCAGGTAAGTGGAAAATTACAAATATATTTTAATCTCATTAAAACTCTGTATACTAGAGTGAAGCATCCAGCTGATATGAAGTGAGGGGAAATGCACGAGAACACCCAAACTTGCTGATAGTTCCCATTTGACCTAGCCTCAATGGCTTGATATTCAGAACTTGACTAGGGGAAGATTAAAAAAAAAAAGTTTTTGATAAAGGAAATGAAGGTCAATTTGCTACAATTTGATGAACTTCACCTATATTCATGAAGGTAGTAGCTCCAAAATACCAATAGAGAGGTGAGGAGTGCTTACATCAAGTATCAATGCTATCTCCTCTGTACACAGGGTAGATAGGGATGGGCAACTTAGACATTGCCTACCTAAAAATGAGGTGGTGGGGGCCGATAAAGGCACTAAGTGACTGGCATACAAGGTTTCAAAAGGGAGTTTAGTTTAAGAGTGTGTGGGGGAAGAAACAGTCCCCACTGAATAGTTGTCATCTAGATAGGTCTGGTAAAAAGAGATAGGGATAAGATTCTTATGATTCAATAGTGTATAATTGTTATCATGACTAATTGTGACTGTCACAATTGTAAAGGTACAAGTTTTATAACAAAAATAGGAGTAGTTAATCTTCCAGTCTGGAAACAGAAGACCCTAGGACCATCAAGGGAGAAGAGCACAAGCAGAATGCAGGACCTTATCCAGAGAAGCAGTGATGCCAGAGATGGACACAGAGATGGGGTCATGGAGAGAGGGAGCAGCTGAGAACTCTAGACTCAATGAAAGAGAGGGGGACTGAGAGTTGGCAGCCAGGAGGCAGCCTTGCAGAATATGCCCTTTGGTGTTTTAAATTATTATATATGCCTGAGTGTTTTTAAAAAAAAACAACTAAAATGAATAGAGAGAAATACTGTTAATTGATGATACATGGAGGGGATTCAAATCATTGTAGTGAAACAAGGTGTTTCATTAATATAATATAAATTATATTATATTAATATATATAAAACTGATGATATGCCCTGCAAACTTTCATTCAGTTCACAATAAAAACTTTAAAATTAATCGTGTATACTATTCAATGTTGTTCCTATAATTCTGTTATGGAATGACTTTTCATTGATAATTTACAAAAGGGGATAGGAAAGAACACCAACATACTTTGATAATATTGAATAGATGAAAGTAACCATGGTTACAGAATTTGCCCATTTATTAGTTCTTTACAATTTGTTAAGAATCCTGATGTGAATGTAGTAAAATTACTGGACTGCTAACCACAAGGTCAGTGGTTCAAATGCACCAGCTGCTACTTGCAAACCCCATACAGGTCCACAGCATTTAACAGCCCCCACCAATCGATTAATCATTTTCAATAGTTATACGTTAACTTGTATTTTGAGAGTTCATTCTTAGTGTGTATTCTTATGTGCGTATCAAGATTCCAGGAGTTATTTTGTGCATTTTTTATTATTTTTTAGGTATAATTTAGCTTGTCATCGACTGGAAACTCTATTGCAAAGTATTGATCTTCCTCCTCTCAACAGTGCCAACAATGCACAGTACTTTTTGCGGAAGCCAGATAAGGCAGTTGAAGAAGACAGTAGAGTTTTTTCTGCCTATCAGGATTGTATTCAGCTACAACTCCAACTGAATTTGGCTCATAATGCAGTACAGAGACTCAAAGTGGCTTTAGGTGCAAGTCGGAAGATGTTGAGTGAAACATCGGATGCAAAAGACTTTATTCAGACATCTTCCACAGAGCAGTTGCGTACTATCATCAGATACTTGTTGGATACTTTGCTCAGTCTTCTTCATTCTTCCAATGGTTTGTATTTAGATAGCTTAAGTACTTAAGTAAGGTTGAGAATGCATTTCATGTGATTTTTGTTGTATTTTTTGTGTGTATGTGTATAAAATAATTAATTTTCTTTTTAAATAGGTTTTCATTATTCTCTTTGGTGTTTCTCCTATTATTGTGCCACCTTATTTTGTGACTGTAAAGTAGTAAATATTAACAGTTCAACAGTGAAAACATCTCACTAGTATAAAAGCTAATATAAGTCTGTTGTATTTTTATCTAGAGCCCCTTTCTGATTATACAGATATACACACATAGCCATCTGATGTGTATTTGTGTTATTCTGATGATCATAAGTATCCCCTGGCTAAAAAAAATGGCAGTTTATGTTGGGTTAGTGATTTCTGAGATATTTTTTCTTTCCACTATTGAACTGCTAAATAATATTTAGTAGTTAAGTAGAAGTCCTGGTGTGACATTGTGGGATAAGCCCTGGAGTGTAGGATAAGCCAACCACAAAGGTAGCAGTTCAAATCCACCAGTCGTTCTTCAATAACCCTGTACAGTGTCTCTCTGACCAGTTGGTGACTCGACAGCACTTTATAACAACAACTTTAAAGTTGACAGAGTAATGCTGACGACTGGGGAGCAGGCTTGCAGGGTATACCCTTTGTTTGGTTGATGATGCATGGAGGCGATTGTAACCATGGCAGTGAAATGGTATACGATAGGATGAATGTAAAACTAATGTTCTCCCATATAAACTGTTACATAATTCATAGTAAACATTTAAAAAAAAAAAAAAAAGTTTATGAGCAGCCATCTAATATGCAACTACTGATGTGGAGCTCCCTGTCTGTAGTAAAGGAGAGTGAAGAAAATAAAAAATGGAAGAAAACAATTAGTCAAAAGGACTAATAGACCATGTGAATCCCAGCCTCCACAATCCTAAGAACAGACAAACTAGATGGTACCCAGCTACCACTGCTGACCACTCTGAAAGGGATTACAATAGGAGGTCTTAAATAGGGTAGGGGAAAAACTTGGATGGAACCAAACTCATAAGTGTAAGAAAAAATATAAAATGATTTCTAATTTGATAGAGATTGATAAAGCCCATATATTATGACCATTAGACACCCTTCAGGCCTGATCTGAACTTGCCTGTGGCTCAACCTTCATCCAAATGCTAGACAGCCCTATAAGGTCAACAATAGCACTAGAAAAGTACATACCCTTTAGAACAATCAACTGCAAGAGATAAAAATGGTAGCATTTGTCTTAGGATAAAGCTCAGAAGACAGGAAGGATAGGAAAGAAGGGTGAATGGAAATAGTAAACACAGGGAGTAGGTGTGATGAATGCCGTTACATTGTGGAGATTGCCTTCAATGTCAGGAATCCAAATGTGTATGCACTGATTTAATAAGAAATAGAGTTGACATACGTGCTAGTTCTTTTCTTAACTATTGCCTTCTTATTAGTTAAATTTCTGCATATAAGGACTTAATGAATATGTGTATATTCTTTCTGATAAAGAAGAAACTGTACCTTGGCATGCTGATTTTTATATTCTACTACACGTTTAAAGAGAAAAGTTTACTGTTTTCTTTCTTGTAACAGGACACTCTGTTCCTGCAGTTTTGCAGAGCACATTTCATGCCCAGGCCTGTGAAGAACTATTTAAACATTTGTGCATCAGTGGAACCCCAAAGATACGGTTACATACTGGCCTGCTCCTTGTTCAACTCTGTGGTGGTGAAAGATGGTGGGGTCAGTTTCTTTCTAATGTTCTTCAGGAATTGTACAATTCAGAGCAGCTTCTCATCTTTCCACAGGATAGGTATGTCAGAAAATATTGGAGATATTTGTTATTAGTGATTTGTGCTTCTCATAGTCAATGGATAGATTTTTTGAAATCTTATTTATGTGGATACTGACTGCGAATTACCTAGTAAAGGGTATGAATATTCCATGAAGAAGATTAATATGATGTTGCTAGACTGCATTCTTTAGTTTCCTAATCAAACCTGTAGAGTTTATAGATAATGTGTTAACAATGATTTCTGATCAGATGGTGGTTTTTATATGTTAAATATGATTTTTGAACTAGTTGTTAGAAAAAGGATAATTTTAAAATTGTAACTTCAGATATAAATCTGGAGAAAGCATTCTATTATTATGCCATTACATTTCAGTGTAAATTATATTTTAAATATAGCAATTAAATTGATGGTGAGAGGCTATTTTTTCTTTTCTTTTTTTAGGGTCTTCATGTTACTTTCCTGCATTGGTCAAAGATCACTTAGTAATAGTGGAGTACTAGAAAGCTTACTTAATCTCTTGGATAATTTATTGTCACCTCTTCAGCAACAGTTACCAGTGCATAGGAGGACAGAAGGTAATAATTAAAATAGTTGTCTTTACTAAAAACATAAAGATACTTATATTGCTTTTATAAAATATCTACTATGAAATAGTTTAATATCCATTGCTGTACATATAAAAAATATTTTTGTGATGCAGACATTTTGTTTTAGAATCGCTAGCCTTTACGCTACTGTCTTAAAATAAAACTGATACAATTTTAAAAATCGATTATTTTCTTTAGTATGTGAAGTTTAATCTGGAAAATTGTGTTATACTTTTTATGTACTATCATAATTGACGTCAAACTTTGTTACATTAGCTTAAACCTTTACACAATTGCTGTTCCAGAAATTAATGACACGTTCGATTTGATCAAGAAAATTGTTAATAGGGATGAAAACATAAGCATAGTTTAGTTTCCTACAAATAATAAGTTGAGAATTTGATAGTTTATTACAGATGTCTGTGATTCTAAGAATCAGTTTGTACACTTTGTTTTCTAGTTTGTAAATTATTATCTGTTGGCTTCAACCTATATTTAAAAAACCTGTTACGTCATCTAAAGCATTTATTTTTAATAAAATTTACTGTGATAATCATTTTGTGCCGATAGACTTCTAGTTTTGAATTTTCTTTTACACAAACATTTCAGTTAGTAATGATATGGTATATTTCTGTTTTATAAAATACATTATTTCATAAACATGTTACCAGGTCTTTTTAGGACTCTTTTAATTATCAGGTTTTTTATTTTCCCTCTCATTTAGGAGTACTAGATATTCCCATGATCAGTTGGGTTGTTATGCTGGTGTCCAGGTTGCTGGATTACGTGGCAACTGTTGAAGATGAAGCAGCAGCAACAAAGAAACCTTTGAATGGTAAAGACAGGGAGAGGTTTCTGACAGGTATCTGAAGTTTATAATAATATGTTGGTGGGGATAGTAAGAGTGACTCTGCAGTTGTTCCAGAACTCACTGACTATTGACCCGGAGAAACCAGCTGTATGTAATTTATGGAAAATATGAATTAATTTCTCCAGGATTGTTTCTAAGGATAGGATTTCTTCTTGAGGGACTTTATTGGTCAGAATTTTGTATGGACATGAATTTTAGTTTCTAAGTACAATCATGTGTTTCACAGACTCCCCACCCCTCCCCCCATGCTCATTTAAACATTTTAAAGCAAAAAGATATACAAAAGACTTAGAAAAATTCCATTATCCTTTAATTCTGTTTTTCCATGAACTTTTTTTGAAGCTCACTTATAGAAATGCAAGGAGAATTAAAAAACATTTCATAAAGGATTCTAGGTAGCTAAATCTAGTCAGTAAATACATTTTGTTTGTTTGTTTGTTTCCCCAATGGGGTGGTGGTGGAAAGTAATTCTACACATTTTCAGGATCTAAATATAGAAAAAAGTTCACTTTGAGATGTTTTATGTCATGTTTTACAAAAGGGTGGGAGATTCTAAAAGGTAATTTGCCTTTTAATTAATTTTGCACATACTATAGAGCTATGGGTCAGTTTGTAGGATTATAGAAATTAAATATACCATTAAAATAAATTTGGGGGGCCGTTCAAAAATGCATGGAAAAATGAAATTAGCAGTTGTAGGATTATAAACATTAGTTGATACCATTAAAATAAATTTAGGGGGTTATTAGAAATTCATGGAAAAATTTCGTTATCTTTCCATTCCTTTATTTTCCATTAACTTTTAGAAAACCTTCTCAGATGACTAATATTACATTGAAATATAACATACATATTAGAAGTCTTAGTTTTTATTTATTTATGTTTTCCAGATAGTAGAAACACACTGGTGTTTTAGGTATAAATATTTTGAGCTAAAATGTGACAAATGTTATACCTAGAGGAGAACAGATGTTTTAGATTAAGCAAACATGAACAGAGACTATAGATGGGTAGAGTCAGACTTGAATAGTTTAGACATAGTGCTAAAAATTAGAATAACTAGTAGGCAAACAATGAAGTTTTTGAACTTCACAACCTTATTTTGGAAGTCATTAAATTAAATTAATTAGATATTCCTTTTTGGTTCTTGCACAAATATTTGTTGTTGTTGTTACGTCCCATTGTGTTAGTGCTGAACTATTCACAACAGAGCAACTACGCCGTCCTCACAGTTGTCATTGTGTTTTGAGCCCATTGTTACAGTTGTTGTGTTAGTCCATCTTTTGGGGGCCTACCTCTTTTTCATTGACCTTCTATTTTTTGAAGCATGATATTCTTCTCTAGTGACTGGTCTGTCCTGACAACATACCCGAAATACTGGAGACAGAGTCTCAGTAACCTGCCTCATAGAAGGAGCATTATGACAAAACATGCTTGTTTGTATTTCTAGCAGTCCATGTAGCACTGTGGGTTAATGCATTCGACTGGCACAGTCAGTTTGAAACTGCAGGGTTGGTGGTTCAAGCTCACTAGCCGCTCCTCGGAAACCCTATATAGGGTCACTGTGGGTTGGAACCGACTCGAGGGCACTAAACAACAACAGTTATACTTCAATACCCTTCACTTACACCATAATTGAAATGCATTGATTCTTCATGGCCTTACTTATTCATTGTCTTTTACATACATATTTACAAGGCGATTGAAAATAACCATGGCTTATACACCCTCGGAAACCCTGTACAGGGTCGCTATGGGTCGGAACCGACTCGACGGCACTTAACAACAACAACAACAATGCACAAAAGTATGAATTTCAAATAGTGGTATACATTTGTTGGTGGTTAGAACTTTATGTCATTGTTAAAGTCATGTTGTACAAAAACTATTCTCAAACACCTTGGAGATGGTTGGTATTATCTTGAATGAAAGAATGTCCAAAAAGAGAACTAACTCTGGTCATAAAGTCATGTTGGATCTCAAAACAATAACAGTTACTTCGCATTTCCTGGGTTTGGATCTTCTAGCAGTTCTTCATAATGGTTTTCTTAAAAGCTGCTATATTATGACTGACACATTTATAAATTTTCATTTTCTGGATGTAAACAGAATTGTAAAATCATATTTAACAGAACTATTCATTAAACTTTTCTTCTCCTGTAGGTACCCAGTGGAGTTTTATTAACAATAGTCTGCACACTCAGAGCTTAAATCGTTCTTCCAAAGGCAGCAGTAGCCTTGATAGGTTGTATTCCAGAAAAATCAGAAAGCAGCTTGTTCATCATAAACAGGTGATTGCCAAAATGTATTTTAATTTAATGTTTGATGATACTGTTTTGGTGGTTGCATGAGAATCTTAGGTGTGACATTTTATGAGCTATTTATCTTAGGTAAATTTTCATAACATTTTAGAGATTTAAGTTTCCTTATTCGTCAAATGGTGCCATTGTGTAACTTACAGAGGATGGTGATGTTTTTTAAATTGTCTGTCTCTTTCTCTCTTGATTATTAACATTCTGAATGAGACTGCTGTATCAAATGACTGTTTTTGTTCTTCTCAATCTAATATTTTTGATCATGTTATTCCTTTCTTTACAATTCTTAGTGGCTTCTAATTGACGATTGGATGAATGTCAAACTTATTAATACTACGTTAGGGCATTCAGGATATGTCCATCTTCAGGATTCAATCTTGGGATATTTTTTTTTTTTTTTTTTGCCTGGATAATCTTATCTTTCATGCATTGATTATTTCCTCAAAGAAGATTTTGCTGATTTCTAAATTAAGAACAAGTAGTTTTCTGTATTTTATTATATTCATAATTTTTATTCTTGTATTTATTTTATTTTGTTGTCTCTCCTGTTGTGTATCTTTTTGTATGTCAATAATTTCTAAAACTATTATTATGAATCATGTAAAATTCACTCTTTTATGTTTGACTTTTGCTTAAAATGCTTTTGAGTTTCGTCCACTGTAAGACTTTTGTTTTTCTTGTTGAGCCATCACAGAATCATGCAATAATATTTTTATCTCACAAAGTATTCCACTTACTAGCCTTCATGGGTAACAGCTAAAAATGGAAAAGGCTTAAACCTAATGTTTCTTTTATTAGGAACACAGAATTGTGTTACTAGATCTTTTGAGGCATTATTTAGTCCCCAAATTTCTGTAAGGAGTGTTGTTTACTTTTCTGTTCTTAATAATAGTTTTTGGTAAGATTTTTGTTGCTTTTCTTGTGGAGGCATCACAGAAGCATCCAATAATATTTATTTTCAAACTTTGAAAAGTCTTATATTTTTATGTAAACACTAATTATTTTTTATTAACTTTTTCTATTTTTAAGCAACTTAACTTACTAAAAGCAAAACAGAAGGCATTGGTGGAACAGATGGAAAAAGAAAAAATACAAAGTAACAAAGGATCATCCTACAAACTTCTGGTAGAGCAAGCAAAACTAAAGCAGGCAACATCAAAGGTATGATCTGTGCATTTTACTGTAATCATCCCAGAAAAGTCACTTTCCCTTTTAGTATTCTAAATAGATGTTACTTTGTTTATATATATGAGCCAGTCTACTCTGAAGAAGACTTTTTGGGATAAGGTAGCTTTTCAATCAATGTAATAGATACAAATGTATACTTTTAAGTATTCTGGTATTTTATCTTGAAATAGGATTATGCATCAGTAAACTGAATATAAAAGACTCAACATACAGATTTGCTAATGTGCCACTGATGATTCTCTATATTAATTTCATATTGTTGTTGTTGTTAAGCGCTTTGAGTTGGTTTTGACTCATAGTGACCCTGTTTAGGGTTTTCAAGGCTTTTAATCTTTTCAGGTCCTTGTGGTTTGCAGTCCAGAGATTATCATATGGAGCCACCGCCCTCCCAGTTTCATATTACAATTCAAAAATATGTGAGAAGTTTGTAAATATCACTGTGTTGGACCTAAAAAGATTAATTTGTTAAGGGAAAAATTTGGCATCCTCTTTTTCTGTTAGTTATGTTCTTGGAAGATTTTTGAGACAAGGTTTAGAAGTGTCACTGGGTTTACATCCAGTGATGCCTGAAAGACTCAAATATAGGATGTTATAAGTAAAAATTGGATCCTGGTGTGGCACTGTGGGTAATGCACTGGACTGCAAAGTTGTTTGGAGTAGCAAGATTGGTGGTTCAAGCTCATCAGCCAATCCTCGGAAACCCTATGCTGGGTTGCTATGGGTCAAGACCTACTTGGTGGCAGTTAACAATGTAAAAATGAAGTTCACCTAATTAAAAGCAGCTCTGGTAGCGTAGTGGTTATGAATCGGGCTGCGAACCGCAAGGTCAGTAGTTCGAAACTACCAGCTGTTCCTCGAGAGAAAGATGAGGCTTTTTGCTCCCGTAAAGATTTACAGCCTCGGAAACCCTGTACAGGGTCGCTATGAGTCGGAACCGACTCCACGGCACATGACAACAACAATTAAAAAAAAACAAAACAACTAACTTGGGGTAAAACATTGTAAGTAGCAATCTAGTTTTTGTATTATCTTTTATAAATATACACAGAAGAACATTCACCAGTGTGACAGTTATTGCATGTACAATTTGTGGTACTGGTTATATTTTTCAAGCTGTTAATCATTCTCATCCTATTTTTCTGAGTTGCTCTCCTCCCTTAACAAAACTCTGTGTGCCCTAATTTTTCAATTTGCTGTCAGTCTGATCCCATACTGATAGTTCTTAAGAGAGCAAAGTATTCAAGATTGACATTTTTTAGTAGTTAAGCTAAGCTTTTGTCCAATTTTAAGATGACTTCAGGAGATACAATTCGTTTAAGGTTTAAAGATTCTATCAGGGAGATAGTTTCAGGGATCTATACTACATGGCTCTAAAGTCATGAATATTTGAAGTTCTGTTTGAAAATTTCCTCCCCTTATGATCAGGATTCTTCTATAGGACGTTTTATCAAATTGTTCAGTAGTGGTAGCCAGGCAACATCTACTTCTTCAGGTGTCATGGCAAAGGAGGCAGTTGTTCATGGAGGCAATTAGCAGTACATTTTCTTTGTAAAGATAACTCTTAACACAACTTCTGTAAGTTTTACTTTCTACAGGTATCTTAGTTAATGACAGCCATTATAACAATAGACTTTGTAATCCTACTTTTAACCAGTGTGATTTTTCTATCACTGTTAACCTCCATCTTTTCCCTCCTCCACATTCCTGGTTGTTGTTGTTGTTATGTGCGATGGTGTCAGTTCCAACTCATAGCGACCCTGTACAGGGTTTTTTCAAGGCTATAAATCTTTATGGGAGCATAAAGCCTCATCTTTTTCCTGTGGAACAGCTGGTAGTTTCGAACTGCTGACCATGAGATTAGCAGTCCAATTTGTAACCACTACGTTACCAGAGCTCCTTGACATTCCTGGTAACCATTAGTAAACTTTGGTCTCTATACATTTGTTTGTTCTTGTCTTTTTATATGAGGAGGTATCAAAAAGTTTGTGGAAAAATTTAATTATCTTTTAATCCCATTTTTTTGCATGAACTTTCTGTAACTTCCTTGTATAATTGTGGTCATACAATATATGTCCTTATGTAATTGGCTTATTTCACTCAGCCTAGACTGCAAAGCTGTTTGAACTGCAAGGTTGGCAGTTCAAACTCACCAGCTGCTCCTTGGAAACCCTATACAGGGTTGCTATGGGTCAGAACCAACTCAACGGCACTTCACAACAACAACAACGTCTTCAACTTTAATTTATATTGTAGCATGTATCAAGATTTCATTTCTCATATTGGCTGATCCATTGTATGTATGTACCACGTTTTGTTTATACTGTCATCTGTTGATGAGCATTTTGGTTGTTTCTACTTTTTGGCTAATGTGAATGGTGCTACAGTGAGCATTGGTTTACCAGTTTCTGAATCTGTGCTTCTGGTTATAAATACCTAGGAGTAGAATTGCTAGGCTCTATGTTACTTTTTTTAGAAGCTGGTACAGCTTTCCACAATGACAGTACCATTTTGCATTTCTACCAAAAGTGAATATAAAAGTGTTCTGATTTCTCTACATCATTTTTTAAAATTCATAGCCAACCAAGTGGGAATAAAATGGTGTTTCAGTGTGATTGTGATTTGCATTTCTGCAATAACTAATCATGCTGAGCATCTTTATGTGTTTGGTGGCCTTTAGAATGTGCTTTGGTGAAATGTTTTTGCCTGTTAATGATTAGGTTATTTTTCTTTTTGTTGAAAAAGTGTTATGTTTTTCTATTAGATTCTTATTAGATATGTGGTTTCCAAAGATATTCTCCCAGTTTTCAGCTTGTCTTTTAACTTTTTCTGGTAAAGTCTTTTGTTGAACAAATTAAAAATTTATGAGGTTCCATTTATTTTTTGTTTTGCTGTTTTGTGCTTTTGTCATATTGGTTAATCTATTTTGTTAGACCTGACACTATTACCTTTGTTTGTTGTTCTAAGAATTTTGTGGTTTTAATAAGCATACTTATATCCATAATCTATTGTGAATTTGTATTTGTGTATGGTGTGAGACAGGCGTAGATCACATATCGTTTTTCTGAATGTGGAAATCTAATTTTCCCAGCACCAGTGATTGAAGAGATTCTTATTTGCCCATTGAATTTAGTGCTTTGTCAGAAATCACTTGACCCACACATAGTCCATTGTTCTATGTGTCTGTTATACCAGGAATAGACTGTTTAGATTACTATAGCTGTTGAGTATATTATTATTTTATCATATTTTGAAATAACTTGAGTTAATTCTCTGAACTTGAAATATTTTAGTCATTTTTACCATTTGTAATCTCTTCCTTGACAACTGATTTATTGGTTTGTACTAATTATGTTTACAATGTTTTTGTAATATTTACTTAGAATATTATATCCATTTTAAAGTCCTTTCTTGTAGAAATTCACTCTCCTGAAATTTTGTTATATATGCCATACGTTGTTCTAAAAAAATGTGTGAAATACATTGTTCAGTATAGCTTTTAATAATTTTCACTTTTTGAAGCATATGATTTATCTGAAAGTTTTGTTCTTTAGAATTTCTAAATTTGTTGTGTGGTTACTTTCTTTCCCATAAATAAAATTTGTACTGAAACTATTTGCATTAAATAAATATTGATTTAAATATTACAAAATTCTGCATGCAGCACTTTAAGGATTTAATTAGGCTACGAAGGACAGCAGAATGGTCCCGTTCTAATTTAGACACAGAAGTTGCAACAACAAAGGAAAGTCCGGATATAGAACCTCTACCATTTACACTGGCCCATGAACGTTGTATCTCAGTAGTACAGAAGCTGGTTTTGTTTCTTCTCTCCATGGATTTTACATGTCATGCAGATCTCTTACTGTTTGTTTGTAAGGTAAGTCAACTTACCTGTGTGCCTTCAAGTTATTTGAGAATAATTGTTACCTAGGACAGTAGAACTGCCCCATATAATTTCCTAAGCTGTTATTTTAGTGGGTTTGAACTGCTGACCTTTTGGTTAACAGCCAAACGCTTAACAACATTGTGCCACCAGGACTCCTAAAGTAGTAATAGGCATTACTTTCTTAGAATTAGAAAAATTATGAAAGGATGTTGTTTGTAATTGATTTTGAGTTAGAAAAATAATCATACTGACAAAGGATTTTCCTTTTATGATAGTTTTTAATTGTTGTTTAGTAGGTTTCAAATCATAGCCACCCTGTATAGGGTTTACAAGGAGTTGCTGTTATGTGCTGTGGAGTTGGTTCCCAGTCATAGTGGACCCTGTATAGGGTTTCTGAGGCTGTAAATCTTTACAGGAGCAGAAAGCTCTCCCGGAGAATAGCTGGTAGTTTCAAACTGCTGACCTTGCAGTTCACAGCCCGATTCGTAACCACTACACACACTACCAGAGCTCCTGCTGCTCTTCCAGCTCCAGCCAACCTCGTGATCCAGTGCTTTTCCTCCAGGGCCACACCAAAATTGTTAGTCATAAATATTCAGAAATTAAGATTTGTGTTAGCTAGATTGATGTAGTTTTTATATGTAGGTAATGCAAATATGTAAATCTTTGATATAGCTATTTTAGATTACTTACAGCTAGATAATTAAAATAAAAGATGTACTAATTAGTGTTATAATAATGAAGAGCTTTTAATGCCCTGAAGGCTTTCATGTGAAATATTCACTGTTACAGAAATCATTGTTAACTATTCCACCCAGATTTTCAAGTGAAATATTTGATCCATAAAATCACAGTTCTTTTGCTTTCCATTTCATTAAATATTTTGATAACAAAAGCATATCTCATTAATTAAAATCATTACCTCAACACTAAAATATTGGTAGATACTTTCTTTAAACAAATTGTAGGTAATTACTATTTAAGTGTATGTTTTTGTAATATGTATTACAGGTTCTTGCACGCATTGCAAATGCCACAAGGCCAACTATTCATCTGTGTGAAATTGTGAATGAACCCCAACTGGAAAGACTCTTATTACTTCTGGTTGGAACTGACTTCAATAGAGGAGATATATCTTGGGGTGGTGCTTGGGCTCAGTATTCCTTAACATGTATGCTACAGGATATTTTAGCAGGTTTGTCAGAATTTATTTTTCTTAGGATATATCAAAATAAGTATGTGATTGCCCAACTAGGTAATCCTCAGAGGAAGCCAGAATCCCTTCAAAGCCCACAAAAAAACCCACAAAAACCTATTGTAACAGTGGCTACTATTTAGAATTACTTTTGTGTTTAAATATGTTGAAAATAGTGATTAATAAAAGTTCTTAAGGAGTTAAATATTAAGAATACATGGATATTAGAATATGTTTTCTTTTATCATTAATGACAGTGGTTTGCCTCAGTCATCCTTTATGTAAACCTTGAGTAAGTAAATTCTCTCTGTGCTTCAATTTCTTCCTTTGCAAAACAAGGTTATATTTTACATTTGCAAAAGAAAGTGCCTTTATTATAAGGTTATTGAGACGTATTTGTGAGTTAATATATATAAAGTGCCTAGAATAATTACTTTTTGTGTATATTAAGTACTTTATGTTTTCTTGCACTAGTTAATGGGTCTTTGACATTTGAAGATAATACAGTGGGTCCTTTTTTGTTGTTGTTAGATAGGTAAGGACAAGACTGGCCTCACAATCTTTTATAGCTGGTAGAGTATTTATGTTACCATTCTCTAAATAAGAAGAATAAATGTAGTTTAATATATATTATTCAAGCACTTAGGACAGTTTCCTTGTCTGTAGGAGAATTACTCGCACCAGTAGCTGCAGAAGCCATGGAGGAAGGATCAATAGGTGATGATGTAGGTGCAACAGCTGTCGACTCTGATGACTCTCTTCAACAGTCTTCGGTTCAGTTGTTAGAAACTATAGATGAACCTTTGACACATGATATATCAGGTACATATTTTCAATTTTATTTTAACTATCTTTAGCTCTTTCTATTAAATGAAAATAGGATGTTCCCTTGTTTTCCAGTATACTATGGTTGCTTTTATGTTGCTGAGGAGGCTTGTTTTTGCTGGAAACTATGGCACCTGTATTTCAAATACCTTCAGGATGACCTGTGATGGATTGGTGTCAATGTAGACTCTAGACTAAAACAGACTAGGAATAAGGACCTGGTGATCTACTTGTATAGAAACTGGCCAATGAAAAAAGTCTATGAATAGCAGTGAAACTTTGTCTGAAATTTGTGCCAGAAGATGAGCCACTCAGGTTGGAAGGCACTTGAAATAAAACTAGGGAAGAGCGGCCTCCTCATAGCAGAGTCAAACTTACTGATGCAGATAAAAGTAAAGCATTTGGCATTTTCTTGGCTGATGTAGCACAGCTAAAGTTAGAAGAAACAGAACATCCATTAATAATCAGAGCATGGAGTATAGTATGCCAAATATGAATGTAGGAAAAGTAGAATTTGTGAAAAATGAAATGGAATACTTGAAGATAGATAATCTAGGCATTAGTGAGATGAAATAGACTGGAATTGGCCATTTGACTGTCAAAGCCATATGGATTACTATGCCAGAACAACAAAATGAAGAAGAATGGAATCACGTTCAGTATCAAAAAGAACACTTAAGGGTCTACTCTCAAGTACAGTGCTGTCAGTGTTAAGATAATATGCACATGCCTGCAAGGAAGTCCAGTTGATATGACCATTTACATACCAGTCACCAGTGCCAAAAATGAAGAAACTGAAGATTTTTACTTAACTTTTGATATATGGAATTGATGAAACAGTCAAGATACATTGAAAATTATTGATAATTAGTAAGCAAAAGTTGGGGGAAAAAATGAGGGATCAGCTGTTGGCAAATATAGACTTAGTGATAGAAAAAACACTGAGAATTGCATCGTAGAATTTTGCAAGAGCAAGGACAATGAGTATTCATCAATAATACATTTGTTTCACCAACATAAAAAGACATGCAATGGTGACGATTGTTGTTGTTGTGTGCCATAAGGTTAATTTTGATTCACAGCTACTGAGTGTGACAGATTAGAACTGGCCTATAGGTTTTGGGGCTGTAATCTGTCTGAAAGCAGGTTGTCATATCTTTTTCCCACAAGGTCTCTGGGTTGATTTTAAACACCACACTTGAGTGGTGGTTGTTTAAAATTCAGGGTTGAATTTTGTTGTTGTTGTTTGCTTCCTTTCTATTTTAAAATGTATTTTTAACTTGAGCATGCACTTCTGTAATATGACGACTCAGTTTTCAAGAGTCTTATTGGTCGGCGGTTCAAGCTCACCAGTCACTCCTCGGAAACCCTGTATGGGGTCGCTAGGGGTTGGTTCCGACTCGATGGCAAACAACAACATTGTGGTCACAGTCATTTATTTACCAAATGCACTGCTCATTTGCAAACAAGTGTCATTCCTTAATTTTAAGTTGTCTCACACCTTTTTCTTTATTCCCTGGTAATCTCTTCATTTGGCAGACAAACCTTTTCTTTATATTTTTATGATGAACTCATTATCTATCTAATACTCAAATAAAGCATACCTTCCCTCAAGAAGCTTTTCCATCGCTGGTAGCAGATTTTGGGATGTTGTCCTCTCTATTCCCTTTGAACTCTTGACTTTCTCTGATAGCATTTATCCTGTTGTTTATTTTCTATAGTGAAACCCTACCAGAAATCCTCTATTAGTTTATTGGAAGGTGTGAATATGTTTTATTAATCTCTGCTTATTTGAACTCTAGTACAGTGTGGCATTCCTTAGACATTCTGTAAATATATGTTGAATAAGAGCCTGTGAAGGATGGGAAAATGGAGTGTTAAGGTATAGAATCCAAATTAACAGTTTGAAGACAGCTGAGAGGAAAATAATTTCTACTTAGTTCATAGCAAAATAAGGTGAACTTTCAAGAGGGAGCCTACATCCATAGGGCATGAAGGAAGGTAGAATGTCCACTGAGTAGTATCCAACCTGTCTGGGTGGGACTGATGAAAGGAGATGGGGATAGCACTCATGTGGTACAATAGTGAATAATTACTATCAGGACTGACCTTAAGGGTTGGAAATGTAAAGGTAGATGTTTTGTAGCAAAAGGATAGGAGTGATTGACTTTGCAGTCCAGGAGCGAAGGTCCCTGGGACCATCAAGGGAGAAGAGCAGAGTGCGAGAACCTACCCAGAGAAACATTGATGCCAGAGACGGAGGCAGAGATGATGACGTGGAGAGATAGAGTGACGGGAAACTCTAGACCCAGAGAGGGAGAAGGGCTGTGTGATGATGACCAGGGGGCAGACTTGCAGAGTATATACCCTTTGGTTGGTTATGATGCATGGAGGGGATTGTAACCATGGCATTGTAACGGTATACGATAGGATGAATGTAAAGCTAATGTTCTCCCATGTAAACTATCACATAATTCACAATTTGTTGTTAAGTGCTGTCGAGTCAGTTCTGACCCATAGCGACCCTGTACAGGGTTTCCGAGGGTGTAAATCTTTACGGGAGTAGAAAGCCTCATCTTTCTCCCGCGGAGTGGCTGATAGTTTCGAACCACTGACCTTAAGGTTCGCAGTCTGATTCGTAACCACTACGCTACCAGAGCTCCTTTAATTCACAATAAAACATTTAATAAATAAATAAGGTGAATAACCATCTAATAACTTGAAAATTTTTCCCCTGCTTTAATATTCAGTAATATTTCCTGTAATATTGGAAGTAATCTAATGGGCATTATAATTTTATCATTCTTGAAATGTTAATGATTATATTTCATAACAAATTGTAGTCAGTTTGGTTCAACAGAAGCAACCATTTGATCTTATTTTCCAGGAAATCAATGTTACAATGCAGTTTTAATTGCATGTTTATGGAGTGATAACAGTTATATATTTTTTACTGCTTAATTGTCATGTTAAAATTTATAGAGGTTTTTATATCATTAGAACTGTATATATTCAGTGCAAGTAAAACATGTTTGTAGTTACTAAATGAAATATAATAATTAAATTTTATGTCATGTGCTTCACTAATAAAATAATTACCCATTATTTGAAGGCACACCTCCTCTTTCTTCTTTGGAAAAAGATAAGGAAATTGATCTTGAGTTGCTTCAAGATCTAATGGAAGTGGACATTGATCCTTTAGATATTGATTTGGAAAAGGACCCTCTTGCAGCCAAAGTTTTTAAGGTATGATATATTAGTATGTTCCATGTAGTTGAATTTTTTCATCTCAAACTTTTTTGGCTTAATAATAATTGTAATTAATTAATGAGCAAAGTGTACATATTTATAAAGATGCCACTCTTTGTTCAATGCATTCAAAATACATAAAAATTATTATAGATATATAGTAGTCTTTTTAAAAAAAACTCTTGAGATGCCATAAAGAAAAATATACCATTTTAAATGACATAGACACTAAAATACATTATCTTTCATATTGGTAAAAACAATTAGTAAGCATGGGAAAATAGAGTTATGGACTACCCACATTTTAAGCAACCATTTAAACCATCTCCATGAGTTAACTGAAGATTCTACTTCTATGAGGGAGCCTCGCAAAGTTTGCGATAAGTGAAAAGATATTTGAAAAGAATTCAGTTACCTTTTATTTCCATTTTTCTACCTCCCTCATATTTTAGCTTCAACTTTTCCAAAAATGATATGCCCCTAATACTTTACAGTGATAACCTTTTGTGAACTTAATAAATTTGTTTAGGGTTTTAGTTACCTCTCTCAAGTTCTAAAAAAAATAAGAAATTTTCAGGTTTTGTAGAAAATGAGAATATTTTTTGTACCATTCCGTAAGATTATTAAGATTATCAGTTAATTTTAGAAATTTAATGTCAGAAGAGGATATTCATTTTGTTGATCTTTTAGAAATGAAAAGTATAGATTAATACATTACTTTCAGTGAAGTAGCAAAATAAACGGTTTTCTCTCTTTTTTCTTTTAAGCCAATAAGCAGTACATGGTATGATTATTGGGGTGCTGATTATGGCACATACAATTACAACCCTTATATTGGAGGTTTTGGAATTCCTGTAGCAAAGCCACCAACAAACACAGAGAAGAATGGGTCCCAGACAGTTAGTGTTTCAGTGTCTCAGGGTAAGTGTGTGTATATATTCTAAGGCTTATGCTGTTCTTAAAAGAAATCCTAAACTTCTTTATAGTTTGTCCTTTGAGAAAGCAAAATTGGGTTTATGCTTGTAGTATTTAGTAATACAGTTCATAAAATGTCTGTTGCATTGTCATTTTGGAGGAGCTTTTACTTAGGTCCCATCTTTGTGTTTCTCTCAGAACTGCACCTAGCAAACATCTATTTGGATTGAGTGGGATTGCCAATTATTTACAATTTGTTTTAATTTATTTTCTTATTTCTTGTTTTCTTAGTTTTAATCATAAGTTTGTACTTTATTTGTATACATTACATATTTTTGTACCTTTCTAGTCATGTAGAATATATTAGATTTCATAAGTTTTAAAAGTATCCTTTTAGTTTGTTTATTATGAAGTAATCCTGGTGTGATGCTGTAGCATAAGCATTGGACAGCTAACCGCAAGAATGTAATCTAAGGGACATTATAATTTTGTCATTCAAACCCACCAGCCACTCCTTAAAGCCCTATACAGTCTTGTTTTGGTCAGAACTGACTTGGCAGCACTTAATAATAACAATAATCACACATTTACTGAAGTTGCAAGTACAATACACACAACTTTGATTATCCTGAAGTACAGTGCTGTATGAAGGGGTTTCAAAAAGTTGGTGGAAAAATTTCATTGGGTTCCCCCCTCCCCCCATGAAAACTTGAAGCCCCCTCATGTATATGTGTGTGTATAGATTTTTTGGTTAATTTGTTAGGTGCATAGATTATATATGTATTTTTAAAAGGTAGGGGAGGACATTTTAAGTCTCCTTTTAAGTTTAACCAATTATCCGATAGTGCCCTTTGTTCAAAAAGATCTGGTGCAAAATTGCATATTCCTGTCTCATTTTGTTTGTAAAAATTCCTCTTACTTACCTATTATTACTAGTAATTTTGTATGTGTACTATTTCCTTTCTGTTAGAATTGGCATATTTGGTTGGAATACCATAGCATTAATGGCCTTTCCTTCCCCTCCCCCCCCCATTTCCTACAACAAGTGCGCAGTAATTTTATTTGTCTCGTTACTGGTAGAATAAAGTTCGATTACTTGTAAGAGGGTTATTTTTTTATTCTTATTTTGTTAGGAACCAGGGAATGTAAATTTCTTTCCAAACCTAAAGGGTGGTTGAGGAGAACATAGTCTCAGATGCTTCCATTCTCTATGTGATCAGTAAACCCTTTATTTTTTTTAAAAAATAATTTTAAATTTTGTTCCACATATTCTATCACTCTATCTGGGACCTTCTAATGTGATCCGTTTCAGAGCAATTGGTAGTGGTAGTCAAGCATCATCTAGTTCTTTTGGTCTCAGAGTTGTGGAGACGGATGCTTACATGTTCCATTTATCTGTTGGGCTACTGGATTCTAATCATCTTCAATACTTACCACACTTTTTTTTTCTGCACATGGAGAGACTATTACATGCACTTTAGATGACTGCTCATGAGCTTTTAAGATCCCAGATGCTACTCACCAACGTAGAGTGTAGAACATTGTATATTTTATGTCAGCTGACATTGGTGTCTTCGTCATGTATCTACCCACAGATCATTGTTGTTCCACGATTTTGTACATGTTACTATTTACCTTTATCCCCTGTAGTACTTGCATACTGTTCATGTCTTCATCATTCTGCCAACTTCTGTCTTCTTGTATGTTGCCCTATCTGTCACCCACGTTAACCTGTGCCTACATTCTAGCCAGTGAATTCCTCTCCCTTCCCTCCCACCCCTAATAACTATCAAAGAATATTTCTATTAGTACTAAAACTTTTTCTTGGGTTTTTACAATAGTGCTCACATACTATTTATCCTTTTGTGATTGACTTATTTTATACTCAGTGCCGTGGGATAATGCACTGAACTGCAAGGTCAGTTTGAACCACAGGGTTCAGCGGTTCAAACTCACCAGTTATTCCTCAGAAACCCTGTACAGGGCTGCTATCAATTGGAACCAACTTGATGTCAGTTAAGAAGAACAATAACAGCGTCCTCCAGATTCATCCATGTAAAAAGGTGTTTTACAGATTTTCATCATTATTCTTCAGCGTTGCACAGTATTTCATTGTGTGCATTTACCAAAGTTTATTTATCCATTCATCATCCCTGCATAGACAGATTGGATGATACTCAGTGGAAATTCTACCTTCCTCCACACGCTCTGGATCTAGGCTCCCTCTTGAAAGCTTGTAAGCCAGTCACTTCTTGCCTTTGTAGTCCCCCATTTTGGATAGCCAGTGTCCAAGTTGCCCATCCCTGTCTACCTTGTGTATCGAGGGTATGGGATTGATCCTCGCTATAAAGATTTTTTCCCTCTTTTGAGCTACTGCATCCATAGGTGTAGCTTAAGTTCATTGTTTCAGATTACTCTCTCCCCCCCTCCCCCTTTATTCTTCTAGTTGAATTCTGATTACCCAGCCATTGAAGCCAGGTCAGGTGGGTATTATCTTCAAGTGTGGGTGTTCTTGTGCATATGCCCTCACTTATCCGCTGGACAGTTCATGCTCCACTGTGGCTGTGTCACTGACTCTGGGCCTAGGAGTCCCCAGGTCTTGCCACACTGCTGGCCAATCAGTTCTCCACTTGGGTTCACAAAAGTATTGAACATGTTAGGGCTTAGCTTGCTGCTTCATTGCTGTTTTTCCCTCACTTCCCCTTTTCTGCGACCAGTGTGGTCACCAGTCAGAGCACGTGTCTGCTAGTGTATTCCCTTTGAGTCTTGGTCTTGGAAGGGGGTTTGCCCTGAGGGACCTTGACCACTTGCCTTCATGTCTCCTGTTCTTGTAGTAGTCAGTCAGACTGCCGTTATTTTATATTTTTCCTATTGGTCTTTCTTTCAAGAAGTATCTTCAGTTCTTCTAGCTGCCCCTGGCTGGTCTGCTTGTCCTTTCAAGTGGAAATTTCCCACCTCAGAAGATTTTGGATGGTTTCAGGAATCCCCCTATGGTCTTATGTAATGCAGAGGCTCCACAGGAAGCCTCCTTCACTGGGCACCTTATAGTAGCCCCGTTTTAGGTATTCCATCAGTCACAGGCTGAAGACGAATTTATAAGCTTTCTATGGTGATACTTCTGGCTATTCCTTTCTCTTCCCCTCAAGTATCTATTTTATAATGGTATGCCAGGGAAACCAAGAGTCAAAAGACAGCCAACAAGCTTCTTAACATTGTTTCCCTCCCTTTGCCCTTTCCAACCATTCCTCAATCCCTGTATCCCAGAGCCCTGTTGTTCCAAGGTTGTGCATACATCATTATTTACAAAGGTTTCTTTCTTACTATATAAAGTTAGTGGTAAGTTTTTCTATCTCTTTAAGGAGTGATGCTGGAATCTGGATTGGGATTTTGTTATCTCCATATATTTCATTGGGTAGTGTTGACATTTTCACAGTGTTAAGCTTCTTAATCATGATCCTGGTATATTTTTCCTTTTTTTTTTTTAAGACTCCTTTGGTTTCTTGTAGTTTTTAAATATATGTCTTTTGTTTCTCTGGTTAGATTTATTCCTAAATAGTTTATCTTTTGGGTGGGTATTGTAAAAGTTATTGTTTCCCTAATTTTCTCTTCAGAGCTGTCTGTATTAGTATAGCGGAATTCAGCCGATTTTTGTATATTGACTTGAACCTTGATACTTTGCTGAGCGCAAATGCATTTTCTTGTTGAATCTTTGGGATTTTCTATAAATAGGATCAGATCATCTGCAAATAGAATTTTACTTTTTCTTTCCAATTAGCATGCCTTTAACTTCCTTGCCTTGCCTTACAATTCTAAAACTATAATTATTCCAACTCTTAAATATTCTAAAACAGTGTTGAGTAGGAGTGGTGATGAAGGGCATCCTTGTCTGGGTCCTGTTCACCAAGGGAATGCTTTCTGTTTCTCTCCATTAAGAGTGATTTTCACTATTGGAGTTGTATATATGCTTTTAATTATGTTGAGGAAGTCTGCTTTATTTATTTATTTTTAAATCAAGAATGGGTGTTAGATTTTGTGAAATGCGCTTCCAGCCTCAATTAATATGATCATGTCATTTCTTTCCTTTGTTTAATTTATGTGGTAGTTTACTTTTTTTTTTAGTGTTAAATTCTGTTGTCTAGGATTTTGTTGAGAATTATTGCATCTATGTTCATGAAAGATATTGATCTATAATTTTCTTTTTAGTAATGTCTTTGCCTGGTTTTGGTATGGGGGCTGTTTGCTTCATAAAATGTATTTGGAAAATATCCATCCTTTTCTATGTTCTAGGATAATTTGAGTAAAATTGGTGTTAGCCCTTCTCTGCAAGTTTAGTATAATTCACCAATAAACCTTTTTGGGTGCACAGTTTTTTTTGGTTGGGTGTGTTTTATTGACCTGATCAGTTTCTTTTTTTGTTATAGGTGTGTTCAGCTTCATTCTGTATTAGTTTAGGTAGGTTGTGGTTTTTTTTTAATTTGTTCATTTCTTCTAGATTTTTAAATTTATTGGAGTACAAGTTTTCATAGTATTCTGTTATTGTCCTTTTTAATTTTTTTTGTTTTGTTATGGTGTCACCTGTATCATGTTATGTGTATCATTTGCATTTTCCCCCTCTTTTGTTAGATTTGTCAGTGTGGCCATTTTATTAATCCTTTCAGAGTACCAACTTTTTGTCTTAATACTGTGTATTGTTTTTCTGTTTTCTAATTCATTTATTTCTGCTCTTTATTATTTCTTTTGTTGTTGCAGTAGGCTTACTTTGTTGCTCTTTTTTTCATTGTTGGAGATGTGGGGTTAAGGTATTTTGGATGTGTGTGTTTACTGCTTTAAATTACCCTCTATTGCTTTTGCTGTGTCCCAAAGGTTTTGTTGTTTGTGTTTTTGTTCTCACTTGATTCAAGGAATTTTGTTTGTTACTGTTCTGTAACAACAAACACAACATAGCCAGTAGCTTTTAAGCAGGCTGTTACTCATTTTCCACATATTTGATTTTGTTTGTGTGATTTATTTGCTTGATAGCTACTTTTACAGCATTGTGATCTGAAAAGATGGCTGTGTAATATTTTTATGTTTTAAAGTTTATTGAAGCTTGCTTTGTGGCCTAACGTGGTCTATTCTGGAGAATGTATGTTGTATTGTTGTGTTGAGAACTCTATTAATCTGTGATGTTGATTGTGTAGTTCTTTTTCTCTATTGAGTTTGTATTCTGTAATTTCTTGGAAAGCTTGTATTAAAAACTCCTACTCTTACTGTAGAATTGTCTATTCCGTTAGAGTATGATTTATGTATTTTGAGACTCCTTCACTGGGAGCACATTTATGTATTATGGTTATGTCCTGTTGTTCAGTTGACCCATTAATCATGAGAAAATGTCCTTCTTTGTCTCTTATGCTGGCTTATGCCTTAAAGTCTATTTTATCAGAAATTAATATTGCCACTCCTGATTATTTTTGATTGCTCCTAGCTTAATATATTTTTCCACTCTTTGATTTATAATCTGCTTTTGCTTTTGTGTGTAAAGTGTTTCTTGTACATAAGATATTAAAAAATCCTGTTTTCTTAACCATTCTGTTACTTTCTGACCCTTGACTGGATTTAATCTTTTGATGTTTAGTGGAATTATCGATAGGTATTGATTACAGTCTTTATTTATTTATTTTATGATGCTGCTATTTTCTTTGTTCCACATATTTTTCTGTGCAGGTTTCATTTTACTAGTGTGTTTTATTGTCAGTTTCTTCCCTGCTGTTGTTTTAATAAAAGAATCTTTATGGTTTTTACTTTTTTGATAGGATGTGAAAGCATATTAATTTTCTATGCATTTATCATATAATTTATTAATTTCTTCTCAAATTTAAAATAGTCTGTTTATCTTGAAATCAATTTGACTTTATCATCATTTGGAATTTTGTAACTGTTTCTACTTTTTGCTTTGTAGTTTTCCTGAATTATAAATTGATTTCTTTGATTCCCTTTGTTTTGTTTTGGATACTTAAATATTTGAATTAAATTCTGGAAGGTGTTGCTGTATATGTACATCTCTGGTTGTTTTCTGATGTTTCCCCATTGTTTCAGCTGAGAAATCAGAGCTTTATCTTATAAAGCTCTCCTTTATAGGTAATGTTTCCTTTTTCTAGAGCTGCTTTTAGGAGTCTTTCCTTGTCTTTGATTTTGGAGAGTTGGATCATGTGTCTTGGTTATTTTCTTTTGGAGTTTATCCTGTTTGGGATTAATTCAGCTTTTTGCTCTTTGTCTCTTCCTGTTCTGGAATTCTCATCACCCATAAGTTAATCCTTTATATGTTGACAAACGAGAATTTTAGGCTTTCTTCATATTTTTTCATTCTGGCTTAATATCATATAGAACTTTATGTTCAAGCTCAGTAATTTAGGCTTCCATTTATTCAAATAGTCTCTTTTGCTCTTTTAATGTATCGCCCATTTTTGAAATCTTAATCTTCTGGGTTTCTATTTTCAGGTTTTATATTGTCTGCAATCTTTCTGTTTTGATTCTACCTCTAGTGTTTTCCTGAATTCTTCCTTGCTTTCTTAGACCCTTCTGTCAGTCATTTCGAGGTACCCAAATGTCTCTTTAATTCCTTTTCCAGTAGTTCCAGTACCTTTTTTCTTTTTTTCCCTTCTGAAAGGTGTTTTCTGTCTGCCTCTTGGTCATTTGGTTGAGCCAATCTAAATTGTTTCTTCAAGTGAACAGAAGTTGCTCCTTTTGAAACTTTTTGCGGTCATTTTATTTTGATTGTATTTTGGTGTATCTAAGGATCTCACCAACTGCCTCCTGATTGGTGTAATCAGAAGATAATCTCGTGCAGCATTCTCTGTTCATTATTTGTGAAATTCAGTTCAGGATGGATTTAGCTGATGCTGATTGTTGTTGATTCGGTATATAGCAGCTGGTATTTTCTATTGCCTAATGGGTGAGTCCATAGAGGGTAAGGTTGTGGCTGGGCTGCATGGACTTAGTTATTGTTTCCAGGTGCCAGAGTTGATGGTGCTATGCCACCAAACACTTTGATGGGACTTGGACAACCCAGAGGGCAGGTGTTTGCCTGAGTCCCAGCCATAGCTCTGGGTCAGGATAACATGGGGTCCAAGAAACCAAAACAAATATCTCCTCTTTCTTTCCATCAATAAATTTTATCACCTAATGCCGTCTTAAGGAGCTCTGGTAGCGTAGTGGTTACGAATCGGACTGCGAGCCACAAGGTCAGCAGTTTGAAACTACTAGCTGTTCCGCGGGAGAAAGATGAGGCTTTCTGCTCCCGTAAAGATTTACAGCCTTGGAAACCCTGTACAGGGTCGCTATGAGTCGGAACCGACTCCACGGCACATAACAACAACAACAAATGCCGTCTTACTTTAAAAATAAAGGTCAAGGTACCCACTCCTCAGCAGACCAGCCTGCACAGATGTTCATTTGCTTTTCTTTTTTTTTTTTTTTCCTTCCCTGACATATCTGTTCAGCAGCTTCTAGTGATAGCTAGTCCAGTGTTGGCCAGGGCTGATTCTGCAGGTCTTGAGCAGGGCCCACCTGAACAGGGTCAATGTGGACAGCTCCCCATGCCTTTAATTTAGAGTCCCACAACCATGGCACTCACCTCTGTGCGGCTGTAACTTGGTGGGGACCATCCTTCCCTCCAGTCTACAGGAGAGTGTGGGGAACAAGGGGGAGAAAAATCATACATTAATCTCTATGAGTCACAGGTTTGTTTTTGCAACTTTAGTTTGTTTTCTTCTCTCTCAAGCTGCTCAGAAAAGCCCAAGATTGCTGTGTCCATTTGGTCAGTGGTCACAGGTCGGCATTCTCTTTCACTTTTTTTTTTTGCCATATCTGGTCAGCTGTCACTCCTAGAAAGTATTCATTCTACTTCTCTATTCCTTCATCTGAAGCTTAGAGTTCTGTTTCCTTTGTTTTTTACATGTCTTTGTTGTAGAGCAGGGGTAGGGGAACGTCTGGCCCACGGGCCATATAAGGCCTGTGAAATCTTTTGGTCTGGCCCTTCCAAGGCAACTATAGTTCCAGCCATCACGTTAGGGGTGATTCTATTAAACGTTTGACCAAATAGAGCAGGCTGATTTTTAAGTTGAAAATTTTGTATGGCCTGAGAATGATGTTGTAAATTTTGGCAGAAAAAGGATTACCTACCCCTGCCATAGAGGATCTGTACAGCCTAGTCTACCATCTTGTAGCTTTTCTCCATGGTTTCCTTTTTTATTCAGTGGGTTATGATTCCTTGCTGTCATTATTTTTTTTATATTCATATTTTCCAGGATTGACCATTGGGGTATTTTTCAAGATAATCTGTATGTCCTCTTGTCACAACCTTAATATCATTCAAAGTGAACACTTCCTTCTCTGGCACAATTATTTTCCAGGCTACTCATTTACCTTTCCTACCCTGTCTCCTGGAGTCCAGGTGTGATGTTATAGAATAAGCACTGCAATGCTAACCACAAGGTCAGCATCATTTACTTCTCCTACCCTGTCCAGGTGTGATGCAATACAATAAACACTGCATTGCTAACCACAAGGTCAGCGATTCACACCCACAAGTCACTTCAGAAACCATAAACAGGTTTGCTGTGAATCAGAACCAACTCTGTGGTACTTAACAACAACAGCAACACATCTACCCTTAATTCAGCCACTTACAGAAACAGATTACTATTGAGAAACCGTTCTGGAAGAATTATAATTACAGAACCAAGATTTGGGTTGATAGATACACACTTACTGCTATTTTGTTGGCAATTTCCAGTTACCCTTAGTGGAGAAAGGTAGGGAAATGTGTCACATGTGTTTGTTTGTGTATATACTTGTTAATAAAGGAGTCCTGGTAGTGTAGTGGGTTATAGGTTTGGCTGTAAAACTACAAGCTGCGCAGTTCGAATCTACGAGTCACTCTATAGGATAAAGATGAAGTTTTCTGCTCCTGTTAAGATTTATAGCCTCAGAAACCCTATGTGAGGTTGATATGAGTTGGAACTGACTCATGACACACAGCTGCCACCACCATAGTTGTATGTATATCCATACATGCATGCACTCATATACACATGCAAGTTTGTGTATGCTAGATCTGAATACATACATTTACTTCTATATTTATGTATGAATTCACATAGGTAAATATGATCATATTCCCAACTATTTCATGTTCATTTAAATTTTCATCTTTTTATATCTAACAGCCAGCCAGTGAAGAACATGGCACTTACTATTTTTAGTTCATTTGCTAGTATGTTCATTCATTTATTAGTTGATCTAGCCATCTCTGTATGAGCAATACTCAACTCTTCCTTCCTTTGCATAGGTTCTTTTCTAACTTCACTTAAGTTTTAAAATCCCATTGCAGGTTCTTCCTGTATGGTGGAGATACGTTTACTCTCTTTTGGTTCATTTGTTGTCTTCTGAATGTAGAACACAGTAATAATCAAATGTGCAAATGTGCTTTTTTTCCTTTTTTAAATTTTTCATTATTTTTTTAAAGCCCTAGATGCTCGCTTAGAAGTTGGACTTGAACAGCAAGCAGAACTTATGTTGAAAATGATGTCTACCCTCGAAGCAGATTCAATTTTACAGGCATTAACAAATACATCTCCTACATGTAAGTAGAATTACCATTCTTAGAGTATTAGAGTGAATTTTTCAATTTCTTGTTTATTTTCCAGTGCTTTCATTTCAACTAGGGTTGTTTTTGTTATGTGCCATTGAGTCAGTTCCAACTCATGGCAGTCCTATATAGGGTGTCCAGGATTGGTGAATCATGTGGAGATCTTGTGATTAGCAGCCCACTGTTTATCCTGTTATTAAAATTCCACATCTTAATGTGGAATTTTTTACTTATGGAGCTAAGACTATAGCTTTTCTTTCCCTTTCAAGTTAGGAACAGATTGAGAAGTTAGACAAAGGATTGATAGATGGGGATACAAAATACTCAATGGAGTTTAAATTCTAAAACCAGAATCGTTTAATGGAAATCCTAGACAAACGTGCATATCTGGTTGTCTTGAGGTTTATATACTTCTAGGATGCAAGGCATGGATTTGGATGATAGCCAAATGGGCCTGCTGATGAACTCCAGAATTGAGAGATTTATTCATCTACAGGAGTCTTATGTGGCCTGTAGGATAGACACTGGACTACAAGGTCAATTTGAACTGCAAGGTGGCGGTTGAGTTGGAACTGACTCAATGACTCTTAACAACAGCGTCAATCATCTTATAGCAAAGGAAGACAAGATTTTACTATAAAGGGCTAGATAGTTAATATTTTATGTTTATTGAGCCAAACAGTCTCCCTTGAAACTAATGAAGTCTCTTTGTGGAAAGCTGTAAAGACAATATGTAAATGAATGGGTGTGGGTATGTTTCGATAAAACTTTTGGATACACAGATAGTAGCCTTTTAGATTCTTCCATATAGCACTACAGGTCAGCACTGGACTGTGAATCACAAATTGGGTGATTCAAACCTTCCAAGGTTTCCTCTTTGGAAACCCTATACAGGGTTGCTATGAGTCTATACAGGGTTGCTATGAGTCGGCACCAACTCGAAGGCACTTAACAACAACATAAGCTCCAGAGTTCCTAGATTTATACCATTGGGGCACAGGTTTGATAGTAGGCTATCTCTGAAGGAAAAGTTTGAGGCACTTAGTAAATAGAGTGTTATGGTTTTATTTTCCTTAGGCTTCTGAATCACTTCTTCATCCATGGGGTAGAGTGAGTAAAGCGTTATATTGTTGTTGTTAAGTGTCTAGTAAAGTCCAGGAAGATCATATATAACAGCTTCTCATATGAAAGAATTTACAGCCTATTTCAAAAGAGAGATTTGGTTTTTAAATCCTCCTTTTCTTTAATTGAATTCTTAAACTCTGTATTTTTCATTTATTTCTTTAGAAGGTATAGAAGAAAAGAGAAAAACAGAAGTGGAATGGTCTCTAGTTGTCTGTGATCTCAGTTTTGGTGCATTTAGATTTGGGATTTTTTTTTTTTTTTATTCAACTACTAGTTGATTGTGGTGGTGGTGATATGCTGTGGAGTCGGTTCTGGGAGTCGGTTCTGACTCATAGCGACCCTGTACCATGTTTCCAAGGCTGAAAGTCTCATCTTTCTCCCATAGAACAGCTGGTAGTTTAGAACTGCTGACCTTAAGGTTCTCAGCCCTATTCATAACCACTACGCTACCAGAGTTCCTTAACTCAATATTGCCCAGAGTAACTCTTTTTCCCAGAGTAACTCTTTTCTTTGTTAAACATTTCTTGTTCAAAACAGTTAGAAATTTCTATCTACTTCTCTTAGTATTCTTCTTATTATCCTGGACAGAACTGTGCCCCTTTTTAAATATATTAACTTTCTTAGTATATGAAAACTTTTCTTAAAGTTCCTCTATTTCTTTGTTCTCCTTGAATATATTCTTTAATTATTTCATTATGTTACCTGTGATAGGGGAAAAAAACGACCCCAGATTCAAACATATTCTAGAGATAACCTTTTATTGAGCCTTAAATAGAAAGACAAAACAGGCATAGTCATCCTAGATGAGGTAAACGTCAGCATTTTTACAATAGAGGCCAATGAGATCTGCTTACATACAGCTGTGGATTTCATATATATACCGTAGAAAACAAAGGAATTCATCACTGTTGCAGGATTCAGAATTGTTTCTGGGGCTTCAACCACATGGCTAATATGGTGGTCATCATGACTCATTATCATGCAGTGAATAATGGAGTTCTGGTGTGGCACCATAGGATAAGCACTGGACTGCTAAACCACAAGATCAGATCATATCTATCAGCTGCTCCTATGAAACCCTATTACAGGATCACTGTCAGTTGGAACTGACTAAGGGTAACTAACAACAACTTGAGTCATAGCCATGAGGTGACTATAAGAAAGTACCAGGAAACCCAGCTTTTCGCTTAAATTAAGTAATATTAGCCTGATTTGACTACTTTTGGAAAATACCCATGCAAATTACCCAGATCTTTTGTGTTGAGTACTTTATGCATAGTACTTAATCTGTTTTCAACCAGACTCTTGCTGAGGGCAAACTTCCCTTCTTTAGGCTTTCTCTGAACTATCTAAGCATAGCCTCATTGCTGGTTTAATAATGAGCAAGCACTGAGGAGATAACAGTGCATTCAAATGACTTTTTTTTTTTTTTTAATGTTTTATTGTGAATTATGTGATAGTTTACATGGGAGAACATTAGTTTTACATTCATCCTATTGTATATTGTTTCATTGCCATGGTTACAATCCCCTCCATACATTATCAACCAACCAAAGGGTATACACTACAAGCCTGGTCCCCGGTCGTCAGCATACAGCCCCTCTCCCTCTCTGTGTCTAAAGTCCCCAACAGCTCCATCTCTCCACGTCATTGTCTCTGCCTCCATCTCAGGCTTCGCTGCTTCTCTGGGTAGGGTCCCACTCTCCACTCTTCTCCTTTGATGGTGCCAGGGACCTCCGCTCCTAGGCTGAAAAGTTAATCACAACCCTCTCCTTGCTACAAAAGGTCTACCTTTACATTTCCAACCCTCACAATCAGTCCTGATAACAATTATTCACTATTGTATCACAAGAGACCCATCCACATTTCATTTCATCAGCCCCGCCTAGACAGAGTGTATTCTTCTACTCAGTGGAGATTCTTCCTTCCTTCACACCCTCTGAATTTAGGTTCCCTCTTGAAAACTTGTAAGCCTGTCACTTCTTACCTTTGTAGCCCCCTCATTTTGGGTAGCTAATGTCCAAGTTGCCTATCCCTGTCTACTTTGTGTATGGAGGGGGTGGGAATGATCCTTGCTGTAAGGATTTGTACCCTCTTTTGAGCTACTGCATCCATAGGTGTAGGTCAAATTCATCAAATTGTATCAGATTACTCTTTTTTTCCTCTTCTTTCTTCTTCTGGTTGAACTCTGATCATCCAGTTCAAATGACTTTTGAACTCATGTCAAGACTCAAAATGGAATTAAGATTCCCACAGTAGAGTCTAGCTGTATCCAAACAGAGTTGTATTGCAGACCTGAGCATCAGAGTTTTGAAAATGAAGGATAAGAATTAATTATTAGCATCTAGATAACTTAGAAACATCTTTTTCAATTATCAGTGGAGATTTTTCTTTATCTGACCTTTTCAATATTTTTCTAAATATTGAAATACAAATTTCTAGATGGTTTGGTTAATTTTCTTTGGTGGATTAATCCTGTGTATTTCTCTTTGGTGATTTGCTTGTTGACTCTTTAGTAATGCATTTGAATAAATTACAAGGGTCTCAAATACTGCAGCATAACTTTAAGCCATTTTAAAAGATTGCAATTCTTTAGAAAAGGTTACTTGACTGTTGTTGTTAAGTGTTGTCATGTCGATTCCAACTTACAGTGACCCTATATAGGGTTTCCAAAGAGCGACTGGTGGGTTTGAACCACTGTGTGGCTAGCTGTCTAGTGCTTATGCTGCTACTTAAGCGTACAAGTTAATAACCAGTTAGCATGTCTTTTGATACTCTGTGTATAAAATCATAATTGTGTTTAATTTTCAGTATCACAATCTCCCACTGGAACAGATGATTCACTTCTAGGGAGTTTACAAGCATCCAACCAAACCAACCAGCTTCTCATACAATCATCATCTGTCCCAATGTTAAATGTTTGTTTTAACAAACTTTTCTCTATGCTTCAAGTCCATCATGTTCAGGTATGCCTTCAAGAGAAATGGTGTGTAGTATTTTTACATGTTATTGTAGTATTTTTACATATTATTGCTAGTTTAGTAAAAGATTAAAAAACTTGTCAGGATTTTAAAGAATATTTATACTCAGTTGGAAAAATAATGGAAAGTATCTTGATAAAGCACGTCCCCTTTGTTATGAGCCATTTATAATTTTTATGTTTTTAAACTTTAGTACTTTAATTCCTACCATAGTTTTAATTTCTGAGGGCAAGTCAAAAAGTATTGCTACTAGGGTTCCAGTACTTGCATACATAGGTTTATTTCAAATAAAACATATTTAAAACATGTCTCTGTGATCAGTCGATGGCTACAGACAAGTTCTTTCATAATACACCTCTGTTACGGTACCTTCAAATAAAAGAGTGCAATCAAAGTGATGGTGGCTTACGAGGATATTTGTTGGGCTAGTTCTGTGCAGCAAGGTTTGTTCAGAAGGTTATCTGGACTGGTTTTCGGGATTCCAAAGATGTAATCTTGATAAATATTCTCAAGAGACATAGAACTATCACAGGGGCTTATTAGGAAGAAATTTAATGAAAATTCAAAACTGCATTGGTAAGAAAAAGCTAGGAAACTTGTGCCAAGGAATTGTTTTCCATCATGACAATGCACCTGCTTATTAATTGAGTATAGCAAGGGTTAACCTATGAGAATTTCTTTTGGAAACTTATCCCATCTACTCTACTGCCCTGATCTTGTCCCTCAGATTTCTTTTTATTCCCAGAACTCAAAGAACTTTGAAAAGGAACACAATCCTAGTTTCTTAATGATGGCCATAACTGTCGTTTCGATACATGTAAATAGAAGAGCACAGAATTCTTCATGAAGGCTTATTGTTGTTGTTAAGTGCTGTCCAGTCGGTTCCAACACATAGCAACGCTTTATAGGGTTTCTGAGGAGCAGCTGGTGAGCTCAAACTGACAAACTTACGGTTCAAATGGCTTTATAGTCTGGTGCATTAACCCATAGCACCACAGAAACACCACCTTCAGAATGTTGTTGTTGTTATGTGCTGTCAAGTTGGTTCCGAACCATAGTGACTCTGTATAGGGTTTCTAAGGAGCAGCTGGTCAGCTTGAACCCCCAACCTAGCCATTCAAACTGACTTTGAATGTCCAAGCACTAACTCACAATACCACACCAGGACTCTGTGGTCCTGAATCGAAGCTATGTCAAGAAACAATAGCTTCACATTTTGAAATTTTTGTTTAATTAAGATTTCTCTGGTTTTATTGCAATACTTTCTGATTTATCCTTAAAATATACATCCATACTCTTATGATTTTAAGACTCAAGTCAGCTCTTTTAATTTAGAAAACATACTTGAAAACGGTAAATTAT
This sequence comes from Chrysochloris asiatica, assembly GCF_000296735.1. Taxonomy (NCBI): domain Eukaryota; kingdom Metazoa; phylum Chordata; class Mammalia; order Afrosoricida; family Chrysochloridae; genus Chrysochloris; species Chrysochloris asiatica. The sequence goes on along the minus strand of NW_006408534.1, from coordinate 4,150,171 downwards.
AACTTTTAATTCAATTGTTAAATTTCATTTCAAGAGTTTTGAGGTGTCGACTGATTTAAGGTAGCTTGAGGAAGTATTTAATAGTCAAAGTTTCTGCTCATGACAAGAAGTCATATATATATATATAAGGTTTTTGTATAAATAGTATTTCATAGTATAATAGGAAAAAATTATGTCTTGTCAATTTTCAATCTCTTTAGTTGGAATCACTTCTCCAATTGTGGCTCACATTGAGCTTGAACTCTAGTTCATCAGGAAACAAAGAGAATGGAGCAGATATTTTTTTATATAATGCTAATCGAATACCTATCATTTCATTAAATCAAGGTAAGATGTGTCAGAACAAAATCATTCAGTAGCATATAATAATACATTTTAAAAAGTAATAATGAAGTTAAAGTATACCTAATTCTTACCAGTGTTTTAGGGATTTTGTTTTAGCAACAAAGAAAAAAAGTTTTATATGCTGATTCCTAATTAGCAAGAAAAAAACTTGTGTTAAGTGTCGTCAAGTTTGTTCCAACTCATAGTGACCCTATATAGTACTGCCAAGGAGCACTTGCGGGTTTGAACTACCAGCCTTGAATTTAGCTGGATAGTACATACCAGAGAATAAGAGTCTTCTAAAAAAAAAAAGAGTAGAAGACTGTTTTTTTTCAGTGTGTGTAGTAAATATATGAGAAGGGCTTCAAAAAGTTAAATTTTTCCATGAAATTTTCTGAAGCCCCTTTGTATATGTAACAAAACATTTGCTGTTTGAACTGTCTTTCCATGAGAAATTCTGTGACATTATGGTCATCGTGTTGTGCATCTATTACTTTCTGTTTCCAAACTTTTTTGATCACTTTTAATAGAATCTGAGTAAGCACTGAGTTTCCCTTTTCCCCTTCCTCCTGCTCGTAGAAACCTTTTAGATCTTCATACACTTACCTGTTACACATGTCATGTAAATGTAGTCATTTAGCATGGTGTTTTTGAGTTCCGTCCAAGATGTAACGTGTTCAGGACTTCATTTATCTCTATGGATGAGTAATCTTTTATTGTTGGGTGTTCTACATTGTTTTAAATCCCTTCTTCTGTTGGATATTTAGTTTCTACCATTAGACTTTTGTGAGTAGTACTGGGGTGAGCGTTAATGTACCTGTATCTGTTTTTGTTTCTGCTTGTTGTTATTGTTATGTGCGTGGAGTCGGTTCCGACTCATAGCGACCCTGTACAGGGTTTCTGAGGCTGTAAATCTTTACGGGAGCAGAAGGCCTCATCTTTCTCACGTGGAACAACTGGTAGTTTCGGACTGCTGACCTTGCGGCTTGCAGCCCGATTCGTAACCACTACGCTACCAGAGCTCCTTTGTTTCTGCTTAGTCTGTATTAATTATACATTTTTATGCGACCAAAATTTATAATCTGTTAATCTTCACATTTTTCCTTATATTTTCTTGTTCATAGTCTTTTCTGATGTAGCAGGCTTTTAAAACTGAATTAGCCCTTAAAGAATTGCTGAATTATAGGATGTTAATGTGCTGTAGGAGTTGTGTAATTTCATTTTTTCTTAGTACCTGTAAGAGTGTGGCAATAGAGGAAATAGAATAATAGCCTTCAGCAAGAGAGAAGAACTAATTTTTAGCTCTGGCAATGGTAATGGTGGTTATATTCTTTGGAGTCGGTTCTGACTCATAGCAACCCTGCATAGGGTTCCTGAGGCTGTAACTCTTTACGGTAGCAGAAAGCCTCATCTCTCTCCCATGGAATGGCTGGTAGTTTCGAACTGGTAACTTTGAGGTAATGACTACATGACCACAGTACCCACATTGTGTTTTTAAAACACCATTTCCCTACAATTCAGACTCCTACTTAGGAATCTGTTTTTATTATATCTTAAGAAAAAGTAAAAGAAGCATCTATTCATTGTGCTTTCTCCCTAAGGAAGGTACAACCAGATATTCTAGACTCATCTTTACATTTCAAACCACAAATCTGAGTTGTATGGATAAGACGTTTCAAGGATACAATCTGGATATTATACTATGCTTGCACATATTGAATAGCTATTTGGCTTGTGTTGCCACCATGGTTGCTTCCTATCTGGGCCCTTCAAGTTATCTAATTATGACTTGGGTTTGTGCTCTGGGCTATAATGCTACATTGGATATGAGTGGTCTACCCCATCTCAATTTTTTCCAGTATGCTCTCTTTTTTTCTGTTTGTAGATTTGCATAATGTGGGGATTATGAAGCAGATAGCAGAAATGTCTGTAGTGTAGAAAAGAAAGCCAATTTGTTTTAATAACACATTTTATGTATCATGAGCTAAACTTAAAACTTAACTATTAAATGTTATTGATTTTTGATGCTCGTGCTTTATTTAATGGGGAATTGTGACTTAAGAACACTAGTTAGTAAATTGATTTAAAGAAATAATGTGTTTTTAATTCTTAGTAAACATTTGCTTAGCTTTACTGAGTATAAACCATTCTCCTTTCTCTTTCCTGCATAGCATCAATAACTAGCTTTCTCACAGTGCTAGCTTGGTATCCCAATACTTTGCTCCGGACATGGTGTCTTGTACTTCATAGCCTAACACTTATGACAAACATGCAGCTGAATTGTAAGTTCAAAAATTTATTCTTTCAAGTTTCTGACATATGCTTTAAGTTTCTTATTATAATATTTTAAAAGAATGTTTTCAAGAAGTATGGTATACTTTTGAATGTGCTTGAATTCTTTATTTAAAGTCCTGTTGTGTTGTTGTGAGCTGTTGAATTGATTCCAACTTGTAACAGCTCAATAAGAATAGAGTAGAACTGCCCCCCATAGGGAATCTTTAAGGAAACAGATTGCTACATTTTTTTTTTTTCCCTACATTTTTTTTTCCCCCTTGGAGTCACTGGTGGCTTCAAACCACACACCTTTTTCTTCACAGTCCAGTGTGTAACAACTGTGCCTCCTAGTAGTCTACCTTCTTATATTAATTATTCTTCTAAAGTGACTTTGCATTTTATAAATTCAATCATCATTGTAATATTTATGAACTTGTATGTATAGATTTTTAGTTATAGTTTTCTGTATCGAAATCATTACCCTCTTCACATTTGAATGCCCTATTAAGTTTTCTACTCCCCACCCACCTTCTTTTTTGTGTGTGTGTGCCAAGTTACCAGTTGCCTTCTAGTCGAGTTCCACTTCTATATCTGCCCCACCTGCACCAAAGTAAAACTGTGCTCCATAGTGCTTTCCATGACTGCTTTTTCATAGGTAGATCATCAGACCTTTTTTATAGGTACCTCTGGATGGACTTGAAAGTTTACCCTTTTGATTAGCACCTAAGTGTGTTAGCTGTTGGCATCACCCAGGGATTCCTCTTTTAAGTTAAAATAGTAAAATAGTTTTTGAATCTTTTTAGCAAAAAATATTTTAGTGCTTTATGTGTCTTTACCAGTATGATGAAGGGACTCTCGTATGTTCCATTTATAATGTTTAATGGCTTTACTTTTTGTAGTTAACTCCAAGTTCTGTCTGTGTTATTAGATAGAAGTCACTGTTTATATTAGAGAGCAAGGGCTAGTCACTGAAAACTTCATTCCAGCTGTAGGTTCTGACATCCCTGTTTTCTTCAGAAATAGCGTCACTAAGCAGAAAGCTTATCACGTTGAGATAGCCATTAGTTTAAATAATTCCTTAGCATCAAAATGCTGTTCTGTTTTCTCATCTGGAATATATTTTTCCAAAAATGGGGGCAAAGGCTTCACTTTTTCTGATACTCAAAGTGGATTTACATCAAAGGGTGTCTTAACTAGTTCAGTAAACTCCTGTGTTGCCTGTGTATCAATCAGTTCACAATTTACAGTCTGTATAGAACTGTTAGCAAAGGTAAATTGTTTTTGCCTTACTTTGTCTTTGAAAAGTTGATCTCTTTTTATAGAAGAGATAGAATAGATATTAGGAATAGGATCACTAAGTAGAGCACTGAGAATTTAGTTATTTCTTTTCCACTTGCCAAATTTTCAAACTGTAAGACTAAAGGATTATTTCTAAAGTGTTTTCACAATCAAATTAAAAGAGACGTGAGAGGAGAAATGTGATGCATGAGATTGAATATAGAATATAGAGAGTGAAGTCCACATCAGTGACATTAGTAGAGGTTTAAACCCTATTAAAAAAATGTTAACAGTTGCTAATATGGATGTGAAATTACTTGGAACTTTGTTGTTGTTTAATGCATTCAAGTCATTTCCAATTTAGTGACCCTGTGTAGTGTTTCCGAGGGGCGGCTGGTGGATTTGAACAGCCGACCTTGCAATTCATACTGGCATTGTGGCTTAGTGTTTATCGTACAGTGCCACACCAGGACTCTATAATTGGAACTAGAAGATGTTATTTTAAATACTGCATTTCCATTGTTTCAAGATCCATTTCTTAAGAGCTCTTATTTTTTTGTTTTTCCCTTTACATTTTATAGCTGGTCCAAGCAGTGTCATTGGAACTCAAGAAAGTACTGCCCACCTGTTGGTTTCAGATCCCAATCTTATTCATGTATTAGTGAAATTTCTTTCTGGTACCAGTCCTCATGGAACAAATCAACACAGTCCCCAGGTAATACAACTTTAGAAAACAAAGTAATATTGCTAGATTGTTCAAAATGTATTTGTACAGGTCAGCCTCAAAGTTTGTTCCTTAAAAGTTAGAGGAAAACTCATTGAAATCATGCTTTTAAAAAAAAAAAAAAAGAAAGTAAGTAAGCTCCATTTCAGAATGCATTTTTACATGCTGGTGTTTGGTGTTGGCTGTGTGCCGTCAAGTCTGTTTTGACTCATAGAGATCCTGTACAAGATTTCTGAGGCTGTAAATCTTTAAAGACACAGAAAGCTTTGTCTTTCTTCTTTGGAGTGACTGGTAGATTCCTAGAATTCCTTCAGGGTTTTAAGATTTATTTTTCAACCAGTTAGGATTGACTGAATACATGGAAATTTAACAATGCAATATAAGCATACCTTAGGTTACTTATTGTGGTCTCGCTTTCATTTCTTCCATTCATGAGGTTAATTGTTTAGGGAAGCAAACATGTTTTATTGGTACAGATTTGTTTTTAATTTTACCTCTTTTAAATATATATATACTTATTGCATACTCTACTATTTTAGTGTATGCATTCTTTGGAGTATGCAATAAGTATATTACTTAATATACTTGTTGCATACTCTACTATTTTATTAAAAACATGATTTTGTTTGGACCGTCTAACCTTTTTGATATCTTTGTTTTTGAAATGGAATTGTATTTAACAAGTTTCCTTGTGAAAAATCATTGTAGAACTTCTTGTATTTCTGATGGAATTATGAAACTATTTTTTAAATTTTATTTTATTAATTTAGGTGAGTATGTTTTGTATAAGATTGAAAATACATAACATAAGCGGGAAGTCCTGGTTTGGCACTGTAGGATAAGCACTGGACTGCTACCTGCGGGTTTGGTGGTTCAAACCCACCAGCCACTACTTGGAAACTTTATACAGGGTCACTGTTGACTCAGTGGCACACAACCAAAGCATTTATGTAAGTCATTAGTAATATAAAGCATAGTGAAAATGTTTTTAATAACAGTATATTCTGTAATTTGGAATTTAAAATAAATACATTAAAACTGCTGTCAGAGTAGACAAACACACTGAAGATCCTCTGCAGCAAAGACATGAGAGACCAAGTGAAACAGATACAGATGGTGATCCTGGAACCCTGAGCATAGGGCAGAGAGTGGATTGAGTGCTGACTGGGAAAGGAAGCTGAACAGAAACAGTGAGAGAGAAGAGAAACAGGCGAACCATTGTCTTCTTTGGAGCAGTGTGGCCCTCTTGAACTTTTGCAAGAAGCTGTGGTTACTGTGGGCACAGGATATGACTGGAGGTTGGTGTCTGTGGGGTGTGATTTTCCGTTGTTCCCTTACCTTCCTCGTGGATGGGGATGTGTCCAATCCCTGCCTTCACCAATCCAGCTTCCAGTGGCACCTCCTGCTGTGCAACCTCTACTGTGCCTGGGTGCATGTGTGTAGGTATAGCACCCTGCTTCTGGAGGTTCATGAACCTACTCTGAATTACTCTACATAAACAGTTCACTGAGAACCATCTGCATTCATACTTCTGTTCTGTGCCACATCCACCAGGATACAGGTGCTGGTCAGTTCCTGAGAATGCACCAATATGTTATCATTAACTAAATATAAATATGACACCGCAGTGTCTCCAAGAAAACAGGCAGTTTCATCGTGCATGAAAAATCAAGACAGAGTGCCTCATACAAGTGATCAGAACACAGAAAATATGACACCAGAAATCATATTGGATTGACCTTCTAAAGGACTCCAAAGAATGCTAATTAGACAGTTTAGATGGCTTGTGAGAAAGGATGAGAAAACTACAAATGCTATCAGTGAAAACAAAAACTTTGGAAAACTCACAAGATTTATTGAAAAAATGGGAACCATACAAAAATAGCTATTAGAAAGCCAGAAGATTAACAACAAGACTTTATAAAGAGATAATACACTGAAAGGGCAAAAAAGTAGCATTGAATCAGTGGAAAACCACATTACTAAACTTGAAAAATCTCTTGATAGTTAGAGGAACAATCAGATATACAAATAAAAATTCCAGAGAAGGACTAAGATTTGTGTGGGGTGCTATCAAGGAATTCCAAAACAGGAAGAGAAAAAAACCCTTGATGTATTAGTATATGGTCCAAGAGTTGCCTTATGTCATGAGCAATGAATTGATAACTATTTAAAAAGTTGAATGAACTCCAAATTAGGACCCCAAAAGAAAACCACCAAAACATAAATTTACCAAAACCAATGATAGGCAAAGAGCAGCTCAGGAAAAACGAAAAGTTACCTACAAAGGTAACTAAGCTCTGATTTTCAGTAGAAACCATTCTGGCAAGAAGACAAAGGAGGTTCGTCTTGCCGTCCACCTATTGCTACTTCTGTGCCACACATTTATTTCACCAGCCTCCACTTAGGAGATGCTAGAGCCAGGCCAAGCCACCACTGTGCCTTTGCTGGCATGTGTGTGTGTGTGTGTGTGTGGGGTATACATTAGCTGTCTGAGCTACCAGTCCCAGGAGTGCAATATATAGCGCTTCTTGAAGATCCTGGAGGTGGATCTGAAGAATGGATGTGATTTTGTAGAGTTTAATGTAACTGATACTGTTTATGAATTAAATGGCAAAAACCTTTGTGGTGAATGAGAAATTGTTGAGTATGCCCGCAACCTGCATTGAGATGGCAGTTACGATTCTGACACAGTGTATATGGTTGTGGAAGAAGTGACCGAGATAAATATGGCCCTCCTACATGTACAGACTATAGGCTTATTGTGGAGAATTTGTCAAGTTTTGGTGCAGCTGGCAAGATTTAAAGGATCATATACAACCGACGGGAGACGTCACCTATGCACATGCTCACAAGGGTGATTGAATATTTGTCTTATCCTGATATGAAATGAGCTTTGTAAAAGTTGGATGGACCTGAAGCCAATGGCAGAAAAATCAGATTAATTGAAGACACGCCAGATTTTAGCCACTACCGGTCCTACTCCGTAGTGTCATTCGCGGTCTTGCTCTTGAAGCAGACATTCCCGAAAGAAGCTGAAGTGGCAGCAGCAAAAGAAACCGCTCTTAAGAGCAGGTTCTGGTCCATGTCATGGTCCTATTCCCAGGGTTAAGAGCTGCAGCCTCAGCAAAAACAATAAAAGTAGGAGCCCCCAGCAAGGATGACAAGAGCCTTAATCATAACCACAGTACTAACAAAAGCCATAGTAAGAGTAAGGACCAAGCTGAAGGGGAGATCCAGAACAATGACAGTGTTGGGAAATCCAAGAAGAGCCGTAGTCCCAGTAGGCACAAAAGTTGGAGTCAAAGTAGGTGCGTGAGTCCGGAGACATGAGTGGAGGAGAAGAGGAGCGAGGGAGTATGAGCAGAAGTGGAAGCAAGGAGAAGAGCACGAGTCAGGAGAAAAGCCTCATCATGAGCAGGAGCAAAGGAGGCGACAGAAGCAGGAGCTGAAGCAGAAGTTGTAGGAAGAGAAGCTGGGAGTAGAGCTGCAACACGAGCGAGAGGAGCAGAAAACAAGGTGGTAGAAACACAGTAAGTCAGGCAGCAACAGCAAGAAGAAGGAACATGCCACTGACCTTTCCCGGTCCAGATTGTGGTCTCATTCCATGTCCAAGGAGTGGGAGCATGCCAAGTCTGAGTCTGGCCAGAGGTAAGAAAACAAGGATGCAGGCGCAAACCAGGAAACCTAGTCCAGGTCCAGTTCCAAATCATAACCAAACGTGCTCTAGATCAAAGTCAGCCTCAAAAACCCTGTCTTGTTCCAAATCCAGATCCAGGTCTGCCTCCAGATCACCCTCTGGGTCTAGATCTAGGTCCCAACTGATGACACCCACAGTTGGAACTAACAGTGAAATCTTTTGTACACATTTGGTAGCTGTAACACAAGTGATTGAAGTAGACCATACATCACTGCTGTCTATTTTTAACTCCCATGTGGTGGTATGGCACCATAGGATAAGCACTCAACCTCAAAATTGGTTTGAATCACAAAGTCTGTGGTTCAGATTCACCAGCTACTCCTCGAGAACCCTATACAGAATAGCTATGAGTCAGAACCAACCCACTGGCCATTAGCAACATGGTGTGTCTACAATTGTTATATCTCAGTGCTTCCTAGTCGTAAAGCGTTCTGGTACCAGGCCTTCCTGCTCGTCCGAACAGAAAAATCTCTTTAAAATTCACTCTCTCCCCATCCCCCACCCCCCTTTACTCATGGCCCACAGTAGAATATCCAAAATAATCTTGGCGTTCAGGCCTGGCCTTTCTGACTGGGAGCTAGCTCAGTACCTGGACAGCTTTAAGGTTTAGAATGATGATGTGTAGGTAGGTATGGTGAGTTTAACCACTATTGCCCTTGAATTGATGCCCTTTGCTTTATGCCATTTAGTGAAAATGCTAAGTCTTAGTGAAAATGCTAAGTCTTAAGTTTCCTACCACATAGGTTTCATACTTTTGGACTTAACAAAGTTGTGAATAGCACAGTTAAGAAAAATCTGCAGTAAGTATGTTGTTTTATGTGTATGTATATATATATTTAAAATGATATTTTAAAATTTCTTTTTAGTTTTCCTGTCTTGCAAAGTATAGTTTCTATTAAATTTGAATTAAGACTATTTTTGCTTGGGGTGTGGGGGAAGACAGTGGAATGACATATATAAGAAAAAAAAGAAATTGCCAACCAAGAATCATATAAACAGCAAAACTGTCCATCAAATAAGATAGTGAAATTGGGTCATTTCCAGATAAATAGATATTAAAAGAATCTGTAAAACCTAGACCAACCTTACAAAAAATACTAAAGGGAGTTCTTTGGACAAAAAACCAACAACAGTAGACTACAACCTGAGACTAACATACTTGATAATGTCACCTAGATTCAACCCAGATACAGAAGTATGCAGTTAACAGAAAAGAGAACCAGAGTGATAGCAAAAAAAAAAAAAAACCCAATAAGCTAAAAGAGGGAATAATGTAATTACAAAACTTCCAAATGATGAGAAAGTCAGATAGAGTCACAAAAATAAATAAGTGAAAAGAAACCAAACTGCAACCCTAAAACCTAGACCAAGTCTTACTCCTATTTCTAGCCCAGCCCTTACCCTTAACACAAACCCTAACCCTAACAATAAAATCCTAGACCTAACCCCAGGGTTGAAAAATAATAAATTATATATTAAGAACTAAATTAAATTCCTTTTGACACTCTGTTAATACTTTGCAGTCTTAACCATATGGAACATTCAAACACTATAGTTTTGACTTAACATGTTAAAATGAATGATTCTGTGGAGGTGCATGGCCAAGACACCGCAGACCCAGGAGCTGGAGCAGCTCTGAGGTGGTGAATAGTAGCTCTTCAATAAAAAAGGGCCTCCAGTAAAACTACATTGCAAAAAATGGGAAAGAAACCGAATGGGAAGAGTAAAAAAGTTTAAGAGGCTGAACCTGAAGAATTTGTGGTACAAAAAGTGCTGGAAGCTGGAGTTATTTCCTGAAGTAGAAAGGATTTACAGATGCTGACCAATACTCAGGAAGCTGAAGTAAATTTAGATTGTCCAGAATCAATTGAGGCATTTTTTAATTCTCAAAAAGCTGGTAAAGAAAAAAAAAGATGGTACAAAAAGGAAATCTTTATCTCACTGTCAATCTGATGACAGTGAATCAAAGGAAAAAAGAGATGCTGCTGACAAACCCAGGGAGCTTTGCCATAGTTCATGACCCTGAACAAATCATTGTTGCCACAGACCATAGTGAAGAATGAATATTTCTTGTAATATGAAAATATTTATCTGAGAGATTTGGTGCTGGCAAAAGAGGCAAACATGAATTATCCTTAAATTGTAATTGTGTACTACTGATGGAGCTTTGAGGTTTTTGTGTTGTTCCATTAATAGCAACAACATGTATTAAAAAGTCATGATTCATGGAATGTCTAAAACTGTATTGGTAAGAATCTAATAAGATGGTTAGAGATGTTGTAGTTTAGGACCTTCTGGCATAAATGGGTGGCCAATCTTGTAATCTATTGGCTTGTATGGGGTTTTGTTTTTGTTTTATCCCAACCCATTCCTTACATAGGGAGCTCTGGTAACAGTCGTTACGAATCGGGCTGTGAACCTCAAGGTCAGCAGTTCGAAACTAACAGCTGTTCCGTGGGAGAAAGATGAGGCTCTCTACTCCCATAAAGATTTCCAGCCTTGGAAACCCTGTGCAGGTGCAGGATCACTATGAATCAGAACTTACTCCATGGCACATAACAACAACATTCCTTACATAAAATTCAGTCTTCTCATTATTTGGTTGCTGATTTACCTGAAACCAGGAAAAGTAACTTTATAGTAATCGGAGTGTTAATCCAATTGTGTATTGTTTACTGTATTGTAAATACTGATAAACAATAGTCAGTAAATATTTTTAAAAATAAAATAAATAGAATGATTCTATTTACAAACACAGTCTGTTTACACTGTGATTTCATTTTTGTTCAGGTTGGTCCAACAGCTACACAAGCTATGCAAGAATTTCTTACCAGATTACAAGTGCATCTTTCTTCAACCTGTCCACAGATATTCAGTGAATTTTTGCTCAAGCTCATTCATATACTTTCAACAGAAAGGTAAATGTCAATGTATGCATGTACTCATGACATAAAAGCAGTATTTAATCTTCAGTATACTTTTCCTTAATTCAGCCATTTGCAAGGATTTATTGGAGTCCTGGTGTGATGCTATAGAATAAAGCACTAGACTGCAAGGTCAGTTTGAACCACAAGGTTGACAGTTTAAACTCAACAGCAGCTCCTTGGAAACCCTTTATGTGGGGTCACTCTGAGTCGGAACTGACTCAGTGGCTCTAAACAGCAGCAAAGGATTAATCTGCAACAAATAAGCAGGAGGGTACAAGGAATTAATCAGGAAAGGTATATTGGTGTATTCCTTGACTATTTTCTTTTCATCATAATCAACCTCCTCCAAATAATTCAGGTTCCTGTATTATGAAACAAATACATTAAAATTTTGTTTGCTTTTAATGTTTTCATAGATTAGTTTTTTTACACCTTTTAAGTGAAGCTGCTTAAATTGTTCCATAATACAAAGATAATGAAAGCTAACCAATTATTATTATTATTTTTTAATACTAATATATCACAGTAGTTAGACCCACAAGCCACTCCTTGGAAACCCTTTACAGGGTCACTATGAGTTAGAACTGAATTCTTAACAACAATTCAGTATATATGAAAACATGAACAAGATAGCTTTAAAAAAATAAATGGCATAATAATTTTTTTTTCTTGAATGTTTTATTGTGAATTATGTGATAGTTTATGTGGGAGAACATTAGTTTTACATTCATTCTATCATATCGTCTCATTGCCATGGTTACAATCCCCTCCATGCATCATCAACCAACCAAAGGGTATACCCTGCAGTCCTTCCCCTGTTCCCCCCAGGTCTTCAGCACACAGTCGCTCTCCCTCAGTGGATCTAAAGTCTCCAGCTGCTCCATCGCTCCACGTCATCATCTCTGCCTCTATTTCAGGCATCACTGCTTCTCTGGGTAGGGTCCCGCTCTCTGCTCTTCTCCCTTGATGGTCCTAGGGATCTCTGCTCCTAGACTGAAAAGTTAATCACTCCCCTCCTTGCTATAAAACGTCTACCTTTACATTTCCAACCCTCATAATCAGTCCTGATAACAATTACTCACGGTTGTATCACAAGAGACCTGTCTGCATTTCATTGCAACAGCCCTGCCTAGGCAGATTGAATAGTACTCACTGGAGAGTCTGCCTTCCTCCAGGCCCTCTGGGTCTAGGTTCCCTCTTGAAAGCTTGTAAGCCCGTCACTTCTTGCCTTTGTAGCCCCCACCCCCATTTTGGGTAGCCAATGTCCAAGTTGCCCATCCCTGTCTACTCTGTGTGTGGAGGGGGTGGGAATGATTCTTGCTGTAAGGACTTGTTCCCTCTTTTGAGCTACTGCTCCCATAGGTGTAGGTCAAGTTCATCAAATTGTATGAGAATACTTTTTTTTTTCCCTCTTCTTTTTACTTCTGGTTGGGCTCTGATCATCCAGTCACTGAAGCCAGGATAAGTGGGTATTATCTGCAAGTGTGGGTGTTCTTATGCATATGCCCTCTCTTCTTATCAGCTGGACGCTTCACTCTCCACTCTAGTCCTCTATGGCTATGTCACTGACTCTGGGCCCAAGAGTCCCCAGGTCTTGCCACACTGCTGGTCAACCAGGTCTTCACCCGGGTTCATAGAAGTCTATTGAACGTTGTAGGGCTTAGCTCACCGCTTCATTGCTGTTTTCCCCTCACTTCCCCTTATCGGTGTCGAGTGTGGTCACCAATCAGAGCGTGTATTCCCATTGAGTCTTAGTCTTGGAAGGGGGTTTGCACTGAGGGGACCCAGCCACTTGCCTTGATGTTTCCTGGGCAAGCAAGTTGCTTGTTCTTGTAGTAACAGTCGGTCTGCCTATGTTGTTTTATATTTTTCCTGCAGATCTTTCTTTCAAGAAATATCTTCTGTTCTTCTAGCCACTCCAGGCTGGTCTGCTTGTCTTTTCAAGTGGGAATTTCCCATCTCTGGAGATCTGAATGTGGTTCAGTCTTCCACTTATATATAGTCTTATGTATTGCAGAGGCTCCACAGGAAGCCTCCTTCACTGGGCACGTTGTCCCATTTTAGGTATTCCAATCGGTTATAGGCAGAAGGTGGACTTCAAGCTTTCTATGGTGATGCTTTTCACTATCCTTTTCTCTCCCCCTCCAGTGTCTATTTTATAATATAATGCAAGGAAAACCAAGATTCAAAAGACAGCCAATCATCTTAACATTATTCCCCCCTTTTCCGCATTCCAACCATGGCTCAATTTCTGTGTCCCAGAACACTGTTGTTCCCAGGTTGTGCATATATCATTATTTACCTCTGTTCCACTTAGCCCATTGAGACCTGTCTAATTGTTCTCCCATCTGCTTTGTTCTTCCATTCCCCTCTCCCTAATTGTATATTGAAATGGCATAATAATTTAATAGAAATAAATTTCTTTTAAACTTTTAATTGTGAATTGAGTGAAGGTTTACAGAGTAGATCATCAGTTTTACATTCAACTAATTATATACTTTGAGTCCTGGTGTGGCACTGTGAGTTAATGCGCTAGACTGCAAAGTCTTTTGAACCACAGTGTCATGGTTCAAGCTCACCAGCCACTTCTCAGATACACTATACAGGGTCACTGTGCGTTGGAACTGACTCGATGGCAACAACAACAACAACAGTCATATACTCTGCTTCATTATTACATGGTTGAAATCATCCCCATGTACCAACAGTTAATATCATTTACATCTGATCACTTACGCTATTGTATTATTCTTTGTGTCTCCTGATACTTTTATCTTTTCTCTGGTAACCTCTCTCTTATTGTTTATTGCCTGCCCTCTCACCTATCTTAACATGTGTGTATCCTCTAACCTTGGAATAATTTTCCCTCCTCCTCCTTCCTCATCACAGATTAGTTCTTTTATCGAGAAAACCTTCTTTAAACTTTTTATAACAATGGCCTTGTCCTTTTGTGATTGACTAATTTCACTCAGCATAATGTCCTTCAGGTCCAACCATGTTGTGAGGTGTTTCACAGATTTATCATTATTCTTCAACATTGTGTAATATTCTATTGTGTGTATGTACCAAAGTTTGTTTCATCATTCTTGATGAACATTTAAGCCATCTCCATCTTTTTGATGTCCCTTATAGGCAGTATATTGAAAGATCCTATTTTCTTATGCATTCTGCTCCCTCTGTCTCTTGATTAGTATGTTTAATCCATTTATATTCAGTATAATTAATAATAGGTATGAATTAGTGTCATATTTTTGTATTTTTTTTTGGTGGTGCTGCTGGTTGGTTTCACATAATTTTCTACTCTGAGTTCATTTTATTTGTGGGTTTTCATTTCTGTGTGTTAATGTTTATGAAAGCTTTATCTGAGTTTCCTGTTTTTTGTAAATTCTGATGTGTAGGTGTATTATTTTTCTTTAAGGTTATCCTGTAATTTATTAACTTTTCCCTACTTGAAAGGTATCTTGAAAGCTGTTTGACTTCCTAGCCATTTGTACGTTTTGTGTTGTAGTTAGTTGCCATCAAGTCAGTACTGACTCCTGACCACCCTGTGTCCAGCAGGTCCTGCGCCAACCTCACAATCAGTGCTGCCTTTGAGTCTATTGCTGCTGCCACTGTGCTGATTAATCTTGTTGTAGTTTTTCTTCTCTTTCTCTGACCCTCCACTTTACCAAACATGCTATCCTTCTCCAGTGACTGCTTCCTCCTGATAATATATCTGCGTACAAGGGATTAAGTCTGGCCATTCTGGATTCTATGAACATTCTGGCTATATTTCTTGCAATACAAATTGGTTTGTTCATTTGTCAGTCCAGAGTTCTTTTAATATTCTCCTCCAATACCAGAACTCAAATGTACCAACTCTTCTATGATCTTCCTTATTCACTGTCCAATTTTAGTTTTTGTTTTGAATTGAGTGGAGGTTTATACACAAGATTATTAGATTATATTCAACAAATAATACACTTTTTTCATTTCATTTATTGCAATCCCCACTGTGGAACAACAGTCATCCACTTTGACCCTGTGGTTCCTATTTCCCTTCTGTTTACCTTTCCATCTCCTTTCGTAAGTTTTCTTAAGTATATGATTCCCCTTTGATTTTGAATGATTGAACCTTCTGTTATTCATAAGGAGCTCTGGTAGCGTAGTAATTACGAGTCAGGTTGCTTACCTCAAGACCAGCAGGTCGAAACTACCAGCTGTTCCATGGATGAAAGATGAGCCCTGGTGTGTCGCTGTGGGTTAATGCGCCAACTGCAAAGTCATTTGAACTTAAAGGTCAGTGGTTCAAGCTCACCAGCTGTCCTCGGAAACCCTATATAGGGTAACTATGGGTCAGAACTGACTCAACGGCACTTAACAACATATATCACCAGGACTCCACATACATGCACACACATACGTGTGTGTGTGTGTGTGTGTGTGTGTGTATGTGGAGTCCTGGTATGGTGCTGTGGGTTAATGCGTTAGACTGCAAAGCCGTTTAAACTGCAAGGTCGGCTTATGTATATGTGTGTGTGTCTAT
>NW_006408534.1:4070797-4134319 GCF_000296735.1 Chrysochloris asiatica | reverse complement strand
GTATATGTTTGGTAAGGTGGAGGGTCAGAGAAAAAGAGGAAGACCCCCAGCGCTATAGATTGGCAAAGCGGCAGCAGCAGTTGGCTCAAGCATAGCAACAATTGCGATGTTGGCCCAGGACTGGGCAGTGTTTCTTTTCGTTCTCTATACATAGGGTCGCTTTGAGTCGGTACACCTAACAATAACAATATGCAAACACACATACATATAGACCATGGTGGTTGGCCTGTTGTGGATGCTGGTGAATCTGATCCGGTGATGAGCCAAAAGTCCCGTGAACTGGAGGTCAGACTAAGAGTCAGATTCAAGATCCAGGTCAAGAAAGCAAGCTTTTCCAAAGCAGTACAAATTGGAGTTAGACCATGCCCCCAAGGGAAACTAAGGGTGGTGACTTGAGTCACACCCTCTACTAAGGAATCTTATTGTGGTTGGTGGTGATTGTGTGCCTTGGAGTCGGTTCCGAGGCTGTAAATCTGTACGGGAGCAGAAAGCCTCATCTTTCTCCTGCAGAACAGCTGGTAGTTTCGAACTGCTGACCTTAAGGTTCACAGCACAATTCGTAACCACTACGCTACCAGAGCTTGTTAGAGCTACTTATTAGACCCACTAGCTACTTCAAAGTGGGTCCATAATCAGTCACAGAGGCTAGGATTTACAATATATCACAAAAAGGAGAAATTTAGCTAGAAGGGACATAATTAACTGACTTCCAAGTGCTTATTGTACAACACCATATATCAGGACTCTGAGGAGTAGCTAGGGGATTTGAATTGCCAACCTTGAGATTAGCAGTCCAGTGCTTATTCTACAATGCCATGTCAGCACTCCATTATCCATTAGGGTTTACGTCATTTTTGCTTGTGTCCTTGAGACAAGGAGTCTGTTTCCCATTGCACTAAATTATCGCTTTTATTTTTTAGGGTAGATGAGTCTGAGCAGGGTTTTGTTCCTTTTTAGCAGTATCTGCACACCCCCTACTGTAGGCCTGCACCTCTGAGGGATGTACTCTCTAATTACCTGCTTTGCCCCTAATTTGAGTGAATGTGTGTGGAGAAGTCTGTGAGTGGGTGTGTACTCTTAAGGATTCCTTATTGCTATCCGAGTGTACACTTCACCATAGCAGTGTGTTAGATGTGGATTCTTTCAATTCATTTGTATATTGTCAGGATCTCTCCATCTCAAGTTCAGCCACAGGCTAGCTGATACGCTTATCTCATCATCTTAGGAGTGCCTGACTGTTCTTTATATTTCAGGATATTTTGTTGTCTTGTGAGCTCAGCTCTCTAAGGATTTCAGTAAAAGTTACGACTTTTTTACAAAATGAAATTATGAATTCTAACTTCATTATATTTTTAGTTTTCTCGTTTTGTGTAGTTTTCTTTTTTCATAACTGTCTAAATTGCATTTCTTGTAACCCTCTGTTTTTTTATGCAGGGGTGCCTTCCAGACAGGCCAAGGACCTCTTGATGCCCAAGTGAAACTCTTGGAATTCACTCTGGAGCAGAATTTTGAAGTTGTTTCAGTCAGTACTATTTCTGCTGTGATAGAGTCTGTCACCTTTTTAGTGCATCACTATATCACTTGTTCAGACAAAGTTGTGTCTCGAAGTGGATCAGATAGCTCAGTAGGTGCTCGAGCATGCTTTGGGGGACTCTTCGCCAACCTCATTCGACCAGGTGATGCAAAAGCGGTTTGTGGTGAAATGACAAGAGATCAACTCATGTTTGATTTGCTAAAACTGGTTAACATTTTAGTACAGCTGCCTCTTTCAGGCAATAGGGAATATAGTGCCAGAGTGTCTGTGACCAGCAATACGACAGACAGTGTTTCAGATGAAGAAAAAGTCTCAGGAGGCAAAGATGGTAATGGAAGCTGCGCCAGTATTCAAGGATCACCTTCCTATGTTGCTGACTTAGTGCTAGCCAATCAACAGATTATGAGCCAGATTTTGTCTGCTCTGGGCCTTTGTAATAGCAGTGCTATGGCAATGATAATTGGTACGTATTGAGAATATTTATCTTATATTTACTACTGGTACTTAGTACTATTTTCATTAACAATGTATAGACTCTTTTTTAATTCTGTGTATGCAACTTAGTTGAAAGCTTAACATATCTGAGTTTTATTAGTGAAGATTTTTATAGAGTGACTTCAATTAATAAATTGCAATTTATGTGTCAATTTTTTTAAAAAATTGGGGAATAAGGGAAAATTCTTGTTTTATTAAGTCTAATACTATATTTTATATACAGAAATGTCTCTAACATTTCTAAGCAGAGTTTGTCATCAAATGTTGCATAGGTGAACAAATATCTACATTAAAAAATTGAGTTATAAACTTTTATTCACACTGTAACAGTCTCTGTGACATTTAATTCTAAAAGTTTATATACTGGCATTTAGTTTTTCTATTTGAAAGCAAATGTAGCCATGTTCCTGTATATTTTAATTAATGTTAATTTTCAAGGAAACACTTAAGATATATACTTTTAATTTAAATTAGGGGCAAGTGGATTACATCTCACTAAACATGAAAACTTTCATGGTGGATTGGATGCCATATCAGTTGGGGATGGATTATTTACCATACTAACAACTCTTAGTAAAAAAGCGTCTACCGTCCACACAATGCTGCAGCCAATCTTAACCTACATGGCCTGTGGATACATGGGCAGACAAGTAAGTTCAGTCCAGTAACAGGTGCTGTCATTTAGGGAGTTTCTGGAAATGGGAGTAAGAGAATTATATACAGAACAGAGACAAATAAGAAGGCACTTAATAGTGGAAAGTACAAAGCTTCAGTTGTTGTTGTTGTTAAGTGGCATCGACTCGGTTCCGACTCGTAGTAACCCTGTATAGGGTTTCCAAGGCTGTAAATCTTTCTCCTGCAGAGCGGCTGGTAGTTCCGAACTGTTGACCTTAAGGGTTGCAGTTGATTATTATTGAAATTTGGAGAATGA
Organism: Chrysochloris asiatica; assembly: GCF_000296735.1. Classification (NCBI taxonomy): domain Eukaryota; kingdom Metazoa; phylum Chordata; class Mammalia; order Afrosoricida; family Chrysochloridae; genus Chrysochloris; species Chrysochloris asiatica. The sequence goes on along the minus strand of NW_006408534.1, from coordinate 4,131,359 downwards.
AGTGTAATTTGAATTACATTTCCAAAGATGACCACAGTGGTAAAAGGGAAAAAAAAAAAAAAAAAGATTTTGTTTTGTTGGGGCTTTTGTATGTCTTTTTGAAATTGGAATTGGCAGAGCCATTTGACTGTTTTAACATCAGTTCACAATGTTTTTTTTGGAATAAGAATTTAAAGCATAATTTCTTAAGGATACTTGTATGTGTTGATTAAGTTAATAATCATTATTTTTAAAATCATGATATACGTGTATATTTTTTAGGGCTCTCTTGCTACTTGCCAGTTATCTGAACCATTATTATGGTTCATTTTGAGAGTATTGGATACTAGTGACGCCTTAAAAGCATTCCACGATATGGGTAAGATAAATTTGTAAAAACTTCTATTTAAATATAATTAGCAAATAGTATATTAAATTATCATTTATGTGTTTAGTGAAAATTAACTGTTAATGATGGATCATATATTTTTCAATTGTTGTTTCTTATTCTTTGTAAATTTAGGTGGTGTCCAGCTTATTTGCAACAATATGGTTACTAGTACAAGGGCTATTGTTAACACTGCAAGAAGTATGGTGTCAACTATTATGAAATTTCTTGACTCGGGTCCAAATAAAGCTGTTGACAGTACTTTGAAAACAAGAATATTAGCTTCTGAGCCTGATAATGCAGAAGGAATACACAATTTTGCACCACTGGGTAAGAAAAATCTTAGAAAAACTAAATTAGTGTGAGGTTTTGAATTTAAATAGGTGATGTAAACAAAATTAGTTGTTAATTTTCGTTATAAACAGTTGATTGTAAAACATTCTGCTGATCCTAGGGAATTTAATAGCAATAATATGTTGTTATTTTTGTTAAGTGCTGTTGAGTTGGTTTTGACTCAAAGCAACCCTGTATGGGTCTTCTGGGGGATATTTTAAAATCTTTGTTTAAATTGAAACATAGGAAATTCAGTGAGCTTCTTATGTTAGTTTTTGTGTAAATGTTAATCAGCTTTTAAAACCTAATCGCTTTTTAAGTGGGATTGTCTAGAAAAGAAGTTTTTAGTTTAGATAGTTTGTCTTTTTTGCAGCTCACATAATTTCATATTTTTCTTTTAATATTTCTAATTACTAAGCATTGACATCATAGAATTAAGGTGATTACTTTCAAAGTGAATTGTTTAGTGGACATTGCATTTTACTATAATTATTTGAGAATTATTTTATTAGATTTGTTTTATTCAATTTTCTAGTCGGAACCAACTCAAGGACACTTACAATTTAAAAAATGAATCAATAACTTAGTAATAAACTTGTCACCTTGCCCAGTTAGCAGATGTCCTGATATTTTGTGAATACTGTGACAGTTATGCTGAGTACTGAACATATTAACAGCATTAAATGTTCCCAGTTAATTATTATGCTTTGAATAGTTTTAAATGATTTCTCGAGTTTCTTTTGCAGTCCTTACCTTGTTTAAAATATTTTCTGTAGGCACTATCACATCTAGCAGTCCTACTGCCCAACCAGCCGAAGTGCTTTTGCAGGCTACAGCACCACACAGAAGAGCTCGTTCTGCTGCTTGGTCTTACATCTTTTTGCCAGAGGAGGCTTGGTGTGACCTTACTATTCACCTTCCTGCAGCAGTACTTCTTAAAGAGATACATATCCAACCTCACCTCGCATCTCTTGCAAGTGAGTAATTTCTTTGTAAATATGCATCATGAGAATAAACTGATTTAGAAACTTTTGAAAATGAGAAAAATATTTTGTAAGCAGCAGTACACTTAAGTATGATTACTAGATTGCTTAAAGCTTAATTTTAAACACTTGTAAATATAATGCTCAACATTATATACCATATTGCTTTTAAGTTCATTTCAACTCATTATGTTTCCATGTGTGTTTGAGTAGCACTTGGGGAGCAGGTGGGGCACTGTAGGAGAGGCTCTGGACTGCTAACTGCAAGTTCGGTCATTTAAATCCACTAGTCGCTCTTTGGAAACTCTATAGTATACACTGGGTTGCTACGAGATGAAACCTGTTCGACAGCGCTTAACATCAGTACTCCAGAGAGTATTCAGTGACTGTGTTATGCCCAGAATTCGGGGTCCCCAAAGACCACCCAGGAGCCGTGTACCGATGCAAATACATAAGGGTTGTTTAATCAAGCTCGAGCCAGGTCTCTAACCTTATCCGACATTTCGGAATAGGGAAAGAGCCCTATTCATGGTCGGTCGTTCTTCTTGTTGTTCCTGGGATCCTCTGTTTCTACAATGAAAAACAAGCTTCTCCCCTCTTTTAGTTACACATCTTCTACAATTACAGTGTGGCAACCACAATTAATCCTGTTAACAATTACTCACAATCAAGTGATAAAATCCTATCACCATTATCCCCCACCCTCTTCCAACAGCTCCATCTGGAAAAGAGGAAAACTATTCAGTGGGGATTCTATTTACTCATGTCATACTGAACTAAGCACACTCATGGGAATTTATAAGCCAGCCACTTTGTGCCTTTATAGCCAGCCATTTTTTGATAGCCAGTGTCTAAATTGCCTGTTCCTGTCAACCCAGTGTACTGAGGAAACAAGCTTGATGCTTGATGAAGAATCCTTCCATTTCGGTTGGAATTTTGAGCAACTGCACCCATAAGCAAAGGGTCCAGTTCGTCAAATTGTAGCAATTTACAATTGCTCACAGTATCAAGTGTCTTTATGTTTATCTGGTCGAATTCTGGTCATACTACCATATACTTTGCTGAATTATGTAGTATATTAATCCCATAGTGTTGGTGATAATTCTGAGTCATAGAAATGATAGATTTATTACCTCATCAGTTCCTATTTTCTTACAGAGAGATTCAAGTAAGTGTGGATTATGTATCTTCAGTTACTCTTTTTAGGTGAATTTTTACAATTTTTAAGGAAATTTTTTATTATTATTTAGGTCCAAGTGTTTTATTTTAGAAGATATAATTTAGGTCCAAGTCTTTTATGTTGGAAGATAATGCCCAAAATTAATTACGGTGTAAGTCAGAGGCAAAATATGACTTGATACATAAATTTTCTGTTTACAAGCTCATAATGAATACTATTGAAGGCTTATTTTCTACTAGAAAATCGAATATACTTTTTCTTTAGTAATTGTTCAATTTGCTCTTTCTCTAGCCTGTCCATCCTCAGTATCTGTTGAAGTTAGTGCAGATGGGATAAATATGCTGCCTTTGTCCACTCCTGTTGTCACAAGTGGTCTCACCTATATAAAAATTCAACTTGTAAAAGCTGAAGTAGCTTCTGCTGTCTGCCTTAGACTACATCGTCCACGTGATGCCAGCACATTGGGCCTTTCACAGATTAAATTACTGGGCCTCACAGCTTTTGGTACCACTTCATCAGCAACAGTTAATAATCCCTTTCTTCCATCTGAAGATCAGGTATCAAAGACAAGGTATGTTTTGTTTCTCATTTTTATGTTTCATTTCTTTCTTTCGTTAAAGAAAGCTCTGTGGTTTTAAATACAGGAGTGTACTGGATATAATAAAAATAATTTTGTAAAATCAGAGCCTTGATGCTGTTTATAGTTGACATTTTATGTATATTAAATCCTTGATGTAACCCTTGCTGTATGTGACGATGTACAAATTCTAATTATTTGAATTATCTCCTAGTTGTTATTAACTGCCATCTCTTCGGTTCTGACTCATAGTGACCCTGTATAGGGTTTCCTAGGAGTGGCTAGTGGCTGGTGGGTTTGAATTGCTGACCTTTTTCAGTTAGCAGTACAGAGCTTATCATACAGAACTACACCAGCACTTTTCTAATCCTTTGTTGTTGGTAAATTCTGTTGAATCTGTTCCAACTCATAGCAACTCTATAAAGGATTTCCAAGGAGAAGCTGGTGGGTTTGAACCGCCTACCTTGTGGTTCGCAGTCTACTGCTGATCCTAAAACTCCACACCAGAAGTCCTCTTCTACTATGAGAAATCCCAAATTCCTGTCACCAACACTACACTACATCCAAATCGTATAAACTAACCATACAAGGATAAACAGGCATATTAACAACCATGAGTCTTAGTATGGTAATTCTAAATGCCAGTTAGCCAAAGGATTACATCTTAACCATATAAAATGACCAAAAAGACAAGGATCTGAATTTATCTTTTACCTATTTAAACTTTGTATTGTGATATAAGTAAAAGTTTGCAGAACAAATTAGTTTTCCATCCAAGAATTCATATCCATTTTGTTTCATGACCTTGATTACAATTCTCACAATGTAGCAGCACTCAGCCCACTTCTTCCTTGTGTTTCTGTTCCATTTATCCTGCTTTCTGAACTTTGTCTCAGAGCAAATGTAACCCTTCTCATCTCATATGGTTAATTGTTCCTAAAACGTTTGGATCTGTTACTCATTGTTTGGCTGAAAGTTTGAATATACCCTTCAATCAACATTGTTGTTGTTAAGTACCATGTAGTCGGTTCCGACTCATAGCGACCCTGCACAGGGTTTCCAAGGTTGTAAATCTTTAAGGGAGCAGAACACCTCACCTTTCTCCTGCGGAACCGCTGCAAACTGCTGACCTTGAGGTTGGCAGTCCGACTCGTAACCACTACACTACCAGAGCTCCTTTCAATCAACATTATCTTAGTAAATTTATCTTAGTAAATTTTGATTGTTTAAAATGTTAGAGTTTTATTAAAATTTCACCTGTTAAAAAAAGGGGGGGTGGATTTCTTTTAAATTCTTATACTGCTAAAATTTACAGTCTTGGTGTGGTGTTTCTGGAAAATTCACTGGATTGCATGGTCAATTTGAACCAGAGTTGGTGGTTCAAACCCACCAGCCGTTTCTCAAAATCCCTATACAGGGTTGCTATGGGTTGGGAACTGACTCAATGGCACTTAACAGTAACAAAATAAGAATGAGCACTGAAGTACTTCCATTTGTGATATAATAAGGGAAATTAACTATGTGCACAGTTCTTTATTGGTTTTTACATAATTATAAACCATGATTTTCATTTTTAGATTGATGTTATGTATGAAATGCAACACATGTTGATATTTAAGAAGTCTTGTTTTCTTGAAATAATTTTGAGTTAGTACTTATATTTACATCTTAAACCACTTTTATGTATTTCAGTATTGGATGGTTACGGTTATTGCATCATTGCCTTACTCATATAAGTGATCTGGAAGGGATGATGGCAAGTGCAGCTGCACCTACTGCTAATCTGCTACAGACTTGTGCTGCCTTATTGATGTCACCTTATTGTGGCATGCATTCACCCAACATTGAAGTGGTTCTTGTAAAGATAGGACTGCAGTCGACTAGAATTGGTCTGAAGCTCATAGACATTCTCCTGAGAAACTGTGCAGCATCAGGCAGTGATCCTACAGGTGACTGTTAACTTTTATGTTTTAATTTTTATATACTGCCACAAAGTAATGGTAATTGATTTCTGAAATTAATTTCCTTTAATTAAGGCATCATTATTTTTGAAGTTGTAATTTATAGAAGATTTATATTTTAGTTAATACTATAGAAATTCAATTGAGCAATCTCTATTTTCCTAGTTTGCTTACTTAGCTTACCTGGTTTTTTATTAAACTCTTTGTTGCAAGATTTGAATAGCCCTTTACTTTTTGGAAGACTGAATGGACTTTCTTCTGACTCAACAATAGATATTCTTTACCAGCTTGGAACTACTCAGGATCCTGGAACAAAAGATAGGTATGTGATCATGTTTTTCATTTAAACACACAAACACATGCACACATTCTCTATTTCTGTTGTTGTTATATGCTTTGGAGTCGGTTCCGACTCATAGTGACCCTGTACAGGGTTTCTGAGGCTGTAAATATTTATGGGAGCAGAAAGTCTCATCTTTCTCCCGCGGAACAGCTGGTAGTTTCAAACTGCTTCTGATTGAGATTAGCAGCCTGATTCATAACCACTATGCTACCAGAGCTCCTTCATTCTGTATTTATTGCATGCTATTGGTAATACTTCCTCAGTGTCCTCGTAAAAGTTAAGATATACATGTTTATATATTCTATGTCTTTTTATATCCCATACAACATGGCGCTATTAGGGGATTTTAATGTATATTCAGCAAATTTTCATATGGTTGTGTGCCATTTAGTTGGTTCCAACTCACGGTGACCCTAGATAGGGTTTCCAAGGCTGTAAATCTTTACAGTAGCAGAAAGTCTCATCTTTCTCTATGGAGTGACTAATAGATTTGAACTGCTGACCTTGTAATTAATAGCCCTTTTTATAATCCACTATGCTACCAGAGGTCCTTAAATTTTTGTATATTTTAACACATTTGAACTCAAGCAAACTTCTTAGACAATTTACTTTTGAGGAATAGAATGCAATGAACCATCATTTATTTTTGTCTACTATATTGTAATTTTAAACCACTGCACTGAATGGTTTAAAATCAGGGAAGATGTGTGCCAGGGTTGTATTCTTTCACCATACTTATTCAGTCTATGTGCTGAGCAAATAATCTGAGAAGCTGGATTATGTGAAGAAAAATGTGCCATCTGGTAGGAGAAAGACTCATTAACAAACTGCAATATGCAGGTGATATACTACCTTGGTTGCTGAAAGCAAAGAGGACTTAAAATACTTACTGATAAACAAATTCCCCATAATCATATAAGGGGGCTTCAGAAAGTTTATGGAAAAAAATTCCATTTTAATTCCATTTTCCTACGAACTTTCTGAAGCCCCCTTATACTAAAGTTGTTATTGTTGTAGTTAAGTGCCATCGAGTCAGTTCTGACTCCCAGTGACCCAATAATCAGTTTAGTTTTAGATGAATTCTGATGTGGAGTTGTTGGATAAGCACTGGACTGCTATTCATAATGTCTGCAGTTCAAACCCATTAGCTGTCCTTGGCAACCCTATACAGGGTCGCATGAGTCAGAAGCAATTTGTAGGCACACAACAACATAGTAAGACAGTTCTGTTTTAAAGTCTTCAATTGACAGATTTGTAAGAACTCACAAATATTTTTTCCAACTTTTGCTGTGAATTGAATGAAGGTTTACATGCAAGATCATCAGTTTTTCCTTTACTACATGATTGCAATCCCCTCTATGTACCAACAAGTAACAGCATTTACCTCTGTTCATTTTAACAATTGCATTTCTCCATGTGTCTCTCTCATCTTACCTTGGCTAACCTCCCTCATGTTGTGTATTACCTGCCCTGTCACTCATGTTAATTTGTGTCTATCCTGTAGCCCGGGGTTGGTGGTGGTGGTGTGTCTTGGAGTCGGTTTTGACTCATAGCGACCCTGAATAGGGTTTCCACAGCTGTAAATCTTGACGGAGGCAGAAAGCCTTATCTTTCTCCTGCAGAACAGCTGGTAGTTTTGAATTGTTAGCAGCCCAACTCATAACCACTACGCTACCAGAGCTTCTCATCCCAGGATTGGGGAAACTTTTTTCTGACAAAAACTATAACATGACTCATAGGCCATACAAAATTATCAAATTAAAAATTAGCCTGATATGTTTGGTCAAACGTTTAATTAATTCACCCTTAATGTGATGTCTGAAACTGTGATTGCCTTGGCTGGGCCTTACCAAATTATTTCCAGGGCCTTGTATAGCCCGAGGGCCAGATATTCCTCACCTCCATTCTAGCCCATGAATAGTACCCCCAACCACCACCATACACACATCCATAACCATTATAGATTATTTTATCAAGAAAACCTTAACTTTTTACTATGTTGGCCTCATACAGTGTTTGTCCTATTGTGATTGACTACTGTTCTCCAGGTTCAATCATGTTGTAAGATGTTTCACTGAGTCATTATTCTTCAACATTTGGTAGTTATTCTATTGTGTATATGTACCAGAGTTTGTTTAACCATTCTTCTGTTGATGGACATTTAGGCTGTGTCTGTCTGTCTGATATCTCTCTTCTAGACAGCATATGAAGGATCCTGTTTGCTTATCCTTTCTGCTCCTTATGTCTTTTGACTGGTACATTTAATACATTTAGATTCAGTTTAATTGCTATTAGGTATGCATTGATTGTTGTCATTTTTCTGTATATGTTTTTTTGTGGTGCTGCTGGATTCTTTGTTCCACATAATTTTCTAAGTTGAATTCATTTTTTTGTAGATTTTCTTTTTCATTTCTGCTGTGTTAATGTTCACAAAATCTTTCTGATTTTCCTCTTTCAGGTGTATTTTTGTTTCCATTAAGGTCGCCTTATAATTTATTAATTTCTACCCTGCTTGAAACGTCTGTTTTATGTTGAAATCTACTTTACTTCCTTGCCATTTGCAATTTCTTTATCTACACTATTCCCTCTTTTTGTTTGTGTATCTGTATTGAGTTCTGGGTGGTGGTGTCATGAATGGTAATCTCAGGTTGTATGCTATTGTTGGTTCTCAGTCCACAGAACACCCTTTAGCATTTTTTTATAAAGTTGGTCTGGTCATTACATATTCCTTCAGTTTCTGTTAATCAGGAAGTGTCTTAATTTTGCCGTCATGTTTGTGGGAAAGCTTTCTTTGCTGAGTATATGATTCTTGGTTGGCAATCTTTCTCTTTCAGAGTTTTGTATGTATCATTTCATTGCCTTTTTGCCTACATGTTTTCTACTGAGAAATCAGAGTTTAGTCTTAATTGGTTCGCCTTCGTAGGTAACTTTTCATTTTTCCGTAGCTGCTCTCCGGATTGTTAACATGTCTTTGATATTGCAAATTTTGATTATGGTATATCTTGGTGATTTTCTTTTGGGATCTATCCTTTTGGGTATTTGTTCAGCTTCTTGAATGCTTCATCTTCTTGTCTTCTGTGATTTTAGAGAATTTTTTTTCCAACAACCCTTTGACAGTTTTCTATGTGCTTGTCTCTTCCTCTTCAGCAAGCACTCCATCTACCTCTCTAACCTTTCTTCTGATTTTCAGGATGCCAGAATTTTAGTATGTGTCTGCTTTGTCTGTTGTATATTTGTTGTAGTTGGTGCATGTAGTGCATCTGCCTAGCCTTCTGCATCAGCAGTAATTTTTTAAAACATGTTTTATTGATTAATTTTTTAGCAAATCTTTGGAATCCTCCAGCCTTTGTATACCATCCATATTTATAGTGTATGACTTATTCTATTTGTGCTAGAGATTATTTCCTTTCACTTTTTAATATTTATTTATAATGATAATTTTAAAATAATAGTAGCACTTTTTTGGTATTTACTTATTTTATAAGGAACCCTGGTGGTGCTATAGGATAAGCACTGAGCTGCTAACCAGAAGGTTGGTAGATCAAACCTACCAGTTTCTCTCGCATGGACAGATGAGTCTTTCTGCTCCCATAAAGATGTAGTCTCAGTCTACATAGGGTCAGTGCATCAGAATCTTGATGAAATTTGAGCTTTACTTATTTTATAGATAGTAGAGATACAAAGTTAATCAAGCCCTGCTTTGTACTATCAAGGTTTGGGAGACACTTATTAACCACAAAGGAGGAACTTGGGGATAGGAAATTAGGTACCCAGGAAGTGAAGGTGTTCTGGGGAAAATTACTGCTTAATAAAGTATAGGACTCATTGTGTGGTGCAGTAGGCTCAGTACTGGACTATGAACCATAAGTTTGGAAGTTCAAACCCAGCAGTCACTCCTTGGAAATCCTATACAGGGTCACTGTGTCGGAACCGACTCAGTGGCGCTTAACAACATCATCAAATTCTTCTGTTATATAAAACATATGATGACTACATTACATCATATATTTTGTTATATGTGTGTGTGTGTGTGTGTGTGTGTGTGTAAATGGAGCTCTGGTAGCGTAGTTGTTATGAATCGGGCTGCTAACCTCAGGATAAGCAGTTCTTAACTATCAGCTGTTCCACGAGAGAAAGATGAGGCTTTCTGCTCCCATAAAGATTTTCAGCCTCAGAAACCCTGTACTGGGTCGCTATGAGTTGGATTCCAACTCCACGGCGCATCACCACCACTAGATGTATACACACACACACACACACACATATATATATATACACACACATACATAGATATGTGGTGCTGTGGGTTAATGTGCTGGAGTGCAAAGTTGGTTTTCTGAACCTCAGGGTCAGCAGTTCAAGCTAACCTGCCATTCCTTGGAAACCTTATGCACGGTCACTATGGGTCGGAATCAACTCAGTGGCACTTAACAAAAACAGGAACAATAAAGTATTAACATTTAAAAGTGAATTGGAACACTCTTTGAATAATCAATAAGTATTTGTACCTAATTTGAATCATAATAGTGAGTTGTTGTTAGGTGCCTTTCGGTTCAAACCAACTTTAAGGTCCAGTGCTTTTCCCATAGTGCCACACCTGGACTCCCCATTAGTCGAGCTAAAAAATACAAAAAATCAGTGTTAAATATTCTACTGTAACAAATTGCTTGAAATAATTTGTTACAGTTAAATGTTTGACGATACCAAATTTTTAATCTCTTAGGTTTATTTTGTTGTTGGTAAGTGCCATTGAGTGGGTGCAGACCCATAGAAACCCTGTATAGGGTTACTGAGGAGTGGCTGGTGTATTTGAGCTACCTATCTTGTAGTTAGCAATCCAGTGCTTATCATACAGTGCCACATCAAGTCTCTTAGGTTATTTTAGGATTTAAATTTTTTTATATTTTTTTAATCTTTTTCTTTATTAGAGGAAAATTAAACAAAACTCTTTCCTCTGTATAATTCCTTTTAACAAATAAATGTTTATTGTTCAGAACAGTCTTAAATGACAAAATTGTTCATTGCCATAGACTAAGAAAATGTTTTTCACCCCCATCTCCTTTTTTTTATCTGACTTGTCTTCATTTCATATCACATGAAAGTGAAAAGTTTTGCTTTTTAATTTTATATTATGTATTAGGTGACGGTTTACTGAGCAGGTCATCAATTTTACATTAGAAAATGTATACACATTGTATTTCATCTCATTGATTTGCAATCCCTTCAATGTAATTAACATCAGTTCTCCTCCTTACTTGTGCCACACCTAGACTGCTTTCATTCTGTTCTGCGTTCTTCTTTAACGTTTGAATTTTGACCTTGGGTTCAGACTGTGTTTTTTTTTAATCTCAAATGGTTTATCATTCTATTGTATACATATCTCACTAGTGTTATTTTTGGCTTTGTAGAATTACTTGTTTTGTTGAAAATTGAGCCATGAGGATGAGTTTAGTTTCCAGCTTAGGCTGGGTCATTGATTCAAAGGCTGGGTTCTATTGGTCTAGTCTCTATCTGGAACTCCAGTTTGTATCTGACCAGTAAGACTGGTCTTTTTATGACTGTGAATTTTGTTCCATATTTTCCCCCATTCTATCCAGGACCTTCTAACATGATCCCTTTCACATATGTTGGTAATGGTAACTCAGAACTATCTAGTAGTAAGTTCTAGGGTCACAGACAATGATATTTATGAGAACATAAGACTAATTTTTTCCATTTATCTTCAGTTTTTATCACTTTTCTTTTCGCCAGACAGGGAGAAGTGAATAGTTGCACTGCAGATAGCCTCTCAGAATTTGTGGGGTTTGGGGGGGCTTGGGGTGGGAGGGCAAAGTTTGGTTTGGTAGGAGTAAGGAGTAGGGTTATTTTAGTTTAAAATTTTTTTCTTGAAAGCTACTTAATTTCCTCTTGCCATAAGGTGCCATGTGGTATTCATAGTTAAATGATGATTATATACTGTTGTGTACTGTGACACTCACTACCTGTCTCTGGGTAGATGTGGTAGAGATTGGAAGTATTAGGGTTATAGTCTGGTCACACCCTCATCAACATTTGTTGTTTTCTGTTTTAACATTATTATTGTTAACTGAGTGAATGTTTACAGAGCAGATCATTAGTTTTACATACAGTAGTTAGGTACTTTGCTTCATTATAATGATCGCAATCCCCTTCTTACACTACTAGGTAACAGCATTTACGTCTATTCACTTTAACTCTTGCATTCTTCCCTGTGTTTCCCTCTGCCTTCATCTTTCTTCTGCCAACCTCCCTCTTGTTATACATTGCCTACCCAGTTACCCATGTTAGCATGTGTCTACCCTTTAGCACATTAATAATTTTTTTCTCTTTCCTCCCCCATAACAACCGTAGAGTATTTCTTTTATCAATATAACCTTTTCTTAACTTTTTACAACAATAGTCTCATATGTTGTCTTTTGTGATTTACTTATTTCACTCAGCATGTTCTCCAGGTTCATCCATGCTGAGAAGATATCTTGCAGATTCATTATTCTTCACTGTTGTATAGTGTTTCATTGTGTGTATTAAAGTTTATTAACCATCTTCAGTTGATGGGCATTTAGGCTGTTTCCATCTTTTTGTTAATACGAATAGTACTGCAATAAATATGGGTATGCATGTATTTATTCATGTCACAGCTCTTATTTTTGAGGATATATACTCTATGGCACAAATCAACAGCATCAAGTAGAGGGATTGCTGGTTCATAAGGTGTTTCTATTACCAACTCTCTGAGAAAGTGCTATACTCGTTTCCACAGTGTTTGCACCATTTTATAGTCCCTCAAGTAGCAGAGTATGGTCCCATTCTCTCTACACTCTCGCCAGCATTTGTTGTTAGCTGTTTTATTTGAATTTTGCTATTAATGTTGGAGTAAGATATTTCATTATTGGTTTGAATTGCATTTTTCTAATCACCACACTCTTGGTATGGCACTGTAGGATCAGCACTAGACTATAAATCACAAGGTCAGCAGTTTAAACCCACCACTTGCTCCTCTGAAACTCTATACTGGGTTGCTGTGAGTTGGAACTAACTGGATGGCACTTAACAACACCAGCTAATGATCTGGAACATTTTCACATGTCCTCTTTGGTGAAGCCTATGCTTATGTCCTCTGCCCGCTTTTTAATTGGATTATTTATCATCTTCTTTTTGTGGTATTGAGCATTGTCCTTTCTTTGATAGGTCATGGCCAAACATTTTTTTCCAGTCTCTGGAGTCTCTTTACTTTTTTGGTGAAATCCTTTGATGCACCTGCATGTCTAATTTTTAGGTGATCCCATTCATGTATTCTGTCTTATGTTGGTGTGTTTTCAGTTATGTTTCATAGTATATTTATGCCATGTATCAGAACTCCTAAGATTGTCCTAGTTTCTCATTGATGGTCTTTATAGTTCTAGATTTTACATTTGGGTCTTTCGTCTATTTGAGCTATTTTTGTATATGGTGTGAAATACTGGGTCTTGTTTTATTCTTTTGCAGAAGGTTATCCAGTGTTGGCAGCACCATTTAGTGTGCTTTGGCCTTTTATTAAAGGAAAGTGACAATTTAAGACCCTTATTTTTAGTCCGTCCAAAGAGAGACAAGAATTAACTAGTATTACATAATTTTGTTGTGTTGTTAACATATGGTCACTATGAGTTGAAACTGACTTGACAACACCTACCAAAATAACCTCCGACCACCCTTTACTTTACCCTAAAGCAGAGAATTTCATTGCCAAAGTTAGAAAATTGAGGTGGGTGGGGGAGAGGGAAAGGAAACAAATATAAGCACAGTGTGTTAAAGAAGTTGACAACAAATCTTAATCCTTTTGTGTTACATACAAAATCCAAAGAATTATTGCCTTCAAAAGTTGGTTTGTTTTACATTCCCATAGCTTTCCAGGACCTTGGGGGAGGGAGGCACGTTTTAAAATCCATATGTTAGAAACATTTTCTGATATCAGAGTAAATGGGTGGGTGGGTGATACCAGTTAATAATACTGGGAGTCTAAGAATGTGGACTTCTCTGCGCACCTCCATTCTGGTGATGAGAGGGGATGCCTGAGCGAATGGACACCCTACCCCCTCCCCTAGAAGGTTCTACTATGCATGCACACAGATCTCCTCAAATTTAAAGTGAGAGTTTCCACTTAAAACCAAACGGCCACCATTTGTCTGTCAGTTTGTCATACTGTGGTGGCTTGTGAGTTGCTGTGATATTGAAAACTATGCCACCAGTATTTTAAATACCAACAGGGTCTCCCACGGCGGACAGGTTTCAGATGAGCTTCCAGAAAAGGACTAGGAAGAAAGAGTGATGAACTACTTCCAAATATTTAGTCACTGAAAACCTTATGAATAGCAGAGGAACAAGCCCCTCAGATATAGTGCCGGAAAACGAGCCCCTCAGCTTGGAAGGCACTCAAATTGCAACTGGGGATGAGCTGCCTCCTCAAAGTAGAGTTGACTGTGATAACGCTAATGGAGTAAAGCCGGTGGGACATTCATTTGCTGATGAGGCACAACTCAAAATGAAGAGAAATAGCTGTAAACATCCGTTGAAAATCAGAACATGGAATGTATGAAGTATGAATCTGGAAAAATTGGAAGTGGTCAGAAATGAAATGGAACGCATAAACATCGTTATCTTAGGCATTAGTGAGCTGAAATGGACTGGTATTGGCCATTTTGAATCTGACAACCACATGGTTTACTATGCCGGTAATGACAAATTGAAGATGAATGGTGTTGCATTCATCGTCAAAAAGAACATACCCAGATCAGTCATGAGGTACAACGCTGTTTGTGTTAGGATAATATCCATGCACCTACAGGGAAGCCCAGTTAATACCACTATTATTTAAATTTACGCACCAACCACTAAAGCCAGTGAGGATGAAATAGAAGAATTCTACCAACTTCTTCAAACTGAATGGAACAAAAATGCAATCAAGATGCATTGATCATTAGTGGTTATTGGGATGTAAAAGTTGGGAGCAAAGAGGAAGGATCATTAGTTGGATAATATGGCCTTTGTGATAGAAATGATGCTGGAGATCTTATGATAGAATTCTGCAAAACCAATGATATGTTCATTTCAAATACCTTCTTTAGACAGCATAAGAGATGACTATACACATGGACCTTACCAGATGGAATACATAGCAATCAAATGGTCTACATCTGTGGAAAGAGACTCTGGAAAAGCTCTGTATCATTAGTGAAAACAAAGCCAGGAGCAGACTGTGGAACAGTCAGAATATCAATTACTCATATGTATATTCAAACTGAAACTGGAGAAAATGAAAACAAGTCGACTGGAGCCAAAATATGACCTTGAACAGATCCCACCTGAATTTAGAGATCATCTGAAGAACAAATTTGATACATTAAACACTAAAGACTGAAGACCAGAGAGTTGTGGGATGACATCAAGAACATCATACATAAAGAAAAGTCATTAAGAAGACAAGAAAGAAGGAAAAGGTCAAAATGGATGTCAGAAGAGACACTGAAATTTGATCTCTAGCGTAGAGATGCTAAAGCAAATGGAAGAAATGAGGAGGTCCAAAAACTGAATAGAAAATTTCAAAGATCAGCTCAAGAAGATAAAGCCAAATATTACAACAAAATGTGCAAAGATCTGGAATCAGAAAACCAAAAAAGAAGAACACACTCAGCATTTCTCAAGCTGGGGGAACTGAAGAAAAAATTCAAGCCTCGACTTTTGTCATTGAAAGATTCTCTGGGGAAATTATTGAATGATGCAGAAAGCATCAAGAGAAGATGGAAGGAGTTCACAGAGTCACTATACCAAAAGG
Source organism: Chrysochloris asiatica (assembly GCF_000296735.1). Classification (NCBI taxonomy): domain Eukaryota; kingdom Metazoa; phylum Chordata; class Mammalia; order Afrosoricida; family Chrysochloridae; genus Chrysochloris; species Chrysochloris asiatica. The sequence continues at coordinate 4,115,789 of NW_006408534.1, read as the reverse complement.
AAATGGTTAATGTTCACCTGTTTCAAGAGGTAGCATATGATCAAGAGCCAATGATACTCAGGGAAGAAGTCCGAGGTGCATTGAAAGAGTTGGCAAAGAACAAGGCACCAGGAATTAATGGAAGAAAAATTGAATTTTTTCAAGAAAGTGAGGCAGGACAGGAGGCACTCACTCATCTCTGCCAAGAAATTTGGAAGACAACTATCTGGCCGACTGATTAGAAGAGATCCATATTTGTGCCCATTCCAAAGAGCGGTGACCCATCAGAATGCGGAAATAATTGGACAGTCTCTGATATCCCATGCAAGTAAAGCTTTGCTAAAGGTAGTACAGAAACGGCTACAAGCATACTTTGACAGAGAACTTCCAGAGGTTCATGCCGGGTTCTGAAGAGGCCGGAGAATGAGGGACATCATTGCTGATGTCCAATGGATCTTGGCTGAATGCAGAGAATATCAGAAAGATGCTTACCTGTGCTTTATTGACTACGCAAAGGCTTTCAGTTGTGTGGAGTATGACAAGATATGGACAACATTGTGAAGTATGAGTATTCCTGAACACTTAATTGTGCTCATGAGGAATCTGTACCTGGGGACAAAGAAGGCATTTGTTCGAACAGAATATGGGAACACTGAATGTTTAAAATTAAGAAAGGTGTGTGTAGCAAGGTTGTATTCTTTCACCATACTTATTCAACCTGTATGCTAAACAAATAATCCGAGAAGCAGGGTTATATGAAGAAAAACATGGCATCAGGATTGGAGGTAGACTCATTAACAACTTGCGATATGCATATGACACAACCTTGCTTGCTGAAAGGACTTAAAACTTTTAATGATGAAGATGCAAGAGCACAGCCTTTGGTATGGATTGCCTCTCAATGTCAAGAAAACAAAAATCCTCACCACTGGACAAATAAACAACATTCTTATCAATGGAAAAAGAATTGAAGTTGTCAAGGACTTCATTCTTCCTGAATCAACTAGCAACACTCACGGAAGCAACAGTCAAGAAATCAAATGACGTATTGCGTTAGGCAAATCTGCTGCACAAGACCTTTTTAAAGTGTTGAAGAGCAAAGATGTCGGCTTGAGGACTAAGGGTGCGCCTGACCAAACCATGATATTTTCAGTAACCTCACATGCATGCGAAAACTGGACAGTGAATAAGGAAGACCGTAGAAGAATTGATGCTTTTGAGTTATCGTGTTGGAGGAGAATATTGAAAGTGCCATGGGCTGCCAAAAGAACCAATAGATCCTTTTTGGAAGAAATATAGCCAGAGTGCTCCTTTGAGGCCAAGATGACCAAACTTCATCTCTCATACTTAGGACATAATGTCAGGAGGGAGCATTCGCTGGAGAAGGATATCATGTTTGGTAAGGTGAGAGAAAAAGAGGAGGACCCCCAACGAGATGTATTAGCCAAATGGCAGCATCAATGGACTCCAGCGTGGCAACAGTGGTGAGGGGTTGGTCCAGGATCGGGCAGTGTTTCGTTCTGCTGTGCATAAGATTGTTATGGGTTGGTACCGACTTGATGGCACCTAACAACAACAATAGGAATGTGAAACACACTGCATTGCGCAATGAATAATTAACCCCAAATCACTGTTTTAGGCTATGTGGATTTGCTGTAAGATGGGTGTAACTTTAAAGGAGAGGATGAGTTTGTTAAGCTATGTTTCTAATTATTTTAGGCATTTGTATGTTTTGTTATTTTGAGGTAATAAGTAATGAATATTTATTTACTTATTTCATAGTTACGTGATTACTAACTTTTTGACCAATTAATATTAGTAGAGTTATTGGAAAACTAGAACTGTCTTTGTTGCTTATCCTTGCCCCCCCCCCCCATTTTAGTTTTAGATGATCAAGAACAATCAGTATGTTTTTCTCATGAATACATTGCTTATATACACTGATTACATTTTTGTGTACTTAATTGCTGTCTAGCATCCTGTTATGGTGCTATAGGCTAAGCATTGAACTGCTTACCACAAAGTTGGTGCTTCAAACCATCCAGCCGCACCTTGGAAATCCTGTAAAGGGTCACTATGAGTCAGAACTGACTCGCATTTAATAGCAGTCATTGTATCAGCACTGAACTGCTAACTGTAAACTGGGCGCTTCAAACCCACCAACTGCTCCACAGGAGAATACTACTCTGGTTCTGTAAATATTTGTAGCTTTCAATACCTATGAAGCAGTTCTGCTGTGTCCTATAAGGTCTCTATGAGTCAGCATTGATTTACTTGCAATGTTTCAATGTTAGTTTTAGTATAATTGGTTTATGGAGTTTGTTTTCTTCTTTTAAGAATCCAAGCCTTATTAAAATGGGTCAGTGATTCTGCAAGAGTGGCTGCTATGAAGAGAAGTGGCAGAATGAGCTACATGTGCCCTAACTCCTCAACAGTAGAGTATGGTCTTCTAATGCCTTCACCTTCACATTTGCACTGTGTGGCAGCAATTCTGTGGCATAGTTATGAACTGTTTGTGGAGTATGATTTACCAGCACTACTGGACAGAGAGCTCTTTGAGTAAGTATAATTTATGAATTCAGCCCCAAATATTAGATCATTTTAGTTGGTAACTTAATGAAACATGCTTGTTTGATGAATAATAATTTGATAGTAGTAGTTAAATATAATTTTCAGGTATAATTTTGAAATGGTGGTCACATAAATTTAATTAGTATTCATGCTTTACTAGTAATACTGCCTTCGCTTCCTGTTTTCTGTCTGAAATTGGAATACTAATATATGTGTTCCTACAACTTTTAGTGTTTGTTCTCACTTACAAATATACACACTTGATTGTTTTATCCTCAATATGCATTTGTTGGATAAAGGTATACCTGGGAATTTTGAAATGCAGGCATAGTACTTTCTATGTGGCTTATATTATTGTCATTTTGATAGATTTCACTTAACTTCATTTCTTTGTCATTCTCACCTAAGTTTCACTGAAGTCACTGCTAAATTGTAGCAGAATATTGTGTTTATTTCCAAAGAGTTACAGACCTCGTAAATGATAAGCAAGAGATCATTTGTGCTCTGGGCAATCATCTTAGTTGACCCTGCCCATTGGCATAATCTATTACATATTAGTTAAAGTCACCAATAGTTTTCATGTTTCAAATTTAGCTTTTAATTTATATACATTAAGCCAATAATTTAATCCAATTCAAACCTCAGTTTTTTGAGGGGTTGATGATAAAATATTCCATTGTTTTCTTCAGGTGACCTTTTAAGGTCACACACTTATTTTTTTATAAGTCTAACAGTTAAATTATTAAAATAATATATGTGGTAAACAGTCTTCCTTAAATCTTACATTGATAATGGTGGTTATATACCGTGGAGTCAGTTGCGACTCATAGTGACCCTGTACAGGATTTCTGAGGCTGTAAATCTTTACAGGAGCAGAAAGCCTCTTTCTCCTTTGGAACAGCCCAATTTTTAACCACTACGCTACCAGGGGAAGGAGCTCTGGTAGCGTAGTGGTTACGAATCGGGCTGCGAACCTTAAGGTCGGCGGTTCGAAACTACCAGCTGCTCCGTGGGAGAAAGATGAGGCTTTCTACTCCCGTAAGGATTTACACCCTCGGAAACCCTGTACAGGGTCGCTATGGGTCGGAACCGACTCGACGGCACTTAACAACAACAACAACAACACGCTACCAGGGCTCCTTAAATCTTACATTATATCACACTATTTAATGTCCAGTAAGCTGTGTGTTTTTTGTCAGATGTCATATAGAAATATTTGAAACAACTTTTTGTTTAAAAAAAAAAAACAACAAAAAACTGTTATTAACATATTTTCTTTTATTTCCATAGGCTGCTTTTTAATTGGTCCATGTCTCTTCCCTGCAATATGGTTTTGAAGAAAGCTGTTGACAGTCTACTTTGCTCTATGTGTCACATACACCCAAATTATTTCTCATTGCTTATGGGCTGGATGGGAATTACCCCTCCTCCAATGCAGTGTCACCATAGACTGTCCATGACGGACGATAGCAAAAAGCAGGATCTTAGTTCATCTTTAACTGATGACTCTAAAAATGCACAAGCACCTCTTGCATTAACTGAATCACACTTGGCAACCCTTGCTTCCTCTTCTCAATCACCAGAAGCTATCAAACAGTTATTAGACTCAGGTTTGCCTTCTCTTCTTGTGAGGAGTCTAGCTAGTTTCTGCTTTAGCCACATCTCTTATTCAGAAAGCAATGCTCAGTCAATAGACACTTCCCAGGACAAACTCAGGCGGCATCATGCCCTACAACAATGTAATAAGATGCCTGTCACAGCAGACCTGGTTGCTCCTATTCTTAGGTTTTTGACAGAAGTTGGCAATAGCCATATTATGAAAGATTGGCTTGGTGGTCCTGAAGTCAACCCATTGTGGACGTCACTTCTGTTTTTATTGTGTCACTCTGGTTCCACTTCCGGAGGACATAATTTAAGTGCACAGCAGACTAGTGCAAGATCAGCCTCTCTTTCTTCAGCTGCTACAACAGGATTGACCACTCAACAGCGGACAGCAATTGAGAATGCAACTGTTGCATTCTTCCTGCAATGCATTTCATGCCACCCTAATAATCAGAAGCTCATGGCACAGGTAAGAGAAGAAAATAACTAGCTTATATGTCTCAGATTTTATTATTTTAATGTGAGGTCACATAGCACTAGTGGGATTAGTTGAGGGAGGGATGTGAATTATGGCAAACATTGTGGGTAGGTGATTTTAAAAGTGTGAAGTGAAATGGTATTTAAAATAACGTTTTGATATTTCCTCCCTCACAAAATATGCTGTCAACTAAGTGAATCATTCTTTTTGATAAGATAATGTACAAATTCAAGAGGATTCTAGTTATAGATAATAATTCTTTGCTTTTTAAAAAATTACCTTATACGATGAAAAGAGTAATGATGTAGCTGCTGACAACTCAGTAGTGGATAGCAGTGTTAACTTAACCAGATTGCTACAAATGGCATTTTGGTCTCCAAATAGAGTAATTTTCAGGTTAGAAATTCTTGAAAAATCACTTGAAAATGTGAAAAATTATTTATTGTTTTATTCCATGTTGTCAAAATCCTGATAAGAAGAATTATTTCTAGTTCTTTTTTCCAGATTCAGTTTTTTCTTCTTTGTTGTTGTTAAGTGCTATCTAGTTACCTCTAACTCATAGGACCCTGTATAGGATTTCCAAGGAGCAACTGGGGGTTTGAACTGCCAGACAGGTGGTTCACAGTGCATTGCTTATCCTACAATGCCACACTGTTGGAAATGAGATTAAATTTTTAAAAATACTAAATTGGGTTAACAGTACCGGTTAAAAATTTAGTGTTACCATTATATTGTAATGTAAATTTTCCAGGGCCCATGGTGACACAATGGTTACCCTCTCGATTGCTAATCAAAGGTCAGCAGTTACAACCCACCAGTCGCTCTGCAGAAGAAAGATATGACCATTTACTGCTGTAAAAACAAAAGATTACAGCCTTAGAAACCCATTAGCTAGTTTTTGTTTATTTATATCATGTTTCTATCATAGAGCCTGTCAGAGACATAGTAGGTACCCATGCAAATAATAATTGGCTTCTCCCTCTCACCCACCCCTTATTTGATAATATTTGCTCAAACTTTCACTAATATATAAAAGGAAAGCTATCATAATTTTTTTAAATTAAATGATTTAAGTTTATTAAAAAGATGAACATAATATTTTGCTGCATACAGTAATTGACTTTGGGGAAAATATACTTATATCTGCTTAATATGCATAATTTTAAAATGTTTATTTTTACCAACTTCAACCAAGAGCATGAACATGGGTATTTGAAAATTGGATTTGTGTCTCTTGATAGCATGAATTCTTTGTGTCCCACTGCCTCTGGCCTGTCCTAGTTATCATCTCTCAACTTCTTGCTAAGGCTTTGGGTATGTGTTTGTTTTTTTAATAATTTACTTTTCCCATTTTTTTTTTATTATATCTTAACAACACTGATAATTGACAAAAGTTATGGATAAGGTAATTATCCTATGTGAAAACCTTATAGCAATAATTTTTCTAGCCTTCAGAAATTTGTTGTTCTTTTTACTTTTATCTGCTAAAGTATTCATACATTTCAAGATGAAATAATGTTATTGAATTGCTGACTGTTTATATTAAAATATATTTGTTAATCCACATTCTTGATTTTCTGTTCACAGTGCAAAGAAGCTGCAGATAAATATTGCCTGTAACTATTTAAATATCTTGCCTTGCTAGGTTCTCTGTGAACTATTCCAGACATCCCCTCAAAGAGGGAACCTCCCAACATCTGGGAACATTTCAGGATTTATACGGAGATTATTTTTGCAATTGATGCTTGAGGATGAGAAAGTCACTATGTTTCTTCAGTCTCCTTGTCCAGTAAGTATTTAACACTTAAATTTTTTTATTGACGCTGCAGGATGATGCACTGGACCTCAAGACCGGTTTGAACCACAGTTCATTTTTCCACTTTTTGAAGCTCCTACATATGTACTAAACAGTTATCATTTTCTAGGCTTGGAGTCTTGGCTCTGTAAGACAAGTGCTGAACTGCTAATCTCACGCTCTGTGGTTCAAACCCACCAGCTGTTCCTTGGAAATCCTATACAGGGTCACTATAAGTTGAAACTGACTCCACAGCACTAACAAGAAAAATATTTTATAATTTCAAACCCAAGTATGCAGTTATCTCTGTTTTTCTAATTTCTAATATTAAAGATGGAAACTAGAACAACTTTTATTCTTAATTTCAAGACTTAAAAATTATGTTAGGACAATCCCGCTGTGTTATAGAAACTGATTTAGGATAAAAATTGAGCTTTTTTAAGTCAACTATATCATTTCACACAACAGAAAAATCACATGGCAAATAAGCATACCACATTGAGAAAATACTTGTATATATGTATAAGAAATTGTATGTATTGTATGCTTTATTAACTTTAAAATTTTTTATCCTCTTGAAACTTTTTCATATTGATATACATTTTTAAAAAGTTACTTTTTGATTCTTTTGACTTTTCAGCTGTACAAAGGCAGAATTAATGCGACTAGCCATGTCATCCAACATCCAATGTATGGAGCAGGCCACAAATTCCGTACTCTCCATTTGCCAGTCTCAACAACATTGTCAGATGTTCTTGACAGAGTGTCAGGCAAGTCGGAATTAAATATGAATTTTTGTTGAACTTTATCTTGGATATATATCGCATATTATTACTTCTGTAAAACTGCATTTTAGTGGTATCACTCATTAGCAGCCATCTAGGAAATATAAAGACCTCTTCACAGTATGAAGTATGAGTAAGAAAACTTTCAAGTGTACACACAATCTATAATCTATCCAGGTAGCTGTAGTTCTTTGGAGTGATGTGTTGAAATGTGTTATGTGTAGGAAAGACAGTCTAGGCAGCTAGAAATATGGGCATGCTATGTGAAGTCACTAACAGAATTTTCCCATAATAAATTATCTTACTGTTTTATAGGGTGTTATGTTGAATAAGAGGTTTATGAATAACAAAACAGTTATTAAATCTGTGAAAGAAATTAGTGAACAAGCATGAAAATTAAGTACATAAAATGGACTTTGCCTTTTTTAATCAGAATCAGTAAAGAATGCAGAAAGAACATTTTCCTCTTGGTTTGTTTTTTGGATGGTGCCTTTAAACAATATACTGGTGCCAAAAATAGCACCAATCATACCTCTCTCAGCACACTATGTTCAGTTGTGATTTATAATTCAGTGGTCTCACATAACACCAAATTCACAGTTAAGGGGTTTATTTGGGATATAATTTAGGGTGAATAATGCTCAGGGCATAGTTGCTCAAGTCAGGACAGCCTCATCTCAGTGGTGCCTACAGGCAGTTGTCTCTGCATTTAGGGCTGTTGATTAATGCCCCCAGGACACACCATTCTGTCATTAGCAGCAGCCTGAAAGCACTCATCTCTGACTCCCTGGTGGCATCCCACTCTGTAAGTAAGCCTCCTGCCTGGAGTCACTCATCTCTACTTGCTCAGTGGGCCACTGTTTTGTGTCATGTTCTGGCTCTTGGTTCTGCTGCTCCTGCTGCTGCCAATCTTCTGCCATTCATCTGGTGGCGTAGGTTCTGTTCCTGGGTTGAAGAGGCTTAATGTGCAGGGATCTCGGAATACAAAGGATGTGTTCTACTCCTGGCTCTTCTTATTTGATGGTAGTGAGAATACTCCACTGCCCCCAACCCCTTACTTCTGAGAGGACTCTTTTTATATGAGTTTCAAGTTTCTACAGCTACTGTTAACTCTGCTAACATCTGCAGCTGAATCATGCCATCCTTTCAGTATCTTTTCCCACCTTCTCTTATACAAACCCATCGGGAAAAGAGGTTTGGTGGGAGTTACAAAGATTAAGGCTAGAAGAGACATATGAAATAATTCACCACACCACAACTGATTATCAGTAAAAGAGCAGCTTTTGATGGCATAATGCAAACTTAATATGGATAATCCATGATTTTCTCAGAAACCCCAATCAGTGTTTATTAAGCACGTGCTCTGTGCAAACACTGTAGTTTGTCATTGGTATGTAAACGTGAGCCAAACTCATATCCTGCCCCTTGACATAGTTGTGACCTCTGGGTTGCCAGATAAAAATCTGGGAATTTAAATGTTTGCATTATAGTATACGAGGGTAAGTCTCATAGTATTTCTATCAAATAATGGAAACCTTTATTACACAAAAATAACAAAATGTGAAGCTGTTTTGCTTCTTGACATGTTCTCCATCTAGATCCATACACTTCTGGAAGAAGTGTTTCTATCTCTCTAACCCTTCCCCAGGAGTCCTGGTGTGGCGCTGTGGGTTAATGCGCCAGACTGCAAAGCCATTTGAACTGTAAGGTCGACAGTTCAAGTTCACCAGCTGCTCCCCAGTAACCCTATATAGGGTCGCTATGGGTTGGAATCAACTCAATGGCACTTAACAACTACAACAACAACCCTTCCCCAAGGGTTGTTTTGTTTGGTTTACATCAACTCAAAACTAGTTTTGGCATCCTCAAGGGATTCAAATAGTGTTCCTTTTCAGTATTCTTTGAGTTGAGGAACAAAATGAAGTCTGAATGAGCAAGATGAGGGCTATAGGGTGGAAGGGGTAGGTTTCTTAAGAAAATTTTAATTTAAGATTTTAAGAACAGCCCTTTAAACCACTGAAAACTGAACAGGTAGATTGTTGTGAGGAAAAAATTTCTTGGCACGACTTTCCTTACCTTTTTCTTACCAGTGCACTTTTCATTTTTTTAAAGTCTTCTTCCTAATAAATCCCATGATTGTCATGTGTCATTTGATAAAATCTACCAAAATTACCCTGTGGGATCCCAAAAAAAACAATAACCAGAACCTTCTGAACTAACCTTACTGCCTTGACTTGAACTGGCCCAACAGATTCTCTCGGAAGCCAGAGTCAGAATATATTATACCAGAATTTGAAATACTTGCTTTAGGAACTTAAAAGAATGATATGTAGGTATCTTCAACAGCTTGAGGAAATGATTGAGCAAACCTGTAAATGAAAGAGAACAGAAAAAACTTTAAAAGAATTCTGGGAAACATTACAAGAACAAAATGACAGAATAAATGAAAAATTTAAAGCCATACAAAAACAACAATAGAAATTCAGAAGCTCAGTACTGTGATTTCAGAAAGATAATACATTGAATTCTGACTTCAGAAGTGGATAATACAGAGTAGAATTTAATCAATTTAAGGCTGAATTGGTGAACTTGAAGATAAATCTCCATATTCATTTAGAAGAGCAATCGGAAAAGAGAACAAAAATAAATAGCCTAAGAATCATGTGGGTAGCCATCAGTAGGAATAACTATGTGATCAGGATTTTGGAACAGGAAAAAAAAACAACAACAACCCCACAGACAATTGTCAAAGAATTGTTATAGGAAAACTTTCCTAACATCATGAATGATGATGAGATATGCATTCAGGAAGCTGAACGTATACTCCAAACAGAAGATTACCAAGACATATAAATTAAACTTCACTAAAATTAAAGATAAGGAAAGAATCATGAAGAGTATCTCAGAAAAAAATAATAGTTACCAATAATGGAGAATTATTAAGACTAAACTCTGATTTCTCAGCACAAACCATACAGGCAGAAACAAAATGGGATGACATACATAAAACTTTGAAAGAAAAAAATTTCCAACCAAAAATCTCATATCCACCAAAATTGTCCTTCAAATATGACAGTGAAGTCAGGTTATTTCCAGATACAGAAATTAAAAGAATTTATAAGATCCAGACCAGCCTTACTAAAAATACTAAAGGAAGTCTTTGGACAGAGAACCAACAATAGCAGACAACAACCTGAGATTAACATACATGACAATATCACCTAGAATGCTACTGGATGTAGAAGTGTTCAGAGCGAAACAAACTTCTTCTTGTTCAGTGCTGTTAAGTTGGTAACGACGCATAGTGACCCTGTATATAGGGTTTCTGAGGATTGGCTGGGGAACTTGAACCGTCAATCTTGCGGTTCAAACTGACCTTGCAGTCCAACACGTGATGCCACATGCCAAAATAAATCTACAAGACTGAAAATGAGAACCAGAGATAACAGTTTGCAAGAACAACAACAAAGTAGAAAGAAAGAGGGGGTTATGTAATTACAGAGTACTGGTGTGGCACTGTAGGATAAGCACTGGACTGCTATCCTCACAGTTGCTAGTTCAAACCCACCAGCCACTCCTTGGAAACCCTATTCAGGGTCCCTATGAGTCCCTGCTTAACAGCACTGAAAAAAAACATGTAATTGCAAAACTTGCAAATGAAGAGGAAATCAAGTAGATATCAAGAAAAAAAAATTGACTGTAACCCTAATACTAGACAAGCCGTACTCCTAGCTCTTAACCAGTTCCTATCCTTACCACTAATCCGTGTCCTTTCCTTAAACCTAACACTACATGAAACTATAGGCCTAGCCTGGACCTAACCCTATAGTCCTCACTCTGACCCCTTACTATTACCCCCAGGAGACACCCGCCCCTCCCCCCAAAAAAGAGTATTTTGTGAAAAGGAATATTTTCAGTAAACTTGTACTATCAAGTGCTCTAGTTGTTATGTTTTTGAAATATGTTTAGTGAGATTAAGTAATAGAAGTTTAAATTCCAGTGTTAATGAATTTAAATAGAAATGGAATAGGAACTAGGTACTATAATTGGAAAATATAGGTGTAGGGCTAGTCTAACTAGCTCTGGTAGCATAATGGTTACGAGATGGGCTGCTAATCTGAAGGTCAGCAGTTCGAAACTACCAGCTGTTCCATGGGAAAAAAAGATGAGGCTTTCTGCTCCTGTAAAGGTTTATAGCCTCGGAAATCCTGTGCGGGGTCACTATGAGTTGGAACCAACTCCACAGCGCACCACTGTGTGCTGCTGTAGATAAGCATTGGACTTCTAATTGCAAAATCAGTACTGGCCACTCCTTGTTAATCCTATCAAGTCTATGAGTCAGAATTGACTCTGACAGTTGATCTACTGATGCTGTACCCTTCTGGTTATTCTGTTAGAAATACACTAGGCTTATTGTCAGATCCCTAGATTGTTCCCTTGCTGCTTTTTTTCAGGAAACTTTGTAGCCTTGAGTGGGTTCTTCGCATGTATTTGCTAATGAGTTGTTACTCATGACTTTCTTTCTGAGCAAGGGGACCCTCCCACTGAGCAGATGTCTGCTCCCTGGCAGTGTGTTCTGATGACTCCAGCTTTGCCTTCCTGGACTTTCAGTGGCCTGCTTCCAGTATATTGGACATTTAGGCAAGGCTTGCTTACTCTCTTCTGGGTCTGAATCTTGCAGTGCCACCTCTTCAGCCTATGCTGTGACCTGGGAAACCCTCTCTACACAATCTACTTTTATAGGCATCACTGTCGTGCCCTGCCTGATACCCAGTATATGAAAGCTGTTATTTCAACTTTTTCATTACTTCTGGTAGAAAAGTGAATCCAGTTCTTACTACTGTATGTTGGTTAGAAGTAGAAATGCAGACCAGAGCAAAATTACATAGAAAATTGAGAAGAAATTTTTCTTAGTGATATCTTTTATACCATTTATTGAGATAACTGATTAACATAGAAATCATTTGAACTTCTGATTGCACTAGGTAAAATCTTATCACATAATGATGTTCACCTGTTTATGACAACAGTAGGAGTTATTTTTTTTTTATAGACAATTGCTTCTTGAATTATTGTATCTTAATTACTTTGGATTATACCAATTGTATTAAAAATTATAAAATAAATGAAGTGACAGCATAGTGATCTTATTTATCTGTTAAGAAATAAATGAGGCTGGATTTGATCATAGTAAATTTTCACTATGTGAATACAATTCATACAGATTCACTTCTCACTTAAAACAATTTTTTTTTCTAACAATTATTTCTATTATCAGACCAGTTCATCCAGCATGTTGTGGTGCTGTAGGATAAGCACTAAACTGCTAACCATAAGGTTGACAGTTCAAACACATCAGCTGTTCCTTGGATTCAGAGCCGACTTAATGACATTTGTCAATATGTAGTAGAAGTCTATAGTGTAATAATTTGGGAGGTGCTCTGGGCTTGAATTCCGTATTTGAAGTTTACAGGAAGTATCACTATCTTGTATAAAGCTCAGTTTACTAATTTTTAAATATCAATTTTTCACTGCCTCTAAAGCTGTTGTCTTGATGTAATGTAAGCATTCGACCACCAGGTCGGTTTGAACCACAAGGTTGGCAGTTCAAACTCACCAGCCGCTCTTTAGAAACCCTACATAGGGTCACTATGAGTTAGAACTGCCTCTGGGCACTAAACAACAACAACAACAACAAAACTATTGTTAGTTGCTGCCAAGTTGAATATGACTTGTGGAAACCCAGTGTGTACAGAATAGAACTGGTCCTTAGGGTTTCCAGGCTGTGACCTTTTGGAAGCAGATTGCCAGCCCTGTCAGGCACCACTGCGTGGGTTTGAACTCCCAACTTTTATGCTAATAGTCAAGTTCTTAACATTTTGCTATACCCAGGGACCCTGCTTTTAGATCTATTAGTGCTGTAATATGTAATATTCGTTAGAATTTGGAACTTTATTATCCAGATTTAAGTACAGTGGTTCTTTTATCAAAATTAAGGATTTAATATCGGGAATTGTTGTTTATTTACTGTTGAGTCAGTTTCAATTCATAGCTACCCTGCTTAGAGTTTCTAAGGAGCAGCTGGTGTATTGAAACCGCCAACCTTGTGATTCAAACTGACCTTGTGGTCCAGTGCTTATCCTACAGCGTCAATCCAGGAGACATTACCTTACAATATGTATTTTTAAGTTATTTTGCATTGTGTCTATATTAATGATAATCTTCCTCTGAAGTATATTTACTTGTTTCTTTCTTAATGAGTTGGCAGAAGCAATGTATTTTAAGGTAATATTTTTTTGCAGATACTCCGAGTATCACAGCTAAATTAATTAGTGAACAAAAGGATGACAAAGAGAAGAAAAATCATGAAGAGAAAGAGAAAGTTAAGGCCGAAAATGGATTTCAGGACAATTACAGTGTTGTTGTTGCCTCTGGTATGTTTTCTGGTTGATTTTTGTTGTTGTTGTTATTTATCATGGTTTTGTTTGGCTGTCTTTAAAATGTAAAGAGTTTAATGTAATATAGTACATTTATAAAAAATAAACCTGCTGACTTATAGTTTAATATTAGATCTAAGTATTTTACCAGAAATCAATTACTTTTTGGCAGTAGAATTATTAAATTTATGTCTGAAGCATACTATATTTCTTCGTATATTGAACTTGTGTTCATATTCTAGGTACTCCATTTATATATAACAGGAGAATAAAGTCTTAACCCCATTAAATATTAAGGAATTATATATAGCTTGTTTGTTTAAGAAAGAAAAGGAAAACTAAAACATGAAAAACTAAAATCAGTTTTTTATGATGGTAATACTGCCTGTTGCTGCCACTGTGCCAATCCATCTCATTGGGGGGTCTTCTTTTTTTGCTGACCCTCTAATTTACGAAGCATGATGTCCTTCTTCAGGGACTGGTCCCTCCGAATATTGTGCTAGAATAGAAATGATCAAATGAAATGAGTTTTTAGATATTATGTGGAGGAGGAAGAAAGCATGGTAAGGATAATCAGTAATTTGAGAATTATGGTTTTAAATATAGAATACCTGATTTTAGTGTAAAAAAATGAGTGTAGATGGTTTTATTCCTCCATTCAGTGCCTATTAGAGCTGTTTGTTCCATCTTGGAGAAAAATTACAAACCCACTATTAATGTACTTTCAGAAAATGACAATATAGAAAATTGGTGGTAATCTGTACATCAACAATTAGAGAAACTACCAGTATTTTTAAATTTTTTGAAAAATAGAAATATAAATTCAAAATTATGTTGTGTTATGCAGGACAAAGAATTCAGAATTAGATACGGGATTGGAAGATAAATTTCTAGCTCTTGACATTAGGAATATGTTACTTTACATTAAAATAGCTTAGGCACATAAATTTCATGCTTCACATTAGTGTGTTAGCTATATAGAATCTTGTTGGCTCTTTACTTTTAGGACTGAAGTCCCAATCTAAACGCGCTGTGTCAGCTACGCCGCCTCGCCCACCATCAAGGAGAGGGAGGACAATGCCTGATAAAATAGGAAGTGCTTCCTCAGGAGCAGAGTCTGCCAACAAAATGATTACTGTCCCTGTGTTTCACCTGTTTCACAAACTCTTGGCAGGTAATGTTCAGAATTTAAACCATCCATGAAATTTTAATAATTAGTAACTATGTAAGTCAGAAGTACAATCATCAGGTATTTTAAACAAGATCATTGCTTCACATGTTCCAAGAAACAGTTTAATAAAGATCATAAAAACTCAGGTAAGGAGCTCTAATAGCGTTGTTGTTGTTGTCAGGTGCCATCGAGTCGGAACCGACTCATAGCGACCCCATGCACAGCAGAACGAAACAATGTTCGATCCTGGGCCAACCTCACTACCGCTGCCACACTTGAGTCCATCAATGATGCCACCTGGCTGATCCATCTCATTGGGGGTCTTCCTCTTTTTCTCTGACCCTCCACCCTACCCAGCATGACATCCTTCTCCAACGACTGTTTCCTCCGGACAATATGTCCAAAGTAGGAGAGACAAAGCTTAGCCATCATGGCCTCCAAGGAGCACTCTGGCTGCACTTCTTCCAAAACAGATCTGTTGGTTCTTTTGGCAGTTCATGGCACTTTCAGTATTCTCCTCTAACACCACAACTCAAAGGCATCAATTCTTCTACGATCCTCCTTATTCACTGTCCAGCTTTCGCATCCATATGAGGCTATTGAAAACACAATGGCCTGGGTCAGGCACACCCTAGTCCTCAAGCTGACATCTCTGTTCTTCCACACTTTAAAAAGTTCCTGTGCAGCAGATTTGCCCAGTGCAATACGTCGTCTGATCTCTTGACTGCTACTTCCGCGAGTGTTGATAGTTGATCCAAGAAGAATGAAGTCCTTGACAACTTAAATCTTTTCTTCATTGATAAGAATGTTGTTTATTGGTCCAGTGGTGAGGATTTTTGTTTTCTTGACATTGAGATGTAATCCATATCGAAGGCTGTGCTCTTTAATCTTCATAAGTAAATGTTTCAAGTCCTCTTCACTTTCAGCCATCAAGGTTGTATCATCTGCATATCGCAGGTTGTTAATGAGTCTTCCTCCAATCCTTTTTCTTCATAGAACCCAGATTCTTGTTCAGCATACAGGTTAAATAAGTATGGTGAAAGAATACAACCCTGTCTCACACCTTTCCCAATTTTAAAACATTCAGTGTTCCCATGTTCTGTTCGAACAACTGCTTCTTGGTCTAGGTACAGATTTCTTAGAAGTACAATTAAGTGTTTGGGCAGCGAACCACAAGGTCAGCAGTTCGAAGCTACCAGCTGTTCCGTGAGAGAACAATGAGGCTTTCTGATCCCGTAAAGAGTTACAGCCTCAGAAACCCTATACAGGGTCGCTATGAGTCGGAACCGACTCCACAGCACATAACAACAAACTCAGGCAAAATCCATTGTTGAATCCATTAGAATCTAGTTTAAAATTTTTGCTTAACAGAAGAGCTCCTATATATTTTCAATTCCAGATCGTATTGTTCTTCCTATTCAATATTTTTCTCCACTTCCATTTTTCCTTCTGTTTAAACTTCCCATATTCTGTTGTGACTTTGAGATTATATTTAAAGTATCTTTTATTTTTTTTCAACTTTTTAATTGTGAATTGAGTAAATGTTTATAGAGCAGATCATCAGTTTTCCATTCAACAAATCACAAACTTTGTTTCATTACATAGTTTCCATCCCCTCCATGTATCAAGAGTTCACAGCATTTATCTCTATTCATTTAAAGTATTGCATTTCTCCCTGTGTCTACCAATACCTTCACTTTACCTTTACTAACCTCTTCTCTTGTTATATATTGCTTACCCTATCACCCATGTTAACATTTGTCTACTTCTCTAGGCCACGGATAATTTTCCCTCCCTTCTTTCACCCTATAACCATCACGGATTGTTTCTTTTATCAAGAAAACCTTTAACTTTTCACAACATTGGTCTCATATAATGTTTGTCCTTTTATCATTGATAAATGCCCTCCAGGTTCAGTCATGTTGTGATACGTTTTACAGAGTCATCATTATTCTTCAGCATTTTATAGTATTCCATTGTGTGTATGTACCAGAGATTATTTAACCATTCTTCTACTGATGAGCATTTAGGCTGTCTCCAATTTTTGACTTGCCTCTTGGTAGACAGCGTTTTGAAGGATCCTGTTTTCTTTCTTATTCATTCTGCTCTTTATGTCTCTTGACTGGTACAATTAATCCATTTACATTCAGTAATTATCAGTAGGTATGAATTGATTGTTGGTATTTTTCTAAGTTTTTTTTTTGTGTGTGTGATGTTACTGGATTCTTTGTTCCATAAATTTTCTATGCTGAGTTCATTTTGTTTGTGGGTTTTCTTTTCATTTTCATTTCTGTTGTATTAATGTTTACTCAATCTTTATGATTTTCCTCTTTTGTAAGTCTTTATGTACTCTTGTATTATTTTTCTTTCAAGGTTACCTTGTAATTTTTTTTTTTTGTTCCTCTGCTTAAAACAATGTAAATCTGCTTGACTTTTTTGCCGTTTGGAAGTTCTCTTTCTGCTTTGTAATTGACATCATTATACACTGATATCTGACTCCCTATTTTCATTATTGTAGATTTGTTTTACTTCAAATTCTTCTATATCTGGATTGAAGGAGCTTTGGTGGCGTAGTGGTTATGAGTTGGGCTGCTTGCTAACCTCAAGGTCAGCAGTTCAAAACTACCAGCTCTTCTGCAGGAAAAAGATGAGGCTTTCTGCTCCCGTAAAGATTTACATCCCCAGAAACCCTTTATAGGGTTGCTTTGAGTTGGAACTGACTTCACGGCACATAATCAACCATGTCTAGATTCAGTTTTGGGCAGTGGTGTTATGTGTGATAATCTCAGTTTGTTGTCTGCTATTGTTGGTTCTCAGTCTAAAGAACAACACCCATTAGCATTTTTTATAAAGTTAGTCTCATCATTACTGGTTCTTTTAATTTCTATTTATCAGTACATGCCCCAATTCTGCTGTCATATTTGAGGAACAGCTTTGCTGGATAAATGATTCTTCCTTGGCAGGTTTTTCCTTTCCCTGTTCTATATGTCATCTGATTTCCTTCTTTCTTCGTGGTTTTTGCTGAGAATAGTTTACTCCTTTGTTCTTTCATTGTGCTGTCCCAGTTCTAAAATTTTAG
Source organism: Chrysochloris asiatica (assembly GCF_000296735.1). NCBI lineage: Eukaryota > Metazoa > Chordata > Mammalia > Afrosoricida > Chrysochloridae > Chrysochloris > Chrysochloris asiatica. Next base: position 4,097,892 of record NW_006408534.1, on the reverse strand, counting down.
TATTAATCTTCTGGATTTCTAACTTCATGTTTTCTCTTGTTTCAAAATTTGCATTTATTTTTTCTGTTCTTATAGTGTTTTCATGTGTTCTTTTAATGTTTTTATTGTGTTCTCATTGCTTTCCTCTGTCTTTTTCTATCAATTCTTTTTCTGTTTTTTTTTTTTTTCTTTTTCCCCATTACCTTTTCTTCCTTAGAATAGTTTTCCAGCTTGGATTTTGGATCATTTGTTTGAACCATTCTCTCTTGTTTCTTAATGTGAGCTAAAATTGTCTTATTGTTTCTGGGGTGTTGTGGGGCTATATATATATTTGTTAAAACAGTGTAGTTGTTACAGAAGGAGGGGGGAAGTCTCTGGGGGTGCTCCTCAAATTCAGTGAGCTCATGAGGTGGTTGTGGAAGGGATGTGACAGTAGAGTTCCTGGCCTTAGATGAGTTCCTATTGGGCTCAGTTGTTATTTATGTTCAGGGCACTCAATCCAGAAGTAGTTCTTGGGGGCACCTGCTGGAGCTGGATTCAGTGTCTCTAAGGACCACAAGGAAGCTTGGGGTCAGGATGCCTGGTTGGATGCTGGTCTGGTGGCTTTTGGGGTTTTTTAGGTCAGAAGCCTATCCCAACTTGATCTAGGTACCGAAGCTGCACAGCCTGCCCCTAGCTTATACTGCCATGGCTCCGAACTCACTCCGAGAGCAGGTTCTATTCTGGGGGGTGGGTGAGAGTGAGAACGGACTATAATTCTGGTCACCAGGGGAGTATGGTGAAAAAGAAATCGTCCCTTTTTTATTGTCCTGGGTGAATCTGCTTTGCCAGTCCTCCGTCTGCTGCCGAGTCGTATCTGGCCAACCATTCTTGTCCATCGTCCTCTCTCGCTATCCCTGCTCTGCTTCTCCCAGAGTACCAGAATGTTCATCTGTATCTGTTTTACTTTGTGTGTAGTATCTTTGCTATAGAGGGTCCATGAAGTGTGTCTTACTAGTCTGACATCCTGCTGGAAATCCTTTTTAAAATTATTGTTGTTGAGATCATTGTAAATGGTGTTGCCTTTTTTAGAGAATACTTGCAATTTAAAGAAGGTTTATTAAGTAGAAATTTCATTGATTAGGTCAATGAGAGTGAGACTTTTCTCCACATATTTCTTCTCACTGGGGCAAGTGGCGGCCAAAAAGGAAGATGTTTAGTGATTCCAGTATAATACATAAGATAATTATTGCAGATGAGAGTAACATTTAGGAAGCAAATATAAAAGGAGATGTCTAATTTTACAATGTTAAACAGGATATATAATAGACATCTCTATTTTTGTTATAAGTAATGGAGTCTCATGTGGTGCTGTAGGATACACACTGGACATCAAGGTCGTTTGAATTTTAAGGTCAGCAGTTAAAACTCACCAGCCACTCCTCGGAAACTCTGTACAGGTTCCCTGTGAGTCAGAACCAACTTGATGGCACTTAATAACCGCAATACTATAAGTAATACAGGAAGCACTATAGGACAGATGTTTTTAGGAATTATTCACATGTGTAGAAATGCCACAATGTATTTTCCCTGCCTACAGCAATTTAAGACTAGAAATGCTCAGGGAATTGTTCTTCCAGTCAGAACAGCCGCTTTTTATCCATGCCTATAGGCAGGCCTTTTTCTCAGTTGAAGGCCCCTTGTGGCTTGTCCTTTGCCTTGATCAAGCAATGTCAACAAAGTTCCTTAGTTTTACTGATAAATGCCTAAAAGATACTCCATTCCATCATCACCCTCATCCCGAAGGCACTCAGCTCTAGCTCCATGGGTCAGCAAACCTAGCTTCCTAATTAAGTGCCTAGAGGCACTGCACTCTATAAGCAAATGTCCTGCCAGATGTTACTTGCTTTCTTGTAGGTTGGGAAGTACACTGTTTCAAGCCCTAGCTTTTGGTTCTTCTCCAGCCACTCTTCTTTTATTCTTTTGGTGTCACAGCTTTCTGTCCCTGAGTTGCAGAGGTTCAATATGTAGGAATCTCTTGAGTCTAAAGGACACACTCCACTTCTGTCTCTTTTTTGCTCTTGATAATCACCACCACAAACCCTGCTTTTGAAATAACTCATTTTATACACATGTTAAGAGTTCCTTGTTTATGCAATCTCAATTAGCCCTGTTAACAATCTCTCACAACTGAATCATATAATCAGCATCTTCTCCCACCTTCTCTTACCCAGACTCATTTGGTGGTAATTTACAGAGCCTGTGGCTAAAAGAGGACTTATTATTCACTGCACTGCAGTGGCATAAATGAAGATACTTACTGCTTGGCCCTTTAAAGAAAATGTTTTCCAATCCGAGATTTATAGTAATACATGTTTTCTTCGTTTGCTTTTTGCCCACTGCTCAGAATATCTTGGTGGGATTTGGTTAGCAACTAAATAACATTCTACATACATTGTTGTTTACACATGTCAGAAATAAGTTCAATTTTTGTGCAGTTTCCCTTGGTTGATTTTAATTTGGTTTGAAATTGGTGTCAGAACCAAATCTTGTAATTACTTTAGTAAAGGTAGAAATAATTGAAAAAATTGAATCAAGTACCTGTTTTTGGATTTCAGGTTTAACTTAGTTATGTCATTTTTAGGCCAGCCATTGCCATCTGAAATGACCCTTGCCCAGCTATTAACGCTTCTGTATGACCGAAAACTTCCTCAAGGTTACCGCTCAATAGATCTGACAGTTAAATTAGGTTCAAGAGTTATCACAGACCCAAGTCTGTCAAAAACAGATTCTTTTAAAAGACTACACACTGAGAAAGGTGAGTACACGATTCTGTTTTGAAATTAGAGGCAAATGAGAACAAAAGGATTTCTTTTGCTTAAGGATTTAATTAACCTTTGTTTTCTGTATATAGGCTTAATGGTTGCATTACATGTCCAAATAAAAACTTGTGTTTTTAATTATTTCTATAAGAGCCACATAAATTGTTTATTGTTTGCAATCAAGTGAGAACCCTGATTTAGAGTTTCTAACTTAATGACTTAATTTATATTGAGATTTTAAAATTTAATTTAATTTAGTACATTACTCCAGTAACGGTAGTAGATTACGAGTTGGGCTGCTAACCATAAGGTCAGTATTATGAATCAACTAGCTGCTCTGCAGTAAAAAGATGAGGCTTTTTACTCCCATAAAGATTTATAGCCTCAGAAATCTTAAATGGGTTGCTTTGAGTCAGAACCAACTCAGTGGCATACCACCAACTTCATTTATTACATTGTATTTATTATGTGGCACTATAGGGTAAGCACTAGATTTACCTGTGGCCCAAACCCACCAACTGTTCCTCGGAAACCCTATGCCAGATCATTGTGAGTCAGAACCGACTCAACAGCACTTAACAACAATTTATTGTATAACTATAACAAAATGTATTCTCCTATTGTTGAACAATCTGGGCTTTTCAGTTCTTCCCTATATGTTGTTGATCCTTGTGTTCTCGAGGAAACAGTGGTAAATTTTCCCTGTTAGATTTTTAGGATTATTTGTCTCTATCTTTGAAGTATTTAAAAAGTTTAGTTATTATTTATAAAGTTTGGTTATTTGTACTATTTGGTTTTTCATTGTAAGTAATTCAAGGTTAAAACAATATAGTGTGATCTTTTAGTCGAGAAAGAGAAATCTTTGTCATTATTAAGGTTTTTTTCTAGTTAGAAACTTTAGAACAAAGAATGCATAGTAATATTTGCTGTGATAGTCTTTAGGTCTACATTCACTAATTTTAATAAAGAGTTTAACTTAGTAACTATGCCTTGAAGGGCAATGTACATTTGAATAAGTTTTGTAGTTGGTATGTAAGCATATTGAAATTTGAGCCTAATATGCTTATATAATAACTACACAATCCTGTTCGGTCTAGAGTGGCATCTTAAATTCCACATTTTCAACAAACTGTCATATGCTGAAGGTAGGTTTATGAACTGCACTTTGAATGAGAAGTCATTTAAAGGTTTCTGTAGCATTTAACATTAATTCAGCTGTATCTGAGTAATTGTGTTTTTTTGGTTCATTTTTTGTAGACAGATTTATGACAATATCTGCTTCCATAAATGAGAAAAATGCGTAAATAGATCCTTTCTTGCCTATTAAATTATTATTTACAATTTTATTTATAGATCATGGAGATTTGCTTGGAAGCTGTCCAGAAGATGAGGCTCTCACTCCAAGTGATGAGCCTATGGATGGACTATTGGATGAATCTTTACTTGAAACCTGCCCTATTCAGTCACCCTTACAAGTTTTTGCTGGAATGGGTGGATTGGCTCTTATTGCAGAAAGGCTACCCATGCTATATCCAGAAGTAATTCAGCAGGTCAGATATGTTTGTTACTGAAATGCATAAATGAAGCCCTTTATCTTTTTTTTTTTTTTTTACTTATTAGAAATATACTTTCCAGTTCAATATTTGCACATTTTCTAAGTCTTTCAAAGGTCAGCCTATACAGATCTTTGTGAAAATGCTGCTCTTTATTGTTAACTTAATCCTCAAAAAAAGTCATTTGCCAAACTAATCACACTTTAACATTTACTTTGATTTCATACCGTACTGTAATATTCTCTCATTTTATACATGATATTAAATATGATATTAATTATGGATATTGGAAATGGCAGAGTATAATATTAGGTCTTTTGGTTTAACTTTTATTCCTGATTGTGGTTCTATTTCCATTTAGGTAGTTTTGAAACATTAATTTTGCATGTGGTTCATGGAGAGTTTGATATATGAAGTGTTTTATGATTTTGGACTGAAGTAGAGGAATTATTCTCTGTAATTTCATGTAATTAGTATATGAATGCCTACTCAGAAAATGATCGATTATCTGTTATTTGAAGAGTTTATAATATTTTGATTTTAGGGTGTTAGCTTTGATATAGGAGTCCTGGTGTGACACTGCGGGTTAATGCGCTACACTGAAAAGTCAGTGTGAGCCGCAAGGTGAGTGGTTCAAGCTCACAAGCCACTCCTCGGAAATCCCATACAGGGTCGCTGTGAATCACAACAGACTTGATGGCACTTAACAACAGCATTGGTGTAAGAAAAAATAGCAAAAAAAGATAATGATTTAAATACAATTTAATTTCCTGTTATTTGTGGAACAATTAGTCAAATGTGTGAAGTTGTTTTAAAGGACCCTAACATTTCCAAGATTATCATTGCTCTATGAAAATGATTTCCTTAATCCAGTGTTCTTAATTCTGAAACACTAGAAAGCAAAATGAAACTACCCACTTCAGGTAAATTAGATCACGATCTGTTAAATGAAGAGTAAAACTAATATTGTATAAATTCTTTCATATTCGAGAGGGCTAAAAATGTTAATAGTAAGATTTCTATTATCTTTTAATTATTTTTTTCATGAAGTTTTGAAGCCCCTTCATACATATATTTTCTCAGTTCTGTTTTCAGTTTGATTAAAGTGCCTGTTTTTAAGTTTTACCTGTCTTTAAATACTCACTGGTATAGCCCTCTTATTAGTTGTTCTTGTTGTTAGTTATCTTTTAATCGATTCTATCCCAATGTGTTCGGAGTGTAACTGTTCCATGGTAATCTATGTTGTCATCAGCCATGGACGTGGGTGGGCGTTTAATATAACTGGAGTGCAGATAATTTATCTTTTAGCTTGTTGTTTTCAAGGTTCTTGTATCAACACTTATATACTTTGTTTTTATTCACACACAGCAAAACTCATGTTTTAAAATATACAGTTTAGTAGTTGTTAGTATATAGTCACAAAGCTTTGTAGCTATCACCACTATCTAATTTCAGAATGTTTTTATCATTTTGTAAAACACTTGTGTAACCATTCCTGCTAATTTTATGTCTGTCTCTTTTCACTTAATGTTTTCAAGGTTGATCTGTGTAGAATGTAACAAGAAATCATTCCTTTTTACAGCTGAATGTTTCATTGTCTGGGGGTACCACATTTTATTTATCCATTCACCAGTTGCCACCACTCATCTGTCAGCTTGTTGTTCTGTGGTGGCTTGCATGCAGCTGTGATGCTAGAAGCTATGCCACGAGTATCTTAATTACTAGTAGGGGTGCCCACAGTAGATAGGTTTCAGCTGAACTTCCAGATGAGGGCAGACTAGGAAGAAGGGGAAATGGACTACTTCCATATATTTAGTCACAGAAAACTTTATGAATACCAGTGGAACACTATCAATACCAGAATATAGAATATTAAAAAATGATGAAGAGCATCAGAATATTATCAAATATAGTGCTGGAAGATGAGCCACTCAGAATTCCTCTTTGAGGAAGAGATGCCTCCTCAAAAGTAGAAGTGACCATGGTGAAGTGAGTGGAGTAAAGACTTTGGGACCTTCATATGTTGATGGGTCACAACTCAAAATGAAGAGAAACGTCAGTAAACATCCATTAATAATCAGAACATGGAATGTACAAAGTATGAATCTAGGAAATTTGGAAATTGTCAAAAATGAAATGGAACATCTAAACGTCCATATCCTAAGCATTAGTGAGATGAAATGCACTGGTATTGGTGATTTTGAATCTGACAGTCACTTGTTTTACTATGCTGCAAATGACAACTTGAAGATGAATGGAGTTGCATTCATCATCAAAAAGATCATATCAAAAATCTGTCTTGAAGTGCAGTGCTATCTGTGATCGGTTAATATCCATTTGTCTACAAGGAAGACTAGTTATTACCACTATTAATCAAATTTATGCACCATTCACTAAATCCAGTGATTATGAAATTGAAGAATTCTACCAACTTCTTCAGTCTGAATTTGATCAGAGATGCAGTCAAGATGTATTGATAATTACTGGTCATTGGAATAAGGATGGAAATAAAGAGGAAGGAATAATAGAAAATATGGCCTTGGTGATAGAAAGTGTTGGGGATCACATGATAGAATTTTGCAAGACCAATGAATTCTTCATTGCAAATACCTTTTTTAAACAACATGAAAGATGACTAAAGACATAGATTTCACCAGATGGAATACACAGACACCAATTTGATTACATCTGTGTAAAGAGATGGTGGAAAAGCTTCATATCATCAGCCTAAACAAGGTTAGGGGCAAACTGTGGAACAGATCATCAATTGCTCCTATACAAGTTTAGGCTGAAACTGAAGAAAATTAAAATAAGTCCCTGAGAACCAAAATATGGCCTTGAACATAGCCCTCTTGAAATTAGAGATCATATCAACAACAGATTTGATGCATTAGACACTTAACGTCTGAAAGAACAAAAGACTTGTGGGATGACATCAAAAACATCACACAGGAAGAAAGCAAAAAGTCATTAAGAAGACAAGAAAGAAGAGAAAGACCAAAATGGATGTCAGAAGAGACTCTGAAACTGCCTTTCCAGAGTAGAAATGGTAAAGCAGATGGAAGAAACAAGGAGGTAAAAGAACTGAACAGAAAATCTCAAAGGTCAGCTAAAGAAGACAAAGTCAAATATTAAAATGAAATGAGCAAAGACCTGGAGTTGGAAAACAAACCAAAAAGGAAGAGCACACTCAGCATTTCTCAAGATGAGGGAACTGAAGAAAAATATTGAAGCCTCGTCTTGAAATACTGAAAGATCCTAAGGGCAAAATACTGAATGATGCAGAAAATACCAAAAGAAGATGGAAGAAAAATGTACCAAGCTAATTGCAATAAAAAATGAGCAGGACTGGCTGTACTAATCTCTGATAAAATAAATTTAAGGCATAAACCAGCATAATAGATAAAGATGGACATTATCTCATGATTAAAGGGTCAGTTGAACAAGGTGACTTAACCAAAATAAATATTGATGCTCCCAGTGAAAGCCCTCCAAAATATATAAGCCAAACTCATAATAGATTTTTGAAGAAATAGACAAATTTACAATAAAATGGGAGATATTAATACACCACTTTCAAAAAAGGATAGAGCAACTAGAAAGAAACTTGACAAAGACACAGAGGAACTAAACAACACAATCAGCCAACTTGACCTCATAGATTGTACAGCACACTATACATTCTTTTCCAGTGTACACGGAACATTGTTCAGAATAGACCATGTGTCAGGCCACAAAACCAGCCTCCATAAATTTACAGACATCAAAATACTACAAAGCATCTTCTCAGAACACAATGCTATAAAATTAGAAATCAACAATAAAAAGACCAAGGAAATAAAGTCAAATACATGGAAACAGAATAACACCCTGCTCAAAAGCTACTGGTTAGAAGAAATAAAATGTGAATTCACAAAGTTCCTAGAAACAAATGAGAAAAAATACAACATACCAAAATCTTTGGGACACGGCAGAAGTAGTGCTGAGAGGACAATTTATTGCAAAAAATGCACACATCCAAAAAGAAGAACGAACCAAACTCAACACATTAACATAACATGACAACAACTAGAAACAGATCAGCAAAGTAATGACCTTCAGTCAACAGAATAAAAGAAATAATAAAGATTACAGCAGAAAAAGTAGATGGAAGGAATGCATAGTCACTGTACCAAAAAGAAATGGTTGATGTTCAACCATTTCAAGAGGTAGCATATGATCAAGAACCAGTGATCTTTAAGGAAGAAATCTAAGGTACATTGAAGGCATTGACAAAGAACAAGGCACCAGGATTTGATGGATAAAGATTGAAATCTTTCAACAAATCAGTGTGGCACAGGACACACTCACTTAACTGTGCCAAGAAATTTGGACGACAACTTCATGGTCAACAGACTGGAAGAAATCTATATCTGTGCCCATTCTAAATAAAGGTGACCCAGCAGAATGCAGAAATCATTGGACAATATCATTAATACTTCATGCAAGTAAAATCTTGCTAAAGGTAATTCAAAAATGGCCTTTGTCAACCATACATTGACAAAGAAGTTTCAGAGGTTCAAGCTGGATTCAGAAGAGGAATGTCATTGCTGATGTCAGATGGATCTTAGCTGAAAGCAGAGAATACCAGAAAGAAGTTTGTTGTTGTTGTTAAGTGCCATCGAGTCGGGTCCGACCCATAGCGACCCTGTACAGGGTTTCCGAGGGTGTAAATCCTTACGGGAGTAGAAAGCCTTATCTTTCTCCCGCAGAGCGGCTGGTAGTTTCGAACCGCTGACCTTAAGGTTCGCAGCCCGATTCGTAACCACTACACTACCAGAGCTCCTTCCCTATATTTTATTTACTATGTAAAAACTTTTGATTGTGTGGATCATGACAAGCTATGGACAACATTGCAGTGAATGAGTATTCTGGAACACTTAATTGTGCTTATGAGGAACCTGTACATAGAATAAGAAGCAGTTGTTCAAACAGAACAAGGGAACACTGATAATTTCTTTTGCCATACTGATTCTATCTGTATGCTGGGCAAATAATCCAAGAAACTGAATTACGCAAAGAAGAATGCGGCATCAGGATTGGAGGAAGGCTTATTAACATAATATGTAGATGATACAGCCTTGCTTGCTGAAAGCAAAAGGACTTAAAGTACTTACTGATGAAGACAAAAGACCACAGGTATGGGTCGCATCTCAATGTAAAGAAAACAAAAATCATCACCACTGGACCAGTAAATAAAATTCATATAAATGGAGAAAAGATTGAAGTTGTGAAAGACTTCATTTTGCTCACATCAACCATCAATGCTCTTGAAAGCAGCAGTCAAGAAATCAAATGACGAATTGCAATAGGCAAATCTGCTGCAGTGTTGAAGAACAAAGATGTCAGTTTGAGGACTCAGGTGTGCCTAACCCATTCCATGGTATTTTCTATAACCTTATATGCATGTAAGTGTTGAACACTGAATAAGGAAGACAGCAGAAAAATTGATGCATTTGAGTTATGGTGTTGGAGGCGAATGTTAATAGAACTCTGGAATGCCAAAAGAACAAACCAATTCGTGTTGGAAGAATTACAGCTGGAGTGCTCCCTGGAAGCCAGGATGCCCAGACTTCATCTTTGATACTTCGTACATATTATCAGGAGGAACCAGTCACTGGGAAAGGATACCATGTTTGGTAAAATGGAGGATCAGAGAAAATGAGAAAGACCCCCAACAAGGTGAATTAGCACAGTAGTGGCAGCAGCGGACTCAGACTTAGCATCAATTGTGAGGCTGGCACAGAACCCAGGCAGTGTTTTATTCTGTTTAGGGTCACCATGAGTCTGTGCCTACTCAATGGCACCTAACAGGAACAACAATATTCATCAGTTATGTACATGTGGGACATTCACTTTATTATGATGATTATTATGACTGATGTTCCACTGACCATTTGTGTACTAGTTTTTATGTGAATGAATATTTTTACTATACCTAAGAGTGAAATTACTATAGCTTGTGTTTAATTTTTGGAGGAACTGACAAAGGTTTCTAAAGTGCTGTACCTTTTTAGTTTTCCGTCAGCTATGTATTAAAGGTTCCTTCAAATTTCTCGCCATCCTTCTCAACACTTCTTATTGTCCATCTTTTTAATTACAGTCATCCTAATGAACATGATTTAATAGCACATTTGTGGGTTTGATTAACACTTTACTAATGACTAATGAGCTCCTGGTATGGCACTGAACTTTGAACCACAAGGTAAGCTGTTCAGTTCCACCAGTTGCTCCTTAGCAGTTCACACCCACCAGTCCCTAGGAGTATCAGTCAACTCGATGGCATTTAAACAACAATCACCAATGATATTGAACATTTTTTTATGTTCTTATGGCCATTTACATATATTCTTTGGAGAAATGTAAATATTCAAGTTCTTTTCCCATTTTTTAGATGTTTTTATTTTTGTCGTTTTATTCTTGTAGTCGGGGTTTTTTGTATTCTCTGGATAGTGGAACCATATCAGCTATGATTTGTAAACTGTTTCTCAGTTTTCATTTTCTTTATGCTATAACTTGAACCATGTAAGTTTTAAATATTAATAAAATTGATTTTTCTTTGGTTAGAGCTTTTGGCTGCGTCCATACGACACACACTGAACTGCGAACCACAAAGACCTGTGGTTTCAAGCATGCCAGCCTGTCTGTGGGAAAAAGAAAAGGCTTTCTACTCCGACAAAGATATAAAAAGCTTTTGAAACCCCTATACAGGGTCACTTTGAGTCAGAACTGACTCAACCGCACTTAACAACAACTTATGCCTTTTATGCCTTTTATGTCAGATCTTAGAAACCATTATTCAATCCAAGATGATGATTATGATTCATACCTTCATCTTTTTCTATAAATTTAAATCTCCTCGGTTTCAGTATTTGATCCTTTTAGTTAAGTTTTGTGTATTGTATGAGGTGTCCACTTTTTTTTATACATGAGTGTATCCAGTTTTCCCCACACCATTTATTGAAAAGATTATCCTTTTCCTCATGAATTGTGTTGATGCCTCTTTAAAATATCTGTTGACTTTAAATGAGAGGGTTTATTTTTGTCATCTCAGTTGTACTCCATTGCTATTCAAGGGGACATTTAAAAGTTTATAGACTGGTGAAATTAAAAGGTAATGAAACTTTTTCACTAACGTTTTGAAGCTCTCTCATATCTAGATATATCCTTTAGCCAGTACCACACTGTGTTGATTATTATACTGCTGTGGTCAGTTTAAATTGGGCAGTGTGAGTCCTCTCAGTATTTTTTCAATATTCATTTGGCCGTCTTTGTTCCTGAATATCCATATGAATTTTAAGATCATTTTATTAATTTCTCTAAAACAAGGCACCCAAGATTTTGATATGGATTGTATTAAATCTTTAAATCAGTTTGTAAAGTATTACCATCTTAACTTTAAGTCTTCTGATTCATGAACATGGGCTAGGTCTTATTACCCTTCTTTCAGTAATGTTTTATAGTTTTAAGAGTATAAATCTTGCCTTTCCCCCCCCCCCCAATTCCTATATATTTAATGTTATTCATCTTAATTTCATTTTTGAAAATTTTTTTTTATGCATAAGAAGTAAAATAGATGTTTTTTTTCTTGTTCAAGCCTTGCTGAACTCGTTTATTATTGCTGATAGTTTGTGTGGGGGGCATGTGTGTCTGTTATATAAGATTTTTTGTTTGTTTACAGTTATATAATCTGTTCCCTTTTATTACTGTATCTTGTCCAGTTGTCCTGGGCAAAACCTCCAATACAAATGTTGAATATGCGTTGCAAAATGGCTATTTTTATCTTGGTTGTGGTTTTAGAGAGAAAGGTTTCAATTTTCTATCATTAACTATGTTTCCTGTGTTTTTTCTTTTAAAAGCTTTCCTCAAGTTGAGAACGTTCCCTTCCGTTCCTTGCTTTTTTGAGTGTTTTTATCATGTAACTGTATTTTGTCAAATGCTCTCTATTTATCTACTGAGATGGTGATGTTGTTTTGTTCTTTTTTCTGTTAGTGTGGTATATTACATTGATCTATTATTGATATGGAGTGGGACGTTACTATAATACCTAGAAATGTAGATGTGGCTTGTGGCTTTAGAATTGGAATATTTGCTGAATATGGAAGAACTTTGAGAAGCATGGGTTTTTTTTGTTTTGTTTTTTAGAAACCCTGGATTGGATTATGTTTAATAGACTGTTAGTAGAAACATTACTGTTTATTAGAACTATGCATGTGAGTGAAATCTGTATTATCTTATAGTTTACCTAAGTTTTCATAAACAGGTTATTATAGAAATATGGGTGTTAAAAGTGTTACTGGTAAGGCTGACAAAGAAATTAAGAACATGTTACTGAAAACTGAAGGAGTGGGGATTTTCTTGTCTTATAGTGGCTGAGATTTTAGCTGAACTGTTTCCTTAATTTTAAAAACTGTACTTATAAGTGATAACTTGGAGATTTAGCTGAGGTGCTACCTGGTTTGTTCCCTGGTGCTTGTGATAAAATAAAGAGGATAAATTGAGGGAAGAGTTGTTTTGCTGGTTTAGGAAATTTTGGAAGTATCTAGATTATAAAAGACACTAAAATTAGGAGATCTTCTGTGAGGAGAGTATGCTCCAAAGAGACGGTGAGTGGTATAATCAGACAACTTTTGTTAGCACATGGTAAAAATCGAAAGGTCAGAGTGCTCTGATGGTTTTGTGAGTTAAACATTGCACTGTTGAATGCAAGATGGGTGGTTCAAACCCACCAGCTATTGTTCTGGAGACAGGTGAGTCTGTCGGCTCCCATAAGGATTTTACAGTTTGGAATCCCTAAGCGGCAGTTCTTCTCTGTTCTGTAGAGTCAATTTGAGTGAGTGGGTTGAAAAAATTATTCCTCTGTTCCCTCAGCCATATAAGCAGAAGTCAGTAATAGAGAAAGTGATATTACGTGGAAACACAGATCAAAGTCAGTGACCAGGAACCAAGGAACCCATGACACAGCAGCCTTTAGAAACTGGAAAATGCAAGGAATAACCTCATGCTTCTAAAAAGAATGTACCATTGACTTTAAGCCCCTAAGGCTCATTATTTTGTAGTATTGCCTCTTCATATCCTTTGACCATTCTTTAATTGAATTGTCTTTTTGTTGTTTAAATGGAGGAATTTTTAATATATTCTGGATAGTAAATCCCTTTCAGATGTATGGCTACCAAGCATTTTTTCCCCATCCTCAACGATGTGCTTCTTTTACTGGTCTTCTTCTTACTTTCAATTAATCTTTGGTGATGGCTGAACCTCTGTTATATAACTATTGTTATCATTGTTGTTCAGTGCCATCAAGTTGGTTCAGACTCATATCAGTCCTAAGTAGGATTTCCAAGGTAGGTTTGATTGAACTGCTGACTTTGTGGATCATAGTCCAGTGCTGATCCACAGCACACACCAGGAGTTTATATTTATCAGATTTAATGCTGATGAGCACTTTGAGTCTAAATTTTAGCTATTATGCATAAAGTTGCTATGAACAACTCTTTTACCTATCTCATAAGACTTATTTTTAATTTATTTATTTTTTAGTCAGGTGGTTTGTGGGAAGCTATATATGATAATGGTTTTAATTTGTTCTCCGATTTTAATGGGGTGGTGAGTCTATCAACTCATTAAAGAATATACATGTAATACATCAAGAGCTTTTTGTTTTTGCTTTCACTGTATTTGTTTTGTGGCATAATTTCAGATATACTATTAGAAGTTGAATGATGACAGGAAGGTAAAATACCTATCTGTAACATAAAACAGTAAATATAAAAGTATTTGAATATGACTTGAGAAAGATTATTGGAATAGATTGACTTTCTTAGTGAAAAGTGCTTTGCATTTCCTTGCACCTACAGTTGGACTAGGATTTCCTGGTGTATGGCACTGTGGGTTAATGCGATGGACTACAAAGTTGGTTTGAACCGCAAGGTCAGTGGTTCAAGCTCACCAGCTGCTCCTCTGAAACCCTATACAGGGTTTCTGTGGGTCGGAACCGACTCGATGGCACTTAACAACAACAACACAGTTGGACTATTTCATATTCTTTTATCTTTGTCTGAACCTCAGTAGTCAGTTCAGGACTACTGTCAAAATTGCAGCTATTTTATTCTGTATGCAGGTGTATTTACTGTAATACAAATTAATTTCATGGAGTATTCTATTATTTTCCTGAGCTCAGGTTATTACCCATAGCCAAGCAAGAGAAATAGTTGTTGAACAAAATGAAAGGTTTCTGTGACAGTTGTTGGAATTGGAATTTTTCTCTTAAATTGTTTTAGGAAAAATTGGAGGCATGATGTCCTTAAATTGTTTAATTGTACTGTGGAAATTAATAAAGAAATTAATATTGACACAATATTGTAATTTCTAAGCTATAGGTCTTGTTTATATTTTGACAGTTGTGCCACTAGTATCCTTTAGGGCCCAAAGGAAAATGCTTGTTTATTCTTTTTCTTGGTTGTTGAGGATCCAGTATCCATTCTGTATCATATGCTTAGTGATCTCTCTAGTCTTCCTTAATCTAAAGGAATTTGTCCTTTTGAAAGAACATAGATGAGAAATTTTGTTGATATAGGCACATTTATAAGCTATGGGATAAAATTAGAATCCATGTTGACAAATGGAGGGGAAATATGCTTTTACTTACAGTATAATGCTAAGTAATAGAGAAAGAATGATGAAATTAGAAAGTCACCATTTGTTAGTGATAATAACCGTAATAATAACTGTTTTTGCCACAAATCAACAAAATGCTAAAAATAATGTGCTGAAGTTTGGTGAGAAAGAAAATATTTATATAGTCTCAAAGATTCTGTCTATAGATACTGAACTAATTACAAAGAGCAAAACAATGAGTAGATACACCTTACTTATGATATCTTGGTACCTCTTGATGTTTAGAAGCTTTATTGTTCCTTATATAGGGTCACTATGAGTTGAAATAAAGTAAGTCCCATATCATACTATTCCTTATGTTCTGATATATTTATGCTATCATTTGAAATGAAGTTTTTAACGTCAGCTTCATGTTGAAACATGCAAGTAGTCACACACATGTATGTGTTCTTGTTTAGGTGAGTGCTCCAGTTGTAACATCTACCACTCAGGAAAAGCCAAAAGATAGTGATCAGTTTGAATGGGTGACCATTGAACAATCAGGGGAATTAGTTTATGAAGCACCAGAAACCATTGCGTCTGAACCTCCGCCGATTAAGTCAGCTGTACAGACCATGTCTCCCATACCTGCGCATTCTTTGGCTGCCTTTGGATTATTTCTGCGTCTTCCGGGCTATGCAGAAGTGCTACTGAAAGAGAGAAAACATGCCCAGTGCCTTCTTCGATTGGTTTTGGGAGTGACAGATGATGGAGAAGGAAGTAAGTGTTTAGTGTTTAATTCTGATCATTATGCTGGCTTATATAAAAATTTTACTTCTCTACTTATCTGGTAGCGTAGTGGTTACGAATTGGGCTGCGAACCTTAAGGTCAGCGGTTTGAAACTACCAGCCACTCCGCGGGAGAAAGATGAGGCTTTCTCCTCCTGTAAAGATTTACACCCTCGGAAACCCTGTACAGGGTCGCTATGGGTCGGAACCGACTCGATGGCACTTAACAACAACAGTTTATTGTAGTGAGAAAATTGGCAATTTGTTGGATAACGAACTTCATGTACAACAACAATATAATTATCTATCCATTGTCAATACATATATAGGAAGTACCATGTTGTGAATTATGTTTGCAGCCTGTATAAAGTTTCCTGGATCACTGGCTATTATTCAATATAGTATTCTTTCAAATTAAGCTACTAGGTTGTTTCTTTATTTTACTCATTTCTAGTATTAACCATAAAAAATTCTGAAGAATCTTCATTTTCATTTTTTTATCCATTCTAACAATATTCACTGAATGCTTATAAAACTGCAAGACATCATTGGTGGTGATGGTGGTGGTTGTGTGCCACCAAATCAGTTGTGACTCATAGCAACCCTGTATAGAATTTCCAAGGCTGTAAATCTTTACAGGAGTAGAAAGTCTCATCTATCTCCCACAGAATGACTAGTAAATTAAAACTACTGACCTTGCAGTTGGCAGCGTGGCTCGTAATCCGCTATGCTACCAGGGGTCCTTTGAAGACGTCACTGGAGGGATTTAAAGATGAAGCAAACTTGTAGATTCTGCCTTTAAGTACCTGAAGTTCTCTATTAATCACAGTGAGGATTGTATATAAACATATATGAGCAAGGTATAAATCCATGAGAAAGGTTCAGATTATAGATTTTCATAGGTGTGAGGTTATTTTTCTTTACTATCCATTGTTGTAAACTAAGTGGCATAATTATTTTAAATGGAGTCTTGAGGGTAGATAAAATTTAGGCTGGGCTGAATCATTTCAGAAAGAGGAAATGTTTTGATCATTGTTGGAAGCGAGAAGGGCTAAGTTAGCTGATGAAAGTTTTAATGAAAGTAAGCAGTGAGAACTTATTTTGGAATTTAATATTGGTAGCAGATCATGGATAGACTTAACAAAGTGTTTAAATTTTATTCTGAATAGCAGTGAGGATTTATTAAAACTTATGCAAAGTAGTGATGTGCTAATAATGTGTTAAGAAAGTGAATCTGGTAAGAGTATTTAGAATAAGAGAAGAGAATGCAAAACTTAATAACAAAAGTAGTATATTTAGTGATAAAGATGTAGTATAATGCTAAAGATGAAGACATTATGAATAGCACTGGGATATTGTCAGATATAGTGCTGGGATTTGAGAATCTCAGGTCGGCAATTCAAACCTACCACCTGCTCCTTGGAAACCCTATACAGGTTCATCATGAGTCAGAAGAGTTTCAATGTCACTTAACAATAACATGTCTAATAGAATTCTTCCTGTGTTATTTGTTATTTAATTTTAAAATTATACTCTTTTACTTGTTGTATTTGGGTGGTTTTATAACATAGTTATTGAAGTAATTTTATATTTCATCTGTTATTTTATGTTTCATCTGTTGTAGTTAAGTGTCGTTGGTTTGATTCTGACCCATAGCGACCCGGTGTAGGGTTTCTGAGGCTAGAAATCTTTGTAGGAGCAGAAAGCCTCATTTTTCTTCCTCAGAGCAGCTGATAGACTTGAACTGGACACCTTGTGGTTTGCAGTCCAGTGCTTATCCTACAGATCCAACATGTTCCTGTTATATTACATAATCATTATTAATTTTATCCCTGTATATACCTCCTTGGAGTCCTGGTATGGTGTTGTTGATTAATGTGCTGAACTGCAAAGTCCACTTGAACCACAAGGCTGGTGGTTCAAGCTCACCAGCTGTTCCTTGGAAACCCTATACTGGGTCACTATGGGTTGGAATCAGCTCGACAGCACTTAACAACAACAACAACAACAACATATACCTCTTTATTGTGTTTTGAAATATTTTTGCTTAATTTTGCCTACCCTTCTCTTTTTAATCTAGGTCATATTCTGCAATCGCCATCAGCCAATGTGCTTCCAACACTTCCTTTCCATGTCCTTCGTAGTTTGTTTAGCACTACACCTTTAACAACTGATGATGGTGTATTACTGAGGCGGATGGCTTTGGAAATTGGAGCACTACACCTCATCCTTGTCTGTCTCTCTGCTCTGAGTCACCATGCGCCACGAGTTCCAAACTCTAATCTCAATCAAACAGAGGTAGGTTTGATCTTAACCATTTAGATCATAAAAACGAAAGATTCATAGAGTGCAGAATAAATTTCTGTAATCATTGAGATAAAGGTGACAGTATATAAGATAAATATCAAAAAATCAGTGTACCAGCAACAAACAGTAATTGAATTTTTAAAAGATATTTTTTAGAATAGCGTCAATATAGAAAATAGTTAGAAATAAATTTGATAAGTATGAGCATCTTATTTCCTCATAAAATATATGGAATTTTCTCAAGAAACATAAGACCTTCATATATTGAGATCTGTGTCCATCTCTTTCTCTCTTGAGTTAAAACCTACAATAATGTAAAAATATAATTTCTTTTAAAATTGACCTTAAGTACATTTGTTACTCTTTTAAAATCATTTTGGAGAAAATTGACAAGCTTATTTAAAATTTCACAAAAATGCAAAGAGCCCATAATGCACTTCAGAAAAGATCAACATATCTAGTCACTTTATGCTAGCATATATCAAGATATACTGTGGTAGTGGTGTGATGTGGAGTCGATTCCAATTCATAGCAACCCTTTATAGGTTTTCTGAGGTTGTAAATCTTTATAGGAGCAGAAAGCCTCATCTGTTTTCTCTAGGAGCAGCTGGTGGATTTGAACTGCAGAACACTTAACCCATTATGCCACTGGAGCTCCTTATTGTAGAGATATAGGACTGATTAATAGAGTGGCTGGTAGTGTAGTGGTTATGAGTGGGACTGCTAACCTCAGGTCAGCAGTTTGATACTACCACCGGTTCTACATGAGAAAGATGAGGCTTTCTGCTCCTAGAAAGATTTATAGCCTTGACAACCTTATACAGGGTCACTGTGGGTTGGAACCGACTCCATGGCATACAACAACAATAGTGTGACACTGCAGGATAGTGTTCTAAACTGCAACGTCAGCGCTTCAACACTACCAGCCAGTACTTGGAAACCCTATACAGGGTTGCTGTGGGTCAGAACAACAACCAGAACAGAGGGTCTACATACCAGACCCATTTGTACTTGCATCACTTGATAAATGACAAAGATAGTATTGCAGCATAATGGAGTAAAAGAATAGTTTTATCAGTAAATGTTACCGAGTGAATTCAGTATCCTTATGGAATAAGAACAAATCTTTAAACCCTGTTCTTTATAAACAAGTGGTTGATAGATAGGTTGTTTTTGTTGTTGTGAAGTGTGCTCAAGTCGTTTTTGATCCATAGCGATCCTGTATAGGGTTTCTGAAGAGCAGCTGGTGAGCTTGAACCTCTAACCATGCAGTTCAAAGCAACTTTGCAGTCTAGCACATTAACCCTTAGCACCACACCAGAACAAAATATAAATGATATCATGCATAATATATACAACATGCATTTGGAAAGAAAAATAGGTTAAAATATGATACTGTAGTAAGCAGAAATTTCTTTAATAGAGTACCAAAAACTACTGACCCATATGGAGAATAAACTAGAGACTTGTGAGAGGGAACTATATTAAAATTAAGAATTTGTTTTATCATCAAAAATATATTTAAATGAAATATGGATAGGTCTCTTGTGATACAATAGTGAATAATTGTTATAAGGACCATTGTGAGGGTTGGAAATGTAAAGGTAGACATTTTGTAGCAAAAGGAGGGGAGTGATTAACTTTTTAGTCTAGGAGAGGAGGTCCCCATCAAGGGAGAAGAGCGGAGAGCGGGGCCTTACCCAGAGAAGCAGTGATGCCTGAGATGGAGGCAGAGATGAGGACATGGAGAGATGGAGCAGCTGGGGATTTTAGATACAGAGAGGGCGAGGGGCTGTATGCTGACGACCTAGGTGGGAGGGGGCAGGTTTGTAGTGTATACCCTTTGGTTGGGTGATGATGAGTGGAGGGGATTGTAACCTTGGCAATGAAATGATATACGATAGGATGAATGAAAAACTAATGTTCTCCCATGTAAACTATCACATAATTCACAATAAACATTAAATACAAATATTTAAGAGAATGAATAAGCAAGCCACAGAATGGAAGATGATGTTTCTATTACATTTACAAAGGTGGTTAAAAAACTTTGTGGAACATTGGAATGAAAAGATACTGGAATTTTCCCACAAACTTTTTGAAGCCCTCTTGTATCTGATAAAGAATCTATTTCCTGAATATGTGAAAAACTAAAATAAAAATAAAGGCAGGTTACTCAATATAGAAAAATAGGCAAAAGCCTTGAATGAGCACTTTATAAGTGACTATTGAAATATCCAATAAAAGTGAAAAGGTTGTCTCCATCAGTTATTTTTTAAAGTATGTATTGCAGTTAATGTACTATCATTACACCCTCCTCCGAATGTCTCAGTGCTAACTATTTCCCATCATGCTTTGTAATAACACCTATTTGGAGTGTTTCATCAACAATGAACTGGGTAAGTACATTGTGTCTACTGTGTATAGTGGAAGACTGTAATGTAATGAAAGTGAATAACTTCAGGCAGCTGTTCATATGATAAATCTTCACAAGTACAACTAAGTATGCCAGACATGAAGAAATATATTCAAGAGGATAGAAAATTTTTAAAGTTAGTTGCAGCTAAGCTCTGGCAACTAGAGCTTCATGCTTACATGGTAAAATTGTAAAGAAAATTAAAGAAACAACAACTATGAAAATGAGAAGATAATGAATAAGAAACAGGAAGGGAGTTTCTGGGACGTATTGATCTAATTTTTTACTTTATGTAAAATAGGTGTTTACTTTGTATTAGTTCATAAAGGTTTGTAGTATTGCTTGTTGTTTCCTTTTTAATTGTGAATTGACTGAACATTTACAGACAACATCATCAGTTTCTCAGTCAACAAATCATGTACTTTGTTTCATCTCAGTGATTAAAGACCTGTCCATGCAGCAACAGTTGTCCTTCTTCCTCCCTGTGGTTGTTTTTAGGTGCTATCGAGTCAGTACCAACTCATAGCGACCCTATGCACAACAGAGCAAAACACTGTCCTTGGCCAACCTCACGATTGTTGCCATGCTTGAGCCCATTGATTCAAACTCAACAGTTGCTCCTTGGAAATCCTTTACAAAGTTGTTATGGGTCAGAATCGACTAGATGGCATGTACCAACAACAATATTGGCTAATGATCGTAAACATTTCTTGACATGTTTGTTGGCTCCCTGAATGCCTTGTTTGGTGAAGTGTCTGTTCAAGTGCAGTGCCCTGTTTTAATTGGGTTGTTTGTGTTTTCTTGTAGAGGTGTTGTCATTTTCTGTAAATAATAGCGATTGGTCCCCTGTTTGATACGCCAATACAAAAATTTTCTAACCAGTCTGTTGGCTCCCTTTTTACTCTTGATGAAATCGTGCATTTTTTTTGGTCTTTACTTGGTGTTTATATCTTTTTATATTTTTTTCTGAATTGGATGAAGGTGGCTTATAGACAAGATCATCCACTTTACATTCAACAAATTATATACTTTGTTTCATCTCAAAGATTACAATCCCCTGCCTGCAACAACAGTTATCCTACCTCCTCCCTGTGGCTTCCCACTTACTTCTTATATTGCACAAATGAACAAAACAAAAATATTTGAAGTATACTTTACAAAACAAAAAATATATATTCATTCAAATGTCCAAAGAACACGTTCTGCCAACCAGCCTCTTGCCCATAGGCACACAACCTTTCTCAGTCCATGAACTTAGAGCCCACAGCTACTCTGTCTTTCCATGCCACCCTATTTATTTTTGCTCCTTTTCTAGGTAGGGATCTTACAGTCCAGACTTGCTTTTCCTTCTTGATGTTTCCAGGATCATCTATTCCTGAAATGAAAGATTAACTACTTCTCCCTTTTACTTACACATCTTCTACTATTAAAGTTGTGACAATCACTATTAATCCTGCTAATATTAAGTCACAATTTAATCATAAAATCCTATCACTCTCATTCAACCACCTCCTTCCACCAGATCCATCTGAAATAGAAGGAAACTATTCAGTGGGGATTCTACCATTACTCCCCTCATTCTGAAACTCTTATAAAAGCCTGTACGTCCGCCACTTTATCCCTTTACTGTTGTTGTTATAAAGTGCCTTTGAGTCGGTTCTGACTCAGCATCACTGTTTCTAGGGGAGCAGCTGGTGAACTTGAACCGCCAACCTTGTGGCGTTCAAACTGACATTACAGTCCAGTGCATTAACTTTCAGCACTGTACGAAGACTCCTTATGTATTTATAGCCCCCCCCACCCCATTTTTGATAGGAATGTCTAAATTTCTTGTCCCTGTCAATCAAGTACACTAAGGAAACAAGCTTGTTCTTGAATATGAAGACTCCTTCCTGTTGGAATTTTGAGTCATTGCATTTATAAGTCAAAGTCTAGTTGTTCACATTGTAACAATTTGTGCGTGTCCTCTGTTCGAGTTCTGGTCAATTATCCATCTTATCCATCTGAGCTAGGTCAAATGGGTACTAACTGTAAGTTTGGGAGTTCACCCACACCTCCCTGCACTTCAGACTAGATGGCTGCTTCATTCCTAGCCCTAGTCCCCAGGGTCTAGGTCAGTGCTCACGGACCCAGGAGTTCATACTTCTTTTTAAACTTTAATACCAGCCAGCCCTCCTCTTTTCTCTCAGCTCAAGGTCAACGGGTGTCAATGGAACAATATCAAACTCAGCCCATTTCTTCATTGCTTCATTTCCCCCACTTTCACTCACAAGTAGACCCAGGTGGTAAGCAATTAACATATTAAACTCCTTTCCCCTGTTGGGCTGACTTTTCTTGTCTTGATCCCGCCAAAGCACAAACAGCTTGCTTGAAATTCAAACAGCCAAACAGTCCACTTTTTTTCTGCAGATCTTTCTTTCAATAAGAATTTTCTGTTCCCCCAGTAGTTTTGGGTTGGTCTATATGTCTTTTTAAATGCAAATGTACCAACTCTGAAGGTTCTGGATGGGCCTCAGGATTCTACCTAAGGTCCAGTACTTTACAAAGGTTTAACAAGAGGCCTATTTCCCTAGGCAAATTCTGAATCTAATCAGTTATAGTCCTGTTGTGCTGTGGGTTGATGCGCCAGACATGAAAGCTGTTTCAGCTGCAAAGTTTGCGGTTCAAGCTCACCAGCTACTCCTTGAAAACCCTATTCAGGGTCGCTGTTGGTTGGAGCCAACTTGACAGCACTTAACAACAACAACAGTTATAGGAGTACTTGTGTGGCTGTGTGGGTTAATGTGCTGGACTGCAAGGTCACTTTGAACCACAAGGTCAGTAGTTCAAGCTTACCATTTGCTCCTCAGAAACCCTATACAGGGTCACTATGAGTCAATACCAACCCAACAGCGCTTAACAACAACAACAGCAATCAGTTATAGGCTGAAGGTAGGCTTATATGCTTTCTGTCATAATTTTCAATATTCATTTCTATCACACATAAATGACTGTTGTACAATAGTGTGCAGGATAATCCAATACACACAAGACAGTTAAACACATAATCAGTTTTCCCATTCTTTAACCATTCAGCCTGTCTTGATCCATGCCTCTACTCACAGAACACTGTTGGTCCAAGTTTTTTAATAAATCAATATTTACCTCTATCCCATGTGAAATCTTGTCATACAGATAAGTGTCTAACTTTTAGGAGGTCCCAGTCATCTAGTTTTCTTTTGCTGTTTGTGTGTTTTTAAGAATATTTTTTATAGTGTATTTATGCCAGATATTAGAGCCCCTAAGTTTGTCCTTATTTTTCATTGATAATCTTTATAGTTCTAAAGTTTGCATTTAGGTCTTTAATCCATGTTAAGTTTGTTTTTGTATATGGTGTGAAATTTGAGCCTTTTTATTCTTCTGCAAATGTATTTACAGTTTTGCTCGCAACATGTGTTGAGAAGACTTTTTTCATTCATTGTTAAAGAGACTTTTATTGTGTTTTTGGACTTTGTCAAATAATCAGCTGAATTTACTTTTGGGTTCTCAATTCTGTTCCAGTGCTTTATGTATGTTTCATTGTACCAGTACCAGGCTGTTTTATTTATTTACTTGACGTTTTCAATTTTATTAAAACGCCTTCCTAATAAGCCCTTGATTGTCCTGTGTTCTATAAGACAATCTTTTTTTAAAGCTTTTATTGTGGTTTGATTTGAGTGATAGTTTACAGGGCAGATCATTAGTTTTGCTCTCAACCAGTCATATTTTGTTTCTTTGCAATGATTACAATCCCATCCATGCACCATTGAGTAGCAATATTTGCCTCTATTCCCTCCTTTTTTTTTTTTTTTTTTTTAATGTACACAAACATCAGAAAGTATATATTGGTTTAAACGACCAAAGGGCATGTATTGCAAGCCAACCTCCTGCTTGCCAGCATACAGCCTTTCTCATTCCATGCATTTAGAGTCCTCAGTTGTTCTATCTCTCTGTGCCATCACCTCTGCCTCCATCTCTGGTGTAGCTGCATCTCTGGTTAGGATCCCAAGCTCCCCCATGCTCTCCCTCTTGATGGTCGTAGGGTCTTCTTCTGTTCCAAGAATGAAAGATTAACTACTACCTCCTTTTTTACCAGGCTGTTTTGACCCCTGTTACTATACAGTGAATTTTGAGATCAGGGCATGAGAGGCCTCCAGATTTGTTCTGGATAATTAAGCAGTGCTTTGATTATCCGAGGTCTCTTTGCTTACCATATAAAGTTCGTGAGCATTTTTCCATCTCATTAAAAAATGGTATTGTAGTCTGGATTGGGGTGTATTATCTTATTAGATTGCTTTTTGGGTAATGTTGACATTTTCACTATGTTAAATGTTCCTATCTATGAGCTTGGTATATTCTTACATTTTTGTAAGTATCTGGTTGTGTTTTGTAGTTTTCTTTGTGTAGGTCTTTTCTTTCTCTGGTTAGATATATTCCTAAGTATTTTATCTTATGGATGGCTATTGTAAATGGTATTTTTTTCTTAATTGTACTTTTTTAATGTTTTGCTTCACAATAATCTTTACAAAAGTGTTATTTGTACATAATGTTCCTTTCTAGAAAATATTTTTGCTAAAACACACACACACAAAAGTAGATTATGTATAAGAAGTATGGCTTACAGTCATCTCCCGAGTTACATTTTTAGTATGTCCTGTACTTCAAAAAAGATAAACTTCTATACCTCACGTCCTGAACAAGAATGAGATTGAAAATCCCTTTACTGAAAACAATTCTAAAAAGCAGTCTTACAGTAAGATTGAAAAAATATGACACCATGATAAAATTGTCCTGAAATATCCTTTTATTAAGTTCAATCCAAATGTATCTAGCATATATTACTATTTTTGTGGGAGGTTTCATTATTTTCACTCTTCATGTTTGAGTAAGTGACTCCTTAGGGCCTATGGTGATTTATCTTTGTTGTGAATATTGTTAAGAATAAATAAAACCACACAGTTATACTTTTTTTATATTTCTCTTGTTGTAAGCCCCAGGTGTCAAGCTCTCATAACCCCACATCAACAGAGGAGCAACAGCTATATTGGGCTAAAGGTACTGGCTTTGGAACAGGCTCTACAGCTTCAGGCTGGGATGTGGAACAAGCTTTAACTAAACAAAGACTGGAAGAAGAACATGTTACCTGTCTTTTGCAGGTATGTTTATTAGTTGATATTGTCAGTAATAAGCTAAATTATTATCTTTAAATTTGTACTAATTTTTAAGTAATGATAACTTAGCCAACTTATCCTTTTATACCCATTTGTCTTCTCAGATCCTAATGCATGTAAGATAACAGTAGACAAAGATTGTTTTTGTTTCCTTGTAACTAATTTTCTCCTCACATTTAGCTTCTTTACCAAAAGGAAAGTTGTTGTTGTTATGTGCCGTGGATTTGGTTCCAACATAGTGACCATGTACAGGGTTTCCCAGGCTGTAAATCTTTACGGGAGCAGAAAGCCTTATCTTTCTCCCATGGAACAGCTGGTAGTTTCGAACTGCTGACCCAATTCATAACCACTACTCTACCAGAGCTCCTTAAGAGGAAAGTACATTTCCCAGTTTTCCTCTTGAAAGGATAAAATTATCCAAAACCTGGGAAATGTACTGTGTACCCATTTCCAATTATCCTTGCAACTTACGATGCCGTATCTGAACTCTTCATTTATTATTACCTATATTTCTATGTAATATTTACACCTTTATTTCTCACATTGTTCTATAACTTTTCAAGAATAAGCAAGTTGAATTAGTGTTGAAAGTCTTTATGCCACAAAAAAAGGAGAAAAGGAAATGCTTGAAAAACAGATTTAGCTTTATTTCCTGCATAAACTAATTGAGTGACATTGATAAAGTCTGTGAGCCTTATTTTCTGCTGTTCTAGAAATTCATTAGGCCTGCATTGTTGTTAAGTGCCTTTGAGTCAGTTCTGCCTCCTAGCCACCCTGTGTAGAGTTTCCAAGGAACATCTGGTGTACATTTGAACTGCTGACCTTGTAGTTAATAATTCAGTGCTTATCCTCCTGCACCACACCAGGACTCCCAATAGATTATGAGTATGTTATATTGTTGTTGTTATGTGCCGTGGAGTTGGTTCCGACTCATATTGACCATGTACAGGGTTTCTAAGGCTGTAAATCTTTACGGGAGCAGAAAGCCTCATCTTTCTC
Organism: Chrysochloris asiatica; assembly: GCF_000296735.1. Taxonomy (NCBI): domain Eukaryota; kingdom Metazoa; phylum Chordata; class Mammalia; order Afrosoricida; family Chrysochloridae; genus Chrysochloris; species Chrysochloris asiatica. The sequence continues at coordinate 4,071,224 of NW_006408534.1, read as the reverse complement.
CTGCAAAACAGCTAGTAGTTTCGAACTGTTGACCTTGAGGTTCACAGCCCAATTCATTCTAAGATTTCATCACCCTCAAAGTGTACACTTAATATATTCAATTAAATATTATTAGAGTTGGTATGAAGTTTTTTAGCTCGTGTTCTTAAGTTGATTGCTTTTATATATATGTTGTTGTGAAGTGCCGTCGAGTCCGTTCTGACCCATAGCGACCCTGTATAGGGTTTCCGAGGAGCAGGTGGTGAGCTTGAACTGCCAACCTTGCAGTTGAAACGGCTTGGCACTGCCAACCTTGCAGTTGAAACGGCTTGGCACTGCCAACCTTGCAGTTGAAACGGCTTGGCAGTTTGATGCATTAACCCACAGCGCCACACCAGGACTCACTCACTCTTACTCGCTCTCGCTCTCGCTCTCTCTCGCTCTCTCT
>NW_006408534.1:4062432-4070544 GCF_000296735.1 Chrysochloris asiatica | reverse complement strand
AACAAAAACATATATATATATATATATATATATATATATCTTTAGTCGTATGCATTACACATTTTTTGTAAACAAGAGTGTCATGCTCTGAGCAGTCAGGGGCCACTCTTGCAACCCATATGTACTACACCAATTGTACTTAGTATTCCAGAGAAACCAAAATTCTACACCTCTTACACCAAATTGTGTGGTGGATAACAAATCCTACTCCACATTCCAGCTATATCATTTGGAAATCTTTGCTTTCCTCCTCTGTTTAGTTTAGTTCCTAGCTGCCTCTCCACACGGCCCTTCTATCTCACATCCCCTATCACCCAATCTAGGTAAGTGGTTACCACTGCAAGTTCAAGAATCCACACTATTACTTCTACTTCAGACCTACTAGCCCCACATTTGAGGTTTTCTTTACCCTTTCAGAGTACCAGCCACAAGTCTGGCAGCCCCATGACTCCCTTCACTTCAGGTCTTCTGACCCACTATGTTCTTTGTTGTTGTTAAGTACTCTTGAGTCGATTCCAACTCAACAACCTTGTATAGAGTTTCTGAGGCTATAAATCTTTATGGGAGCAGAAAGCCTCATTTCTGTCTCATGGAGCAACTGGTGGTCTTAAACTGCTGATCTTGTGGTTAGACGTCCAGTGCTCTTTAGGGTTCAGTAATTCACTTAAACAGCTCACAGAGTTCATGAGAGATACTATACCTGCAAAAAACCATTTCAAATAGATGTTCTGGGAAGAGTCACTGTGCAGAGAGCTTCCATGTCCTAAAGAGAATGTACTACCATACTGTAAAAAGGCTTTCTTTCTCCAACCCAGAAAGTTCCATCTACCAAGACCTTTATTGATCTCATCATATAGCTGTAATAAATTATATTATGCCTCATGAGGCTTAGTAAGTATTGAGCCAGCAGAGTTGACCCTTCGTCTTCTGAGCTCTCAAAACCAAGACCAAAAGACCAGATTGTTTTATAAGATGATTCCAGGTCTTGCACATGCAAAATACATCATTTTGTTTTTCAAATTTTGAGTTAAAAATCCCTGATTTTTGAAAGCAAAAAGCATGAGTCGTTGACTTCAAAATGTATATGCTTAGTATGAGATTGGTTAACAGATTGCAAGCTTTTTTAATGTGTATAAAAGGCTAAAATGTAAAATTTAATTTTCAGGTTCTTGCAAGTTATATAAATCCTGTGAGTGGTGCAGTAAATGGAGAAGCTCAGTCATCTCATGAAAGTAGAGGACAGAATAATAATGCCCTTCCTTCTGTGCTTCTAGAACTTCTCAGTCAGTCCTGCCTCATCCCAGCCATGTCATCATATCTACGAAATGACTCAGGTAAATCGCATTGTAATTACTTCTCTGAATTTGTGCATGAGTATTTTTGTTTGCATTATTGGTTTAAACAATGAAATCTGATTGAAATAATTGATGTGTGTTTTGATTTAATTTTTTTTTTTTTTTGTAATTTTCTTAAGAAAATTTGTGTGTAAAATTTTCTTCAAGGTTTTTGGGGCCCTTAATTTGAGACTATGGTGTAACCTGTATCGTGTTTTTGTTTTGTTTTTTGTAAGTGCTATCCATTCAGTTCCTACTCATAACAACCCTATATAGGGTTTCCAGGGACCAGTTGTTAAGTTCAAGCAGCTGACTTTTTGGTTCAAACTGACCTTGCAGTCCTGTGTTTATCCTATAGTGCCATACCAGAAGTTCTAACTATAGTACAAAGTAAAAACTTTCATTATCCTTTGACTTTGCTTGTGAAGGTACATTTGTTTCTTTTAATAACATATACCTTAAAATGCTAAGTTAAAAGCCAGGTCCTGTACTCTGTTAAGGCTTTGCATGAGGCCTATTTCACTGGGCAAGTTGTAGAACCCCTTTTAGGTCTTCCAGTCAGTTTTAGGCTGCAGGTGGGCTTATAGGTTTTCTCTAGTCATGTTTCCCAACATTCCTTTCTATCCCACTCAAGTGTCTGTGTTACAGTAGTAGGCAAGGGAAACAAATATTCATAAGGGCGTCAAGGATTTTAGTATTATTTACCATCTCCAAGCTATACCTAAATCCCTGTAAACCAGAGACCTTTTGTTCCAAGGTTGAGTATGCATCACTATTTACCTGTGTCCCACAAGGCCATGTAAACCTGTCTCAGTGTTCTCTTATCTATCTTGTTCTTCTGCCTCCTCCCCTCTTCTTGTATTGCCCTCCCCAACACCCAAACTAAACCTCCCACCCTAACCCCATCGTGGTTACCTTATATTCCATTAGTTCTACCATCCATGTAAGACAGTCTATTTTATCCTGTAATCTACCTGACCTTCCCACCACCTAGATATCTGTTCCTCTGTGTTTACCTTCTTTCACATTGCAATTGTTTTGATCATAGACTGACCTCTGTTCTTATCATTTTATTCGTTCTTAACTTTTCCATTTGTTGACTGAGTTCTGATTAATGTTGCCACGTACATCAATCTGTAGTTGTTGTGTGTTCTTGTTGGTTCTCAGTCCACAGAACTTCCTTTAGGATGTTTTTCATAGCAGGGTTGGCTTTGGCAAAATCCTTAGCTTCTGTTTATCCTGGAATGTTTTGATTACACCATCATATATGATTGACAGCTTTGCTAGGTAGAGGATTCTTGGGTGGCGGTTTTTTTCTGTCAGGGTTTTATATACGTCTCCCCATTGCCTTCTTGCCTGCATGGTTTTTGTTGAGAAATCTGAGCTTAATCTGATTTGCTTGCCTTTGTATGTTATATTTCTCTTTTCCCTAGCTGCTTTCAAGATCCTGTCCTTATCTTTGATTTTGGAGATTGATTATTATATGTTTTGGTGATTATCTTTTAGGGTCTATCCATGCTGGGGTTCGTTGAGCTTCTTGAATGCTTATCTTTTCACTTTTCATGATGTTTGGAAAATTTTCTTCCGGCAGCTCTTGAACTATCTCCTCTGTGGACTTGTGTGATTGTTCCTGTTCTGGAATGCCAATGATTCTTACGGTATTCCTCTTCATTTTATCCAACATGAATCTTAGGCCTTCTTCAGATTTTTTTATCCTTTTTTGTAGTTGTTCTTCTATTTTAGTAGTGTTGAGAGATTTATCTTCTAGCTCACTAGTTCTGGCTTCTATCTCTTCAGTTCTATTCCTTTGCCCTTTCAGTGTATTGTCCATTTCTCATATTCTATTATTAATCATTTGGACCTCCTTCTGTAGGTTTTTTATTATTTCCAATGCTGTATTTATCTTATTTGATTGTTCCTGTATCACTTTCCTAACTTCTTCCTTATTTTTCTCAACTGCATTGTATAGTGTTTTGATACATTTTATAATCCTTTTTCTGAATTCCTTCTCTGGCATTTCCAAAGCCTGCCCATCTTCCAGTATGGAGTGTAGGTCTACTTCCAGCTCATTTGCCTCAGTCACTTTATCCCATTTCTGGACATGTGCAGATATGGTCATCTGCTTCTGTTTTTTTAGCATATTCAGGGGTTATCTGTGGCCTTGATACTTAGATGGGTGTGTATTTTGGTAATTTTTATGCTTTCTGATTGTCTCCAGGTCCATGTGATCAGGAAATGGGCTTTCTTTTTCACTCTTCTTCTTAAGAAATTTCAAGATGCCACTGTTGGTCGTTGTGACATAACTTAGGGTTTTATTTTTGGCCTATTTACTTTTTTGTCTGCTTGTCCCACTCCACAATCCCCGTTTCAGGCCTTTTTTCTAGTTATAAACAGTTCAGGGCTGGCTGTGGCCTTTTGGTTTTAATTGAAAACTGTGTCTTTAAATTTCGAGGAGATCTGTGCGCATGCGTACTAGAACACTCCGAGGGTGGGGCTGGTATGTCCACTGGCTCAGGCACCCCTATAGTCACCAGAATGGACGTACACAGACAGCAAGGGACCAATGAACAGCTCCCAAAAGAAAAGAATGTCCATACCTTTATCTCCGTGGTTCTAACAGGTGTCTTTGGCTGCTCTGATCCTTCCCCCGCTTGGTTTCACCCATGATGGTGGCTCCTGGAGCAGCTGAGCCTCCCGACCTAGAAAGCAATGGATTTCTTGCTTCTGCCAAAAATTCTCCCAGCTGTAAACCTTCCAACCTTCTAAATATTCCTTTATATGTGGTTCAGTGTTCTGGGACCATCCCCTGAGCCTGCTTGGTTCTGTATTCTGTGTTGTTGCTGGCAGAGCTCCTTACTGCACTTCCACCTGATCCACCATCTTGTTTGTTCCTAGCTCTGTTCATCTTTGAACCTGGAGTCCTGGTGTGGCACTGCACAATAATGCGCTGGACTGCCAGGTCGGTTTGAACCGCAAGATTGAAGGTTCAAGCTCACCAGCCACTTGTTCCTTGAAAACCCTATACAGGGTTGCTGTGAGTCGGGACTGACTTGATGGCACTTAACAACAACAACAACATCTTTGAATCTAAAAGAAAAGATTATTGTCAGTTACAAAATTATTATGTAAATAGAAGGAGCATAATAATACTTGTTTCTTAAGGAATAACACAACTTTCGTCAGTATTGACTTAACAGTTCAGTAACTGGGAATACTGATTGTATTCTCTAACAACCTTCTTATAACATAGTAATGGCTATGCCAGTTAAAAGTAATCTGTTATTTTTTAGGACTTCAATTTCCAAAATTTTACTTTGTTGAAAGCAGTTATAGCACATTATGCATATTTAGAATTCTTAGGATAAATACTTAGTGCTTCGTTTTCGTGTGAATTCTTTCTGTTTTTATTTACTTGTCTTTGCATAAAGAGAGGTTTATTACCTTGCAGTTATAGAGTGTGAAAAGGGGTGGTGGATGATCTTGATAGGATTTTATGATTTGAACTGCAGTTGTTAGTATGATTAATTGTAATTGTCAAAATTATAAATTGTAGAAGATGTGTAACTGAAAGTAGGGATTAATTATCTCATTTCAGGAACAGATGGTTCCAGGGTCATAATTAAGGAAGAAGGTGAGGGAGCACAGGAGCCCTGCCTAGATGACAGAGGCCAGCCATGGCATAGAGAGACAGAGTAGTGGAAGAGAGAGTGATAGAGTCCCTCACACATGCCCATCATATTGGGAGCAGGCCACACGTTCAAGGAAGCATCCCTTCAGTTGATTGGCTACTTATAGCCACTCCTTATAGAGTTAACTATATGCATTAGGTTTTATCAGCATGGGAACAAGCACATCTCTACTGCTAAACCTTTGGAAACTCTGGCCTGGTTAAGTTGACACAGAGCCATAACCTTTATGTTCGACCCTTGTTAATGTGAAACCTATAAACCATATGCATAATCTTTACATAAAATTGTTAAGTTATACTTACACCTAACATGAGATAACTAAAGTACATGTAACTTAAACCTCACTGGCCCCATTTTTACATTAAATTTCACAAATCAACAAAGCAAAAGTATTTGATGCCCACATGCAAAACAAAACAAAAAATATGTATTTATTGAAAACATCCAAAGGGCACGTTCTGCAGGCCAGTCTCCTGCCCTTAGGCACATAGCCGTACTCAATCCATGGTCTAAGTCCAAAGCTGCTCTGTGTTTCTTTGCCTTGGCCGGCCTCTGTCATCTAGGCAGGACTCCTGTTCTCCCTCATGTTCTTCCTTAATTATGGCCCTGGAACCGTCTGTTCCTGAAATGAGATAATTACTCCCTACTTTCAGTTACACATCTTCTACAATTTATAATTTTGACAATTACAATTAATCATACTAACAACTGCAGTTGAAATCATAAAATCCTATCATGATCATCCACCACCCCTTTTCACCAGACCTCTACAGGGTCGCTGTGGGTCGGAACCAACTTGATGGCACATAACAACAACATCTGGAAACGAGGAAATATATTCAGTATAGAAGGAGTCCTAGTGTGGCACTGTATGTTATTGTGCCAGACTGCAAAGCTGTTAGAACTGCAAGGCAGTGGTTCAAGTTCACCAGCTGCTCCTTAGAAACCCTATATAGGTTGCTATGGGTCAGAATCAACTCAGTAGCAACAGTCAATGTAGATTCTCTTGTGTGATTCCTCATTCTAAAACTAAGCACACCCGTGAAAGTTTGTAAGACAGTCACTTAGTGCTTTTATAGCCCTCCCCTCATGTTTGATAGCCAATATCTAAATTGTCTGTCCCTGTCAACCCAGAATACTGAGGAGACATACATGTTCCTTGCAGAATCTTCCATTCAGATTGCAGAAGTCCAGTCTAACAAATTCCAGCAATTGACACTTACTCAATGTATCAAACATCTTTATCTTCATCACATCAGGTTCTGGTCAGCTCAGCTCTAGCCACCCAAAGTACGTCAAATGGATACCAGCTGAAATTTTTGGAGTTCACACACCTCCTTGTACTTAAAATCATCTGACCATTCACTTTCACACCTAACCCCCATGGGTTAGGTCTGTACCCATAGGCTTAGGCGTTTACATAACCTCCCTGAACTTCAAACCAATTAGCCTTCCTTCTCAAGGTGGTCATTGGTTGTCAATAGAACATGTCCAAACTCAGCCTGTGTCTTCATTGTTGCATTTCCCCTAATTCCATCCCAGGTAAACCTAGATGGTCACCAGTGAGCATAAGGCTCTGGTTCCCTTTAACTTTCAGACCTATAAAGGGGTTTTCTGTGATGGGCCAACTTTCCTTACCTACCTATGATCCTCAAAATGCCCAACTGTCAGCTTTTTTTTCTCTGCCTCTCCTGGTCTCTCAGCAGTTGGTCTACGTGTCTTTTCAAAAGCAAGTGTATCAACTCTGAATGCTCTGGATGGAGCTCAGGATTCCACCTAAAACCTCATATTGGTTCAAAGGCTTGAACCAAGAAGCCTGTTTATTCAGGGCAAATTCTAACTTCCCTTTTAATATAAATTCTTAAGGTGATAAGTAAAACCAATGAAGCATATATATGTATGTATATGTAAAGAGAAGTTTATTATGTTACAGTTGTAGAGCTCCAGGCCCCCAGCAGAAAAGAGAGCAGACTATCTTTTCTTTTGTCTATGTCTTTGATTCTGATAGTTGAAAATTTCTTTTTAGACTTAAAAAAGATCCACTCTTTTTTTCTAATATGAAAATGTCTTCCCAGATTATCAATTTTAAAAACATTTTTGGTAATTTTTTTTTACAGCTTGAGGTACAATTGATCTTTTTTCCCTTTCTTTAATATGTTAAAAATCATTGTGTAAATATATTACAAATTTTATATAGCTATTTTTCTCTCATTGGCTTGCAATAAAGGCATAATATATATATAACATTGAAATGCAAACTGAAAAATAGTTCTTCTTAAAATCCTAAATAATCACCTTATTAAATTAAAGGCTTTCTGATAATGATTCATGGATAGCAGTAATGATTTCAAAGAAAAGTGTAGAATAAAATAAAATAGATTGTTTCTAAATCATATTTGGAATTCTGTGCATTGACGTAAAGTGAAAATTATATGCTTCTTGATATTTTATTCCATGCCTTTTTTCACCAATTATTGTTATTATTATTATTTTAATGTTTTATTGTGAATTATGTGATAGTTTATATGGGTGAACATTAGTTTTACATTCATCCTATCGTACATTATTTCATTTCCATGGTTACAGTCCCCTCCATGCATCATCAATCAACCAAAGGGTATACACTACAGCTCCTATTCAATATTGTGTTGGAAGTTTTAGCTAGAGCTATACAGCATGATAAATAAATTAAAGGCATCCGAATAGGCAATAGGCAAAGAGGAAGTAAAACTCTCCCTATTTGCAGACGATATGATCCTATACATAGAAAACCCCAAACACTCAGTAAAAAAACTATTAGACCTCCTCAAAAGAATCAGCAAAGTGGCAGTGTATAAGATTAACATACAAAAAGCAGTTGAATTTCGCAACAGCAATAGCAATGAAAAAGACATTAGGAAAGGAATACCATTTACAATAGCCAAACAAAGGGTGAAATAATTAGGAATAAACATAACTAGAGAAACAAAGGACTTATACAAAGAAAATTACAAAGCACTACTACAAGAAACCAAAAGAGACCTATAAAAGTGGAAGAACATACCATGTTCCTGGATAGGAAGACTCAACATCGTGAAAATGTCAATACT
>NW_006408534.1:4059360-4060742 GCF_000296735.1 Chrysochloris asiatica | reverse complement strand
GGAACCGACTCGACGGCACATAACAACAACAACAACAACAATGTTAAGATGCTTGGCTGTCTTTTGAATCATGGTTTTCCTTGCAATATATTATAAAACAGACACTGGAGAGGGAGAGAAAGGAATAACCAGAAATATCAACATGGAAAGCTTGTAAGCCCGTCTTCTGCCTGTAACTGATTGGAATACCTAAAATGGGGCTACAATGTGTCCAGTGAAGGAGGTTTCCTGAGGAGCCTCTGCATTACATGGGAGTATAGTGGAAGCCCGAACCACATCCAGACCTTTAGAGACGGGAAATTTTCCACTTGAAAGGATAAGCAGACCAGCCGGGAGCAGCTAGAAAACCTGAAGATACTTCTTGAAAGAAGGACCTACAGGATAAATACAAAACAATAAGGGCAGTCCAACTGTTACCACAAGAACATGCAGGTTGCTTCCCCAGGAGACATCAAGGCAAGTGGTCGAGTCCTCTCAGTGCAAGTTCTCTTCCGAGACTAAGACGCAAGGGAAATAAATGCTTTGATTGGCAACCACACACATCACCCAGAAGGGGAAGTGACCCAAGAACATCAATGAAGTGGCGAGCTAAGCCCTACATCGTTCAGCAAACTACTGTGAACCCGGGTGGAGACCTGGTCAGCCAGCAGCGAGGCAAGACCTGGGGACTCATAGGTCCAGAGTCAATGACACAGCCACAGAGGACTAGAATGGACAGCGGGGTGGCCAGCCAATAAAAAGAGGGCGGACAGATGCAAGAACACCCACACTTGCAGATGATACCCACTTGACCTGGCTTCAATGACTGGATAAACAAAGCTCAACCCAAAGAAGAAAGAAGAGGAAAAGAGTGTCATCTGATACAATTCGATAAACATGACCTACACCTATAAATGCAGTAGCTCAAGAGAGGAAACAAATCCCTGCTGCAAAAACTGTTCCCACCCCCTCCACACAAAGGGTAGACAGGGATGGGCAACTTGGACATTGGCTACCCAAAATGGGGAGAGGAATACAAAGGTAAGAAGTGACTGGCATACAAGCTTTCAAGAGGGAATGTAGGTCCAAAGGGCTCGGAGGAAGATAGAGTCTCCAGTGAATAATATCCAGCCTGTCCAGGAAGGGCTGATGAAATGAAATATAGATGGGTGTCTTGTGATGCAATAGTGAATAATTGTTATCAGGACTGATTATGAGGGTTGGAAAACTAAAGGTGGACATTTTGTAGCAAGGAGGGGAGTGATTAACTTTTCAGTCTAGGAGTGGAGGACCCTAGGACCATCAATGGAGAAACGTGGAGAGCGGGATCCTATCCAGAGAAGCGGTGAGGCCTGTGATGGAGGCAGAGAAGACAACGTCAAGAGATGGTGTGGCTGGGGACT
>NW_006408534.1:4036857-4059035 GCF_000296735.1 Chrysochloris asiatica | reverse complement strand
CAAAGGGTATACACTACAAGCCTTTCTCTCCCCCCTCCCCCAAGTCGTCAGTACACAGTCCCTCTCCCTCTCTGTCTAAAGTCCCCAGCTGTTGCATCACTGCTTCTCTAGGTAGGGTCCCGCTCTCCGTTCTTCTCCCTTGATGGTCCCAGGAACCTCCGCTCCTCAACTGAAAAGTTAGTCACTCCCCTCCTTGCTACACAACGTCTACCTTTACATTTCCAACCCTCACAATCACTCCTGATAACAATTATTCACTATTGTATCACAAGAGACCTATCCACAATGTATTTCATCAGCCCCACCTAGACAGATTGGATACTACTCAGTGGAGATTCTACCTTCCTCCACACCCTCTGGATCTAGGTTCCCTCTTGAAAGTTTGTAAGCCAGTTGCTTGTTGCTTTCACCAATTATTTTTGTTTGTTTTTCTTACTTGTAGTTTCCAAGACATTATTTGAAAGACCTTTCTTTGGTAATGTTCAGTATCTCTGGTCCTCTCCCTCAGGTTAACAGTTCCTTTTCCTTCATCTATTCAAAATTCTCTCCAACTCGTCACTATAAGTCAGAATCGAGTTAACAACACAGTCTATTAAGGGTGCACTCATTTTTGTGCCACCAAATCTGTTCCAACTCATAGCGGGTTCCCAAGGTTGTGAATCTTTGCAGGAGTGGAAAGCTTCATCTTTCTCCCAGCTGGTTGATCCTGACTGCTAACCTTGTAGTTAGCAGCCCAGCTCGTAATCCACTATCTCCTTAAATGTGCAGTAGCCCCCTTCCAAGACTAAGACTCAACGGAAATACGAGCTCTGATTGGTGACCACACACAACGGAAATACGAGCTCTGATTGGAGAAGTGGGGTAAAAGCAGCATTGAAGCGGCAAGCTAAGCCCTACAATGTTCGGTGGGCTTCTGTGGACCCAGATAGGGACCTGGTTGGCCAGCAGCGTGGGGACACCTGGGGACTCCTGGGCCCAGATTCAGCAGCGTGGCCACAGAGGACTAGAGTGGAGAGTGAAGCTACCAGCTGATAGGAAGAGAGGGCATACACCCAAGAACACCCACACTTGCAGATGGTACCCACATGACCTGACCCTGATGAATGGATGATCAGTACTCAACCAGGAGAAGAAAGAAGAGGGAAAAAAAAAGTGTGATCTGATATAATTTGATGAACTTGACCTACAACTATGGATTCAGTAACCCAAAAGAGGGAACAGATCTTATAGCAAGAAACATTCCCACCCCCTCCACACACAGAGTAGACAGGGATGGGCATCTTGGACATTGTATACCCAAATGGGGGGCAGAGGGGACTACAAAGGTAGGAAGTGACTGACTTACATTACAAGCTTTCAAGAGGGAACCTAGAGCTAGGGGGCATGGAGGAAGGCAGAATCTCCAGTGAGTACTATCCAGTCTAGGCGGAGCTGATGAAATGAAATGCAGAAGGGTCACTTGTGATAGAGTAGTGAATGATTGTTATCAGGACTGATTGTGAGGGTTGGAAATGTAAAGGTAGACATTTTGTAGCAAGGAAGGGAGAGATTAACTCTCCAGTCTAGGAGAAGAGGTCTCTAGGACCATAAACGGAAAAGAGCCGAGAAGCAGCAAGGCCCGAGATGGAGGCAGAGACCATGACCTGGAGTGATGAAGCGGATGGGGACTTTGGATACAGAGAGGGAGAGGGACTGGGTCCTGAAGAATGGGGGGGGGGGGGGGGGGGGGGGGAGTGTAAGGGGCGGGTTTATAGGATATACCCTTTGGTCGGTTGATGATGCATGGAGGGGATTGGAACCATGGCAATGAAACAGTATACAGTGGAATGAATGTAAAACGAAAGTTCTTTCATGTAAAATATATAATTCACAATAAAACATGAAAAAAATGTGCAGTAGCTTTATGAAAAAGCTTGAAATGTCATGAAAATTATCAAAATGTGACACAAGTACAAACTGAGCACCTGGTGTTGGAAAAATGACTGCTAGATTTGCATGTAGAGGGTCCATAAAGCTTAAATCTGGGGAGAAAAAAATTCTCTGTGAAGTGCAATAAGGTGAAGTGTACTAAAAAATAATTCTTCCCAATTCTTCCTTATGTCGTGTTTTTTAAAAAAATATTTTGCCTCATAAAACTAGAATGTAACATACATGGAGAATCAAGGATAGAAAGACGTCTTTTAAATGAGAGGTATTCTGTTAAAAACTTGGATTACATTTTGCATTCTATACAAAATCCCATAGTACTTACATTTGATGCCAGATTTTTTGATGCTGCAGTGAACTCACTTCATTTGATAATGTAAAATGAAATTGTCAGGATCTAAAAATTAACACAATGGTATATGTATAGAGAATATGGTTACATCAGAACCCTTTAATTGCATGTCATAAATGACTGCTTAAAATATTTAAATACATTGAATGATTAAAATGGTTCATTTCCGAGACATTTTCGCACAAATTTTAAGCTCTAAAATCACATACATTAGTAATAAAATTCGTAAAATGGTATGTATTAATGAATAACAGAAACTTTTAATTATTGTCATTGAAATAAATGAAAAGCTGTTTCTAAAGGTTTAAGGAAGAGTACAAAATCTTATTTGGGGAGATAATGGGTTAATATACAAATTAAAAAAACCAATTCCTTTGTTACTATACGTTTTATATCCTTTTTTGCATTTCATTCTCTGCAGTATGCTTAATATGAAAGATAAAAGTACTAAAAGTAAATGTTGAACTTTCGAATATGTGTATTTTTTTATACTTTTAATAAAGATTTAGAAAAAATAATCATACAGCAAAAGCCTTAAAGTGATCCTGACTGTTTAGAAAGTTTAATATTAGTATATTTGTTCAATACAATTAATTTAAATATTTATGATTTCTAGTTCTAGTTTTAAGTCTATTCTTAATGTAGCATTTTGGGGTGATGTTCCTTCTATAAATAACTTTGGTGATGCATTTGTCTTCACTATAATTCTATATGTTATAGTGGTATAGCCTGTGTATTTAAAGAAAATTCAAATTTTGGGTTTGGTTTTGTATCTGCTTTTCTTACCAGGGAATCTTATTCTGGTATTTCATTTTCTTATGTTTGTCCTCCTCATTTATCACCTTGTCTTTTCTTCCTTGCTTTTCCCCTATTTCTTGTATTTTTGTCAATTCTCAAATTCCTGTAAGTATCCTCTTTGTTTAACCTTTTTCTAATGGAAGAACCAAAAACAAAGAAACATTGCCATCAAGTTGAACTGTCCCTTACAGGATTGCCACAGCTGTAATCCTTAATAAAAGCAGACTCCCACATCTTTCTACTGCCCACAGATGGTGGGGTCAAACCACTGACATTTGGTTAGCAGGAAAACACTTAACCACTGCACCACCAGAGCTCCTTAAAAACAAAATTTTGTTGATTCTGACTCATATTGATCCTGTAAAGGGTTTTCTAGGCTTTAAATCTTCAGGGGAGCAGAAATCTCATCTTTCTCCCACAGTCTCTGGCACGCTCAAACCAGGGACCTTCTGGCCCACAGTCCAATGCTTATCTATTGGAGTCCTGGTGTGGGGCTATGTGCTAATGCATCAGACTGCAAAGCTGTTTATACTGCAAGGTTGGTGGTTCAAGCTCACCAGCTGCTCCTTTAGAAACCCTTTCCAGAGTTGCTATGGGTTGAAATCTACTTGACGGCACTTTACAACAACAACTGTGATCAAATAGTACTTTTTCAATTTTTACATTGAATATAAATTTAGACATTTCAAAAATGCTTATTAACTTCTTTAAGCTTCATGTTGACACTGCCTTTTTTGTTTTACTTACTTCTATTAATGAAAATTTTCACTTTTTCTTTTTGCTTTATGCCTTTGAACTACTCCTAGGAAATTACTAGAATATCATGTTCATCCGATTGTGTTTCTTATTTTTTACATTTGAAATGATAATGTTCTTATCTTTTATTATTTGAGGGTGATACAGTAGAACATTATAGTGCTATTACTCTTAAGGTGTTTTCCAGAATAGCTCTTGTAGTATCTTCAGAATTGCAGCAACATTTGGAAGAGTTGTACAGTCCTACGAATCTTAAAATGTCCTAATGGAATAACCTGTTGCTGTTGTAACTCCATGTGACAGAGTAGAATTGCTCCATAGAATTTTCTAGGCTGTGATCTTTATGGTAGTTGATAACCAGGTCTTTCTCCTCTGTATGTTGCTGCTGTGGAGTCAGTTCTGACACATAATGAACACTGTATTATATAGTGTTTCTGAGGAACAACTGGTAGGTTTGAACCACCAACTTTGCAGTTAGTAGTTTAGTTGTTGTTAAGTGCCATGAAGTTGTTTCTGACTCTTAACGACCCTGTACAGGATTTCCAAGGAGTGACTGGTGGCTTTGAACAGCCAACCTTGTGGTCCAGTGTTAGCCTGCAGCACTACACCAGAACTCCTCAGCAATCTAGTAGCTTTCTTAAATGAAGTCCTGGTGTGGCACTACTGTAGGGTAAGGTTCCACACTGCCACAGTTAGTATTTGTACTATTTAGTAAGCCTGCAGTTACTTCTGTAGCCACTAGATGGTGATCCTGTTTTATTGCTTGAGAGAACTGGTAAAATGAACTTCAGAGTTTATAAATAAGTAGAATGCTACTTTTTAGAGCCTCTCACCTTGACCCACCTCACTACCATTTTAGAAAGTGGTGTGTTTCTGTTTTAAAAAAATAAATAGCTTCATTGGACACATTAAATTGTTTGCCATTAACTTAATGGGATGTGCTAGAACCCTTTATGAAAGTGTCACAACATCTCTTGTCATTTTAGTGCAGATTCACATAGTGGTGGTGGTTGTGTGCCTTGGAGTTGGTTCTAACTTATAGGGACCCTGTATAGGGCTTCTGAGGCTGTAAATCTTAACAGGAGGCAAAAATCCTCATCTTTCTCCCACAGAGTGGCTGGTGGATTTGAATTGCTGACCTTGCAGTTGACAGACCAATTTGTCACCCACTAATCTACCAGGACTCCTTGATTCTTACAGTATGGAGGTTAATATTGTTTCCAAGTAGAAAAAGAGATCAGAGTTATCCTACTCAATCTCTGTCAGTTTGCATGACAAAAATGAAACCCAGAGAGAAGTATTCAGTCCTCCAAGTTTAATTATTTAGCAGTAATGTGGTTGTTGAGTCCTGGTGTGGTGCTGTGGGCTAATGTGTCAGACTGCAAAGTCATTTGAACTGCAGGGTCGGTGGTTCAAGCTAACCAGCTGCTCCTTGGAAACCCTATAAAGGGTCACTACGGGTTGGAATCGTCTCGATGGCACTTAACAACTACAATGAAATATATAAGTGTATTTTTTTAGTATGGAAAACAGGAATAAACAAGGTAAGTTAGAGGAATATAGAAATGAGAGAACGAACACAGAGTTTTCTTATTACTAATTTGTCTGGTTGTCTTAGTTAAAGGATGGCATATACAGTAAACCCTGTGAGAGCTACTAGAACTCCTTGGGACTAATAGTACTACCTTGTTTTTCTGGGTCTTACAAGTTTTCTCTCTTTGACAGAATATAGTCTTAACCACTTTTCTGCTATCCCTTTTCATGGTAAATATTTTGAGTTTTCCTTCTCTGAGAGGTTTTGGCTTATGTAGGTTCTGGCTATCATAGGTTTTATTGTACTCATATTAAACTTTTCTTATTTTTATAGTACTTTATGGACAATTCCATAGATATCTGTACTGGAACAAAATCCATAACTACAAACTAGTATACTGATTTTCCTTATACTGTGTTCTGTGTGTCAGACTTTTCTTGTTATATCTTATCTTTGAATGTATTAGTCAAAAAGTCAGACTTTCAGTTAAATTCCATGTTGGACAATGAAATTTGTTTTGTTGTTATAACAAATGTCTTAGTTTAGTATGAGTACATTATTTCAATCTAAAGGTTGTTAATAAAAAGTGATTGTGTACCTTCAAACAAACTATGGTATTTTCTGTAAACTAATATGCAAACATGGAGCCCTGGTGTGGCACTTGGGTTAATGTGCCAGACTGCAAAGCTGTTTGAACTGCAAGGTTGGCAGTTCAAGCTCTCCAACTGTTCCTCGGAGTGGCTGCGGTTTGGAACCGACTCGATTGCACTTAACAACAACAACAACATCAATATGCATACATAGGTTGTTGTTGTTGAGGTTCTATTGAGTAAGTGCTGACTCTGGTACAACAGAACGAAACACCGCCCTATCCTGTGCCATCTCATATTGTTGCATTCACTGTTTCAGTCCATCTCACTGAGGGTCTTCCTATTTCTCGCTGACCCTCTATTGTACCAAGCAGGATGTCCTTCTCTAGGGGCTGGTCTTCCTGATAACTTGTCCAAAATAGGTAATACAAAGTCTTACCATCCTCGTGTCTTTGTAACAAACATTCTGGCTGTATGAGAGGGGCATCAAAAAGTTCATGGGAAAATGTAACGATGAAAGTATAATGGAATTTTTCCATGAACTTTTTGAAGTCCCCTTGTGATTCTTCTAAGTCAGATTTTTTTTCATTCTTCTGGCAGTTCATGGTGTAGTCAGTATTTTTTATAGCACCATAATTCAAGGCATCAGTTCTTTGGTTTTTAAAGAGAGCTTTTGCAGCAAATTTTCCTAAGGCGATATTTCTTTTGATTACTTAACTGCTGCTTCTATGAATGTTGATAGTGGATTCAAGCAAAATTAAGTCAGTGACAGCTTTAATCTTTTCTTTATTTGTCATGATGCTGTCTAGTTGTGAGGATTTTTTGTAAACTGAGTTAGAATCCATACAAAGGCTGTATTATTTGATTTATCAGTAAGTACTTCAAATCCTCTCTGCTTTCAGCAAGCAACACTGTGTCACCTGCATCTTCATGCCAGTTTCGGCACATAGTCAGCTTCTTAAGTTATTTGTTCAGCATTTAGATTGTATTATAAACAGAAAATCTAACCTGTCATCATCAAGTCATTTTATGACCCATAGCAACCCTATAGGGTTTCTGTGAATGTAAATCCTTACAGAAGTGGATAACTTTACCTTGTTTTCCCATGGATCAGTTGGTGAGTTTGAACTGCTGACCTTAGCAGCCCACAGTGCCACCAGGGCTTCTTACAAATTGAATAAGTGTGGTGAAAGAATACAACCACAACACACATCTTAATTAATTTAAACCATTAAATATCCCCTTGTTCTTTTTGAACAACTGGATCTCTGTCTATGTACAAGTTGAAAAGATAGTTAAGTGATTTGGTATTTCCACTCTTCACAGTGTTATCCATGATTTGTTATCATCTACAAAGTCGAGTGCCTTTGCATAACAATAACACAGGGAAACATCTTTCTGATATTCTATGCTTTCAAAGATGCATTTGAAATCAGCACTGATATTTCTCATTCCATGTCCTCCTCTAAATTTGGCTTGAATTGTTTGCAGTTTCATTTCCGTGAGTTGCTACAACCTTTTTTGAATTATCTTTAGCATAATTTTACTTTCACATGTATTAATGATATTGTTCAGTAATTTCCACATTGGCTGGAATTCTATTTGGTCACTTTTCTTTGGAATTGGCACATATGTAGATGTCATCCTGTTGTTTGGCCACATAACTGTCTTCCAAATTTCTTGGCATAGAAAAGTGAGCGCCTCCAGTATTCCATCCATTTGTTGTAGTTTTTCAGTTGGTATTCATTCTATTCCAGGGTCTTGTTTTTCTCCCTTGCTCTCAGTGCAGCTTGAACTGCTTTATTCACTACCATTGGTTCTTGATTATTTGCTGCTTCCTGAAATGGTTGGGCATTAGCCATTTCTTTTGTTAAAGTGGCTCTGTCTTTCTAATATCTTCCTTTGATACTTACTGTTTCATTCAATATTTTGACTAGAATTCTTCAGCATTGCAAGTCAAAGCTTGAATCTTTTCAATTATTTTAGTTTGAGAAATGCTGCACGTGTTTTTGGTTTTCAAACTCCAGGTATGTGCACATTTCATTATAATACTCTAACCACCCTTTGAAATCTTCTGTTCAGCTCTTTTGCATCGTCATTTTTTAGGTTCACTTTAGGTACTCTAACTTCAGGAGTATATTTTAGAGTCTCTTCTGACACCTGTTTTAATCTATTCTTTTTCCTATCTTTTTAATCATATTTTGCATATTTCATGTGTGATGTCCTAGATGTTGTCCCACAACTCATCTGTTTTTCATTCATTAGGGTTGACTATGTCAAGTCTCTTTTTGGGATCTCTAGTCAGATTGTCACACAGGTAGCATCAATGGGCTCAAGCATAACAGTGATTGTGGGATTGGCACAGGACCTGAGAGTGATTTGTTCTGTTGTGAGTCAGAACCAACTCGTCATCACCTAACAGCAGCATGCTCAAGGCTGTGTGACTCTCATGGACTTGTTTTACTTTCCTTCAGCTTCAGTTCGAACTTGCATGTGAGCAATTAATTGATAAT
This sequence comes from Chrysochloris asiatica, assembly GCF_000296735.1. Taxonomy (NCBI): domain Eukaryota; kingdom Metazoa; phylum Chordata; class Mammalia; order Afrosoricida; family Chrysochloridae; genus Chrysochloris; species Chrysochloris asiatica. The sequence goes on along the minus strand of NW_006408534.1, from coordinate 4,050,566 downwards.
CTGTTCCACACTTCATTGGCCTTGTTCTTATTATGTTGAGCTTCTCCATTTTCTCTGTCCACAGATGTGTTGGTGTTGTTGCTTAGTAATTGTCATTGTTAAGTGCTGTTCAATCAGTTCCAACATATAACAACATTGTCTAGGGTTTCCGAAGAGCTGCTGATGTGTTTGAATGACCAGCCTGGCAGTTAGCAGCCCAGTGGTTATTCTATATCAACACACCAGGACTCTGCAAAAGTAGCAATTTAATTTCTGTGTGTTCATCTGGCAAAGTCCACATGTAGACTCACTTTTTATGTTTGAAAAAAGACAATTCTAATGAATAGGTCATTGGTCTAAAAAAATTCTACCATGCTGTCTCCAGTGTCTTTTATCATCAGCACCATATTTTCCAACTACCAATCCTTGTTTATTCCCAACTTTTGTATTCTGTTGTTGTTGTTAAGTGCTGTCAAGTCGATTCCAACCCATAGTGACCCTGTACAGGGTTTCCGAGGCTGTAAATCTTTATGGGAGCGGAAAGCCTCATCTTTCTCCTGCGTAGCAGCTGGTAGTTTCGAACTGCTGACCTTAAGGTTTGCAGTCCAGTTCATAACCACTACGCTACCACTGTTCTAATCAGTAATTATCAATGATTCTGATTGCATGTTTGATCAATTTCATACTTAAGAATTTGATAAAAGTCTTTAGTTTCTTCATTTTTGACATTAATGGTTGGTGTATAAATTTGAATAATACTCATATTATTGATCTTAATTGTTAAGTGCAGTCAAGTTGGTTCCAACACATAGCAACCCTGTGCAGGGTTTCCAAGGAGCACTTGTTGGATTTGAACTGCTCACTTGTGATTAGCAGTCAAGTGCTGATCCTACAGCACCATACCAGGAGTCAGGTCTTCATTGTAGGCATGTGGATATTATTCTATTACTGATTGTGTTGTACTTCGGATGTATCTTGAAGTAATTAACTGGACAGCAGTGGGTTTGGTTGTTTAGTATTTTTTTTAAATGCCAGGAATGGCAAATCTAAGAGAGATGGCATCACATTCATTACCAAAAAGGTTGTTGTTGTTAAGTGCTGTCGAGTCAGTTCCAACTTATAGTGACCCTGCATAGGGTTTCCTAGGGTCACTATGAATCAGAATGAATTCAACATTACTAAGTGCCGCCGAGTCAGTTCCAACTCATAGCGACCGTAGGAAACCCTATGCAGGGTAGCTATGAGTCAGAACTGACTCCATAGCACTTAACAACAACAGCTTTACATTATATCATTACTTAGTTGTTCATTTGAAACTTTAGAAGGTAATTTGCATTTGCTTGTACTCTTTTACAATAGAATCTTTTAGAAATGGGCGAAATTTTATGATTCTTCTTGTAAGTACAATGGCATGTCACTTTCTGGCCCAAACTGTGTTGTAATAAGACTTCATTTTTTACCTGAGAACTATCTAGAAAATACAAAGGAATTTTAGTGTTTGCCTATTAATTTTTTAATTTTTTTTTTGGGGGGTTTGTTTTTTTTTACTAGAATTCTCTAATATTACAGTAAACTGTTAGGTATTGTATTCTATTTCATTATTGATAAAAGAGTACCAAAAATTTAAACATGTGTGTCTAACACATAAGGAGTCATCAACAAGTGTTAGTTCCTTTTATCTGGAACTTTCATATTTTGCAAGAACATCTTAATATGGAAAATTCTTTACTATAGCATATATCACTTTATCTGTTAAACAGGTATGGTGGGAGGTAACATTTTATAACAGAAAGAGTAGTTGTTTAAATGGAAATTTTAGATGAGTTTATTTAATCAGATCTGTAGCATTTTGTAAAATGACATTGTAGAGGTAGTGCCTGACTGCCTTTAACTTCACAAGTGGAGAGTAGGCTCAAGATCAGCAGCCTAAGGCGTTCCTGTTAGGTCGAGGCCAACCTTTTTATCAGTTCTGTCACCAAGTGTACTTCGCACAGCAGTCTCTACTCCTCTGTTTAATAATTCTTTGCAGCGGTCTCACAGAATTCACAGGAATATGAATATGGGGTTTATTAGGGAAGTTGTTGTTGGTATTGTTGTTGTTGAGTGTCCTTGAGTGGGTTCCGACTCATAGCGACCCTGTACAGTGTTTCCACGGAGCAGTTGGTGAGTTTGAACTACCAACCTTGCACTTCAAACTGACCTTGTGGTCCATACTAACAGAACAGTTGGCAACATCATCTCTTGCCACCCTTCTGTCTTCTATCCTTGCTATAAATTTACTTTTATGAAAATACAATGCTTCATTATTATTATTTTTTTTTTTTTTACTTCACACATCTGTCAAGTTTGTTATGTTGTGGTGGTTTGCATGTTGCTGATACTGGAAACTATACCACCAAATCTTTCTGAAAAATCTGAAAGATTAGAGAAGTAACAGGTTACAGTTTAGGATCAGAAACAACTCTGGATACAGTTCTTCAATCAGGAAAGTATCTTTTAGCAATGCTTATAGGCATACCTCTCTGACTCTCAGCCCCCTGGTCCCTTGGTTTCATCCCTGCTTGGGCAATAACAAAACCCTTTTAAGTGGACAAGAAAAAAGTAAAGACCAAAATGGATGTCAGAAGAGACTCTGAAACTTGATCTCCAGTCTAGTGGTGCTAAAGTAAATGGAAGAAATGAGAAGGTAAAAGAACTGAGCAGAAAATGAGAAGACAAAGTCATTAGTTATTACAATGAAATGTACAAAGACCTGGAAGAACACACTTAGCATTTCTCAAGATAAAAGAACTGAAGAAACATTCAAGCCTCGACTTTTAATATTAAAGAATTCTGACCAAGCAACATCCAGCATCCAGAAACAGAGCACTTTACTCCTCCCTCAGAATGAATGGAGACTAGAAAGCAGATGCTTATCCCCAAGAAAAGCAGGATTTCATCCAGCACTTCTCCAATATTCTCAAGGTGCTGAATGAGGATGAGATGGGGCACCCAGAAACAGGGACGCTGTTGCCTGGCTCAGGAAGGTCCTAGAGTACAGTGTCCTTGGAGGCACGTACAATTGCAATTTGACGATGCTGGCTGTGTTCCAGGAGCTGGTGGAGACAAGAAAGCAGAATGTTGACAATCTGCATAGTGCCCTGATGCTATGTGTAGTTGCTTCAAGTTTTTCTCCTAGTGTTAGACCACATCATGGATGCTTCCTTACCCTATGGGGACAGCCCAGCTAGTATCAGAAGCCAAGAATAGGTTTGGATGCCATCAATGGCTCCAACTGCTGGAAGCATGTATCTACTGCCTACTGACGCTCTACTTAATTGTTCTTATTTGAATCTGATGGAGCTCTTCTTGCAGAATTCCTATCAGACTGAGATCAGACAGACCCTGCCTCACAGAGCAACATGGATCTTGGCAGATTCACTGACAAAACATAAATCTATTGCCAAACACAAGGCAGCTTTCTACTGTTTTACCTTCTGTAGCTGCTGTAATGTATGCAGCAAGCATTGATGGGGTGACGAATCATGTCAATGCCAAGAAGATCCTGCTGGAGATGGGCAAGTTTGTTCAGATTCGGGATGATTACCTTGACCTCTTTGGTGACCCCAGTGTGAATGGCAAGGTTGTCACTGACATTCAGAACAACAAATACAGCTGGCTGGTTGTTCAGTGTCTGCAATGGGTGTCTCTGGAACAGTGCCAGATCTTGGAGGAGAATTACGGCAAAATGAAGCCAAAAAAAGATGGCCCTTATGAAGGCAATGTATGAGGAGATGAAGCTACCTGCTGTGTTCAAGCAGTGTGCCAGGAAGAAATGTATATATTGAAGGATTCTATGGGCAAACCATTCAAAAATACTGAAAACATCAAAAGAAGATGGAAAGAATACACAGAGTTGGTCTCGACCAGGTGGGAGGTACACCGACGTGGGGATAAATTCTCCCAGCCGCTCACAGCACTGTGGAGCTGTGTTCCAGCCCCGTCTTGGACTGTGGCGCCCCTCCTGCCCTTCACAGTGTCTTAGCCGCCTGCCCCTCCTCTCCTCTGCCCCGATGGATGGTTAGGCTGCCTGCCCTGAGGAGGTAGGGAGGGGAGAGCTGGCAGGCAGGCGGGCGAGGATGCCAAACTTCTGAGCTGCCCCCAGCTACACAGGGAAGATCTGGCCTTCTTCAGGTTCCTGCAGGATCTGGCTAAATGTCAGAAGTGGGTGGAGAATTGCAGAAGAGCTGACTTAGAAGACAAAACACCTGATAAGCTTAATAAATATTACTGGTTATGTGCCAGACACTTTTGAGACATCTATGATCTGTAGAACCATACATTTTGCAGAGGCATCAGAAAACTAAGGAATGATTGGGTTATTTTATTTCTCAAAATTATTTGAAGCAGATACTTGTGAAATCACTGGGAGAGTCCTTATAGAACAGTTCTTCACGATAATGCTATACCAGTAATGTTTGATCTTACCAGTCATCTGAACAATCCACATACTAGACACAGAAAACGAATAAAAGAATTGAGTGATGATGAAATCAGGACACTGAAACAGAAAAAAATTGATGAAACTTATGAACAGGAACAAAACATAAAGAAACAAACAACAGCAATGCTCAGAACCTCAGTGCCGAAGAAAGGGGTGAGGAACAGAATGAAGACATTTTACCTTTAACCCTCAAAGAGAAGGAAAACAAAGAATACCTAAAATCTTTATTTGAAATTTTTATTATGGGGAAACAAAACATACCTCTGGATGGACATGAAGCTGATGAAATCCCAGAAGGTCTCTTTATTCCTGATAACTTTCAAGCTCTGTTAGAGTGCTGGATAAATCCTGGGGAAGAGGTTCTGAGAAAACACTTAGACGACGGCAGTTAACACACTGTTCTGTTAAAACACAGCAGAAATAGATGCTCAAGATCTGTGAGAGCTGCATTCAGGGAGAAACTCTCAGGGAAGTGAGAGACTCATACTTCTTTTCCATCATCACTGACGACGTCATGGATATAGCAGGGGAGGAGCACCTCCCTATGTTGGTGAAGTTTGTCAGTCAGTCCCATACATAACCTGAGAGAGGAATTTTTGGGTTTCCTGCCTCATGAAGCTGATGCAGAAATTTTGGCTATGAAATTTCACACAACCATAACTGGGAAATGGGGACTCAACATGGAGTAATGTCGTGGCCAGGCTTACATTGTGTACCGTGGATTTTCTTCCAAGATGAAAGTTGTTGCTTGTAGACTTTTAGAGAAGTATCCTCAAGTCATCTATACACTCTGCTCTTCCTGTGCCTTAAAATATGTGGTTGGAAAAATCAGTACCCATTATGGGAGTATCTGTTGCATTGGGAACAATTGAGGAAGTTTGTTCTTTTTTCCATGGATCACCACAGCTGCTTTTAGAACTTGACATTGTGATTGCTGTCCTTTTTCAGAACAATGAAGACAGAGGTAATGAACTAAAGGAAATTTGCAATTCTCAGTGGACAGGTAGACATGATGCTTTTGAAATTTTAGTGGACCTCTCTCCTGCAAGCACTTGTTTTATGTTTAGATGGTATAAATAATGATACAAATATTAGATGGAATAACTATATAGCTGGCTGGGCTTTTCTCCTCTGTAGTACAATAACAGATTTTGATTTCATCATTACCATTGTTGTTCTTACAAATATCTTTTACAAGAGCCTTTGAGAAAAATCTCCAGGATCAAACCTCTGATGTCTTCTTTGCAGCCAGCAGCTTGACTGCAGTGCTGCACTCACTAAATGAAGTGATGGAAAATATTGAAGTTTATCATGAATTTTGGTTTGAGGAAGCCACAAATTTGGCAACCAAACTTGATATTCAAATAAAACTCCCTGGAAAATTCCGCAGAGCTCAACAAGGTAACCTTTGAGAGTTACTATAAAGAAGCCCTAAATGTCCCAACAGTGGAGCATATTATTCAGGAGCTTAAAGATATATTCTCAGAACAGCACCTTAAAGCTCTTAAATGCTTATCTCTAGTACCCTCTGTCATGGGACAGCTCAAATTCAATACGTCAGAGGAGCACCATGCTGATAGGTACAGAAGTGACTTACCCAATCCTTACACACTGTCAGTCGAGCTTCATTGCTGGAGAATTAAGTGGAAACACAGAGGAAAAGATATAGAGCTTCCATCCACCATTTATGGAGCCCTCCATCTGCCTGACATCAAGTTCTTTCCTAATGCTTATGCATTGCTGAAGGTCTTATGTATACTTTCTGTGATGAAGGATGAGAGTGAACGCTATGAAAGTGGACGAAGGCGTCTTAAAGCATACCTGAGGAACACTTTGACAGACCACAGGTCAAGTAACTTAGCTTTGCTTAACATATTTTGATACAAAACATGATCTGGATTTAATGGTGGACATATATATCATGTATACAACTGTGTCAGAGCTTCTACAGGTAATTCAGAAACTATTGAAAATACCTAAGAAACTGTTTTAAAATAGGTTTTTTTTTTCAGATTTGCTATTTGGAAGAAAACCTGTAAGGTCTATAGAGGCCACTTAATCACTGAGTATTTTTGTCTGTAGGCCTGATTGAACACCTTAGCCGTTGATAAACTCCCTGTTTATATGGCCTCTCTTTAAACTCTCATACTTTGAAGATGCATCTGTTCTTCCAAGAGATAGCATGAAAGTACCACATTTTGTTTCTTTGTAATCTTTTTCATGGAACTCTGCAATTGTTTTAGTTACGTCATTTTAGACATAACATTTATAATCACTGTGGATCCAATTATCAGGTATTAAAGTGACAGTTCTTTTAAAAAATAAATTTTGAGAAGGTTTGGGAGAAAGGAATATAGTTAATATAACAATGAATCTCAAGACTGACCTTTGACTTGTGGGAATTTTAAGTATGTTAAAAATCTAACAGACAGTTAAAGGAATTACTAGAGTAAGACAAACAATCTCCTCTAACGAGGATTTCATTATAGAAATCTTTATCTAAGCTTTATCTTTGTCTTTTCAAATGAACCTAAAGGAACAAGTTAGTTAAAGTTTGAATGGAAGAATTTACCATTGTTTCACATCTAGTTCCTGCTGTTTACATTCCTTTGTTGAGCCTACACCTTCAAAAACATTTTGGCAGGTATGCCGAACCACTTCTGTTTCATGGTCAAGACCGAATCAAAGGATATGGACACTAATAACTGATATATTTGTTTTCTTCTGTCTTTTCCCCTGATTATATCTGCTGCCTCATTTTGATTTATAAGCAAAATCTGGAAAACCTACAAAATTAAATGTCTTGAGGTTTATCTAGGAATAACACAGAAAATATTACTCGTATTTTTGGTGAAAATCAATTTTGTACAGTTTATTACAATCTAAATAAAATGTGAATTTTGTTTTAAAGAATACACAGAGTCACTGTACCAAAAATGTTCCACTATTTCAAGAGGTAGTGAATGATCAAGAGCCAGTGATACTGACAGAAGAAGTTCGAGATGCGTTGAAGGCATTGGTAAATAACAAGGCTCCAGGAATTAATGGAATGAAAATTGAATTCTTTCAACAAACTGAGGCAGAACTGGAGGCACTCACTTATCTATGTTGAGCAATTTGGAAGGGAGCTACCTGGCCATCTGATGGGAAGAGGTCCATTATTTGTGCCCATTCCCAAGAGAGATGACTCAATGGAAGTGGAAATTGGCAATATATTAGTATGGCATGCCAGTAAAATTTTGCTAAAGATTCAAAAAACGGCTGTAGCAATACATTAACAGGGAGCTGCGAGAGGTTCAGGCCTGTTTCAGATGGGGACATGAAACGAGGGATATCTTTGCTGATATAATATAGATCTTGGCTGAAAGCAGAAAATACCAGAAAGATGTTTACCTGTGCTTTATTGACTACACAAAGGCTTTCAGTTGTGTGGATCATGACAAGCTATGGACAACCTTGTAGAGAATGAATATTCCAGAACACTTAAATTTGCTCATGAGGAACCTGTACATAGACCAAGACTCAGTCATTTGAATAGCACAAGGGGACACTAAGTAGTTTAAAATTAGGTGGAACAAGGGGACAGGACAGAGTGATTTAAAACTAGCTGGAAGCAACAATCAAGAAATCAAATGACGTATTGTAGTAGGCAGATCTGTTGCACAGGACTTCTTTAAAGTATTCGAGAGCAAAGATGTCAGTTTGAGGACTAAAGTGCACTTGACCCAAACCATGCTATTTTCAATAGCCTCATATTCATGTGAAAGTTGTACAGTGAACAAGGAAGACTCTACAAGAGTTGATGCATTTGAATTTGTTGGAGGAAAATATTAAAAGTACCATGGACTGCCAGAGCAACAAACAAATCTGTTTTTGAAGAGTACAGCATTTTAAGAATGCTTCTTAGAATATAGGGACGACCAGCCTTCATCTCTCATACTTTGAACGTTTTATCAGGAAGTATCAGTCCTTGGAGAAGGACATCATGTTTAGTACAGTTGAGGGTCAGTGAAAAAGAGGACAATCCCCCAAGAATTTGGATTGACACTGGAGGGGGAGAGAAAGGTATAGCCAGAAATATCACCATAAAAAGCTTGTAAGCCAATCTTCTGCCTATAACTGATTGGAATACCTAAAATGGGGCTACAATGTGCCCAGTAAAGGAGGCTTCCTGCGGAGCCTCTGCATTACATACGAATCCTGAACTGCAACCAGAATCTACTGAGGTGCTGGACTGCGAAGTAGGTTTGAACCACAAGGTTGGCAGTTCAAGCTCACCAGCTGCTCCTCTGAAATCCTATACAGAGTCGCTGTGGGTCAGAACTGACTTGACAGCACTTAACAACAACAGCAACAAAATCCATTCATTGGATTCTTGGTATAGTGCTGTGGGTTAATGTGCTGGATTGCAAAGTCCCTTTGAACCTCAAGGTAGGTGGTTCAAGTTTACCAGCTGCTCCTCAGAAACCCTATATAGGGTTCCTATGCATTGGAACTGAGTCAGAGGCACTTAATAACAACACCCATTCGTTGAGGCGTCCTGGTGTGGCACTGTGAATTAATGCCCTGGACTGCAAAGTCAGTTTGATCTGCAAGGTTGGTGGTTCAAGCTCACCAGCCCCTCATCAGAAACCCTATACAGGCTGACTGTGGGTCAGAGCTGACTGAACAGTACATAACAATAACAACAACAGCATCTCTATTGTGTTACAGCAATTCATTAAGAAATACAGTCAGCACATTCTGTAAGTTAATCAGAAAGAAAAGAAGGTGTTCTTTGTATGTAGTGTTTATTTTCTTTGTAATCTTGTAAGTATAATTGCTTAACTATAAAAAAAAGTTGTAAAGCTGTATAACTTTTTATTAGATATAAATCCAAAAGGAAGATAATTTTGAAAATTTCTAGCATTAATGCTGACTAAAGTCTCATACTTTTTTTTACTATTCTTTCTCATAATTAAATTTTTTCTCCTTTATTTAGACAGGTTAGGAGTTTAATGAAAACATAAATCTAAATGTAATTTGATTGTAAATGTCTTTGGACATTGTGCCTTTATGTGTCATATATAGTAATAATCTTGTATTTTGTGGAAATAAGTCTTTATTGTCATTTTCAGTTGTTTTTTTCTCACCCATCTCTGTTCTGTGAGAAGTTAAATTTGACTATTTACACTGTTACCATTTGAATCCTTAAACTGTACACATTTTACAGTTCTTGTTGTGCCTAGAGAAAGCCACTTACCCTAAAATGTATGTCATTGTCTTCTGAAAATGTGCTTGTAAAGAAGTCTTAGAGGGAACCAACAGAATGGGAAAAAATCTTCTGTAATGACACATCAAACAAGGGACACATCATTTCTAAAATATATAGGAAACCACAACACCACTACAAGAAAAAGACAAATAATCCAATTAAAAAATGGGCACAGGACATAAACAGACACTTCACCAAGGAGGATATCCAGGCAGCCAACAAACATATGAAGAAATGTTCACAGTCACTAACCATTAGAGAGATGCAAATCAAAACAACAATGAGATGTCATCTCATACCAACAATAACAGCAAAGATCAAAAAGTATAGGACAATAAATGCTGGTGAGGATGTGGAGAGACTGGGACACTCCTGCAGTGCTGGTGGGACTGCAAAATGGTCCAACCTCTCTGGAAAGCAATATGGCACTTCTTGAGAAGGTTGGAAATAGAATTACCTTATGATCCAGAAATTCCCCTACTTGGTATTTACCCACAAGAAATATGAGCCATAACACAAGTAGATATATGCACACCAATTTTCATAGCAGCACTATTTACAATAGCAAAAAGGTAGAGACAGCCTAAGTGTCCATCAACTTAAGAACGGATAAACAAACTGTGGTACATACACACAATGGAATATTATGCTACCTTGAAGAATAACAAGGAAGCGGCAAGCCACTGCATAACATGGATGAACCTTGGGGACATTATGTTGAGTGAAATTACTCAGTCACAAAAGGAGAAATACTGCATAGGATCACTACTGTAAAAGACTAAGAAAAAGAACCCATACTAAAGGGGGCGTTGATTCTTTGCTGGTTACCAGGATGTAAGGGTGGGATGAGGGGAGGGAGGGGAAGGTGGAGCACAGGGTAGGGAATAGACACAGGATAGTTTGGGTGCTAGGGAGGGGGCCAATACACAAGAAGGGGGAGGGAAATGGAAGAACAAAGCGGACAGGAAAACAATTAGGCAGGTTTCCATGGGCTGAGTGGGACAGAGGTTAATAATGATGTATGCACAACCTTGGAACAACAGAGCTCTGGGATACAGGGATTGAGACATGGTTGGAATGGCCCAAAGGGAGGAAATAATGTTAAGATGCTTGGCTGTCTTTTGAATCTTGGTTTCCCTGACATACCATTATAAAATAGATACTTGAGGGGGAGAGAAAGGAATAGTCAGAAATTTCACAATAGAATGCTTGTAAGTCCGTTTTCTGCCTATAACTTATTGGAATACCTGAAATGGGTCTACAACATGCCCAGTGAAGGAGGCTTCCTGCGGAGCCTCTGTATTACGTAAGACCAAAGGTGGAATCCTGAACCGCATCCAGAATCTACTGAGGTGGGAAAGAAAGACCTACAGGAAAAATACAAAATAATGACAGTCCAGCTGACTACTACAAGAACAAGCAAGTTGCTTGCCCAGGAAACATCAAGGCAAGAGGTCAGTCAGGTCCCCTCAGAGCAAATCCCTTCTAAGACTAAGACTCAGTGTGAATACACTGGCAGACATGCGCTCTGATTGGTGACCACTTTCAACACAGATAAGGGGAAGTGAGGGAAAAAGAGGAATGAAGCTGCAAGCTAAGCCCTACAATTTTCAATAGACTCCTGTGAACCCGGATGGAGACCTGGTTGGCCAGCAGTGTCTGGGGACTCTTGGGTCTGGGGACTCTTGAGTCAGTGACATAGCCACAAAGGACTAGAGTGGAGAGTGAAGCGTCCAGCTGTTAAGAAGAGAGGGCATATGCACAAGAACACCCACACTTCATTGACCTGGCTTCAATGACTGGATGATCAGAGCTCAACTAGAAGAAGAACGAAGAGGAACAAAAGTGTAATCTGATACAGTTTGATGAACTTGACCTAAACCTATCGATGCAGTAGCTCAAAAGAGGAAACAAATCCTTACAGTGAGGATCATTCCCACCCCATCCATACAGAGTAGACAGGGATGGGCAACTTGGACATTGGCTACCCAAAATGAGGGGGCTGCAAAGGCAAGAAGTGACTGGCTTCCAAGCTTCCAAGAGGGAGCCTAGATCGAGAGGGCGTGGAGGAAGGTAGATTCTCCTCTGAGTATACATTCTCTGGGTGGGGCTGATGAAAGGAAATACCGATAGGTCTCTTCAATAGCGAATAATTTTTATCAGGACATTGTGAGGAAATGTAAAGGTAGACTTTTTTTTAACAAAAGGAGTGGAGTGATTGACTTTTCAGTCTAAGAGTGGAGGTCCCTGGGACCATCAAGGGAGAAGAGTGGAGAGCGGGACCCTACCCAGAGAAGCAGTGATGCCAGAGATGGAGGCAGAGATGATGGCATGGAGAGATGGAGCAGCTGGGGACTTTAGACCCAGAGAGGGAGGGGCTGTGTGCTGACAACCAGGGGGCAGGCTTGCAGAGTTGGTGATGCATGGAGGGGATTGTAACCATGGCAATAAACCATATATGATAGGATGAATGTAAAGCTAATGTTCTCACATAGAAACGATCACATATTCACAATAAAACATAAAAAAAAAAAGAGTAGTCTTAGAGATTATTCTTGTTACAGAAACCCAATGCTATCGTTTGAAAGAGACCATCAGAATGTGCTAAAGATATACACCAGAACAATCACAAAGAGGTTAAGTACTGTCCCAATAATGCCTAGCATAGCCAAGTTAGAATCTTACTTGTCTTCTTTCTCGTCTTGCATCCTTGTATCTGCTGCTATAGTGATGACAGAGTACCTATTTCTTCAGAAATTTTCTTCATCTAAAGAAAAAAAAAAATGATTGTAAAGCAAATTCCTAGGTAAGGTAGCTTTGAAGTATATAGAGAAATGGTAAATATATTTACTGTATGTGCTGCATTTCTTATACTTTTTAAAGTGTGTGTTTCTATTTTAGTCTATTAGTATTAAAAATGATAGAAAGTGTTTTTCATACAATTTTCAGTCACCTGTTAACTTTTTAACAGAGTAGTGTAAATATATTAAAAAGGCACATGTTAGAAAATGTCATTTGTCTATTATGATTATTCAGTAACTGTAAATACATACTTTGGAGTCCTGGTATGGTGCTGTGGGTTAATATGCTAGACTGCAAAGTTGGTTTGAACCACGCAAGGTCGGTGAACCAACTTCACTAGCCACTGCTAGGTAACCCTGTACAGGGTTGTTCTTGGTCGGAACCCACTCAGTGGCATTTCATAATAACAACAAAATATGTGTTTATAATTTCCATGTGTATTTAATTAGTTTGACATGTGAATTGAAGTGTCTGCCTGATGTGAAAAAACATTTACGTATAGTTTCCTTTGAAGATTGGGTAATCAATTGTATTTGTTGTTATGAAGTGGTGTCCAGTTGGTTCCAACTTGTAGCAGCTTTGTATAGGGAAACCTAGGCTTTAAATCTTGGAGGAAGCAGATAACCTCATCTTTCTCCTGAGGAGCAACTAGTAGTCTCGAACCACAGACCTTTTGTTTCGCAGCCCAGTGTTTATCATGTGGAGTCACTGCCCTCCCAGTTGCTGTATCTTAATTCCAGTATTGAGATTAAATTAATTTTGCCAGTATATATGACAACATTAAAATCATACATGAAGTTCTCTCTTTTTTGGTAAAAATTTCACAGATTACACAACATCAGACTTTTTAGCCTAAAGTAATGAAGTTATTAAATGTCAGAGTTTTAAATATTTACAAGTGTTCCTTACCCTTTGTTGCATCAGGAATAAAGTTTTATTAGATAAGGTGATTTGAATCACAATAGTGATGATCAAACCCTTTGTCTTCATGGTTACCTTTTGTATAAACTCAAACAAACAAAAAGTTACCTGGACAGCTGGACAGGCTTCATAAACAAGATTTTTCTTTCTGGGTTTTTTTCCCCCTTAATGTAAAAAAAAATTTTTTTTTTTTAATTTAAGGTTTTTATTGTGGATTGAGTGAAAGTTTACAGGGCATATCATCAGTTTTACATTCAACAAATCATACAC
>NW_006408534.1:4006828-4035799 GCF_000296735.1 Chrysochloris asiatica | reverse complement strand
GCTATACCTAGATCCCTGTATCCCAGAGCCCTGTTGTTCCAAGGTTGAGTATGCATCACTATTAACTTCTGTCCCACTAGGCCATGCAAACCTGTCTCAGTGTTCCCCTATATTGTTCTTTTGCTTCCTACCCCCTTCTTGTATTGCCTTCCCCAACACCCAAAATAAACCCCTTACTCCCACCCCATTGTGGTTACCTTTTATTCTATTAGTACTACCCTCCATTTAAGACAGTCTATTTTATCCAGTAATTTACCTGACCTTCCCACCACCTGGGTCTCTGTTCCTCTGTGTTTAACCTTATTTCACATTGTAATTGTTTTGATCATAGACTGACCTCCCAGATCCTCTGTTCTTATAATTTTATTCTGTTCTTGACTCTTCCATTTGTCGACTGAGTTCAGGTTGATGCTGCCATGTTCGTTATTTTGTAGTTGTCTGTTTTTGTTGGTTCTCAGTCTACAGAAGTTCCTTTAGGATGTTTTTCATAGCACAGTTGACTTTTGCAAAATCCCTTAGCTTCTCTTTATCCTGGAATGTTTTGATTACACCATCATATTTGATTGATAGCTTTGCTGGGTTGAGGATTCTTGGGTGGCAATTTTTTTCTTTCAGGGTTTTATATATGTCTCCCCATTGCCATCTTGCCTGCATGGTTTCTGTTGAGAAATCTGAGCTTAATCTGATTTGCTTTCCTTTGTATGTTATATTTCTCTTTCCCTAGCTGCTTTCAAGATCCTGTCCTTATCTTTGATTTTAGAGAGCTTGATTATTATATGTCTTGGTGATTGTCTTTTAGGGTCTATCCATCTTGGGGTTCATTGAGCTTCTTGAATGCTTATCTTTTCACTTTTCAGGATGTTAGGAAAATTTTCTTCCAGCAGCTCTTCAACAATCTCCTCTGTGGACTTGGGTGATTGTTCCTGTTGTAGAATTCCAATGATTCTTATGTTATTCCTCTTCATGTTATCCAACATGAATCTTAGGCCTTCTTCTGATTTTTTTCATCCTTTTTTGTATTTGCTCTCTTATCTTAGTAATGTTGAGCGATTTATCTTCTAGCTCACTAGTTCTGGCTTCTGTCTCTTCAGTTCTACTTCTTTGCCCTTTCAGTGTATTGTCCATTTCTGATATTCTATTATTAATCGTTTGGACCTCTTTCTGTAGGTTTTGAATTGTTTCCAATGCTCTATCTTATTTGATTGTTCTTGTATCACTTTCCTGACTTCTTCCTTATTTTTCTCAACTTCATTGTATAGTGTTTTGATACATTTTATAATCATTTTTCTGAATTCCTTCTTAGGCATTTCCAAAATCTGCCCATCTTCCAGTATGGAGTGTAGGTCTACTTCCAGCTCACTTTATCTCGTTTCTGGACATGTGCAGATACGGTCATCTGCTTCTGTTTTTTGGGCATATTCAGAGGTTATCTGTGGCCTTAATTCTTAGATGGATGTGTATTTTGGTAATTTTTATGCTTTCTGATTGCCTCCAGGTCAATGTGATCAGGAAATGGGCTTTCCTTTTCACTCTTCTTCTTAAGAAATTTCAAGATGCCACTGTTGGTCATTATGACATGAGTTAGGATTTAATTTTCAGCCTATTTCCTTTTTCGTCTGCTTGTCCCACTCCACAATCACCGTTCAGGCCTTTTTTCTAGTTATAAACAGTTCAGAGCTGGCTGTGGCTGTTTGATTTTAATTGGAAACTGTCTCTTTAAATTTCGAGGAGATCTGTGTGCATGCATAGTAGAACCCTCTGAGGGTGGGGCAGGGGGTGTTCACTAGCTTGGGCGCCCCTGTAGTCACCAGAATGGATGTACACAAACAGCAAGGGACCAATGAACAGATACCAAAAATAAAGAATGTCCATACCTTTAGGTCCACGATTCTGTCAGGTGCTGCCCTGATCCCTCCCCTGCTTGGTCTCACTCAAGATGGCGACTCCTTGAGCAACTGAGTGTCTTGAATTAGAAAGCAGTGGATTTCTTGCCTGTTCTAAAAATTCTCCTAGCTGTTTAAGCCTTTCAGCCTTCTAAATATTCCTTTATATGTGGTTCAGAGTTCTGCTACCATTCCCTGAGCCTGCTTGGGCCTGTATTCTGTGTTGTTGCTGACGGCGCTCCTTATTGCACTTGTACCTGATCAGCCATCTTGTTTGTTCCTCAAATGAGATTTCTTGACAAGTGCTTTCAGTACCTCCAGAGAGGATGAGTTTGAGTCACTGATCTTGTGATTTAGTTCAACCTAGTAGTGAGTCACTGATCTTGTGATTTAGTTCAACCTAGTAGTGGAGTGCTTATCCTTCAGTACCACAGCAGGGCTCCAATTACTATTATAAAAATGAGAACCTTTTATTTGGGTAATTGTAGTAATGTCACACACCTGCATCTGCAGCTTTTGATCATGCCAAGATGTTCTTAAGGCCTTGCATGATTGAGCAAACTCAACAGCATCAGAGGGATAGTGACTAAATGTGCTTAGTAGTAAGCTGTCACAGTGATTAAACATGTATTTGGCCTTGCTGCTGAGGATAGGAAGTCACTAGCCAACATTGCAGACATTGTGTTGCATAACAATGTGTTGTGCCTCTGCTCTTTCATTGGTAGGCTGGGCATATTTAAATCCTGCAATAAACAATGAAATTTGCCATGAGGAAAGAGTCTCAGTTTAAAGATATCCAAGAGTTTTCTCATGACGTTCTTTATGGAAAACAATAGTGTTAAGGAATTCAAGATTGAAGCAGTTCTTTTGGTATTTGGTTTTTATGTTGGTGTTTTTATACTTAACAAGCAGGTTTTCATGAAGGGTTTTTAATGCTTTCATGTACTGTTGCTGTTTGCTGTTAGTTTTAAAATGCATAGCTTCCAAAGAAGATCAATTTGCTCTCCCTGGGTTATCCAAATTATCCTCCATGCAAGTATTCAGAAATTATGTTAAAAAACAAAACAGCTAATCTAAAATCATATATAAATAAATTGTGTCATTGTATACACAGCCGATTCCAGACATCAGCCTATATTATTGATTGTATTACTATCTTGTGGAATTTGAAATAAAAACAATCATACTTTTTTATGTAGACAATTATCAAGAAAAATGTAAAATTTGATATTTAAACTGCAAGTTTTTAAAAATTTAAATACAATAATGAATTTAGTATTTAAAGTTCTTTATAAAGTCATACAGGTGTTTTTTCACACTATATGGACTACTCTCCATCCCACCGGCTGTATGACCCTATCTTTGCTGCTTTTGCTTCTTTCCTTGATTTAATATCATAATTTCCATAATACAGGATTCTCAGGACCCTGCCCCTCAATTTGCCAGCATATTAAAATAAACTCATTAGTAGGTGTAGCAGTGTAGGAGAAGCACTGAACTGCTTAATTTCAAGGTTGGTGTTTCAAACCTACCAGCCACTCCTCGGAAAACCTATACAGGGTCACTATGATTCAAGGACACTTAACAACAATAGGGTCAAAGAAAACACCTTCTCTTAGATGGTGGTGGTGGTTACGTGCCGTGGAGTTGGTTCTGATTCATAACAACCCTTTAAAGGTTTCTGAGGTTGTTAATCTTTACGGGAGCAGAAAGCCTCATCCTTTCTCCCGTGGAACAGCTGGTGATTTCGAACTGCTGACCTTGTGGTTCACATCCCAGTTCATAACCACTACACTACCAGATCTCCCTTAGATAAGGGGCTTTAATAATTGGTGGAAAATGGAATTGAAAGATAATGGAATCTTTACACAGTCTTTTTGACATATCCTAGTATTTTAGAAGAGCTCCTTAGTTTCTTTGCCCACATAATACTTATATGTGAGTAGAATATTTGTTAGTTGTCCTTGAGCTGGCTCTGACTTAAGGTGACTACATATGCAGTAGGTAAAAATGCCTGTTCCTGCACCATCTTTATTAATTGTTTCATATTCAAATCCATTGTAGCAGTGACTGTGTATTTTGAGTGCCTTCTGCTTAGTGGACTCATCTTCTAGAACTATGTTATAGAGTATTCTGAAGGATGCATTGAACTTTCTTTGACTGATGTTTAGAAGTAGATAGCTAAGCCTGTCTTCTTATTCCTAGTATGTCTTAATCTAGAAACGTCACTTAAACTTTTGACCCTAACACTTAATCCTGTATATATTCATCTGATAATATGACATTCTTGTAAAGTGCCGTTGCATTAGTTCTGCCTCATAGCATCCCTTTATAGAGTTTCTGAGGCTTTAAATCTTCACAGGAACCGCAACCCTCATCTTTTTTCTGTGGGACAGTTGGTGGGCGTGATCTGCGGATCTTGTAGTTGGAAATCAAGTGCTTATCATATGGAGCCACCACACTCCCAATAATATATTTTCTCATTAGTCTTTTTTTATTGTATTTTAAATATTTTAATGTAGTTACTGTCTTTATACCTTTTTGGTAATAATTGCATTGTTTAAAAACTTGTATTCTAATTTTTTTTAATTCAAAATTCTTAAAAATTTCTGGGTTTATATGTGTTTTTATAAAGGAATATTGTCTTCAGAATTATGCTTTAGACAAAAATTTTTTGAAATGAAGTATAAGTGTGCTTGCAAATTTATGGTATCTTTTTGTCGTATCCTTTTCCCCTCTCTTCTTTGTTGTTTCTACATGCTAGACTATCCTCTGCATTGTTCATATATTAGAGAGTAGCTTTTCATTGTATGATTTTGTTCTTGTTGTTGACAACTTCCTAACCATTTAATTGTAAGGAACTGTCATACTATCTTCCAAAGTAATTACTGTTTTATATTCCCACCAGCAATGAATGAGATTCCCTGTTGGTCTAGATCCTTACTTGAAATTGGTATTGTCAGTGTTCTGGATTTTAAGAGTCCCGGTGTGTCACTGGGGGTTAATGCGCTGGACTGCAAGGTCACTTTGAACCACAAGGTCAGTGGTTCAAGCTCACCAGCCAGTCAGAAATCCTACACAGTCTGCTATGAGTCAGTACAGACTTGAAGGCACTTCACAACAACAACAATAGGTGTTAGGAATACTAGTGTGGCCGTGAAAGATAGGAACACTGGACTGCAAGGTCAGTTTGAATCAGTTCAAACCCACCAGCTGCTCCTCAGGAACCCTATTAACAGAGCATTATGAGTTGGAACTGACTTGATGGCACTTAACAACAACAATAGGTGTGTAGTTCTTATTGTTGGTAAGTGCTATGGAGTCAGTTCTGATTCATAGCCACCTACTATTAGGGTTTCTGAGGTGTGGCTGCTAGGTTTAAACCACTGGTCTTGGGGTAAGCAGTCCAGTTCTTATCCTATAGCATCATACTAGTAGCATCTCATTATTGTTTTAATTTGCAATTCCTTAGCAATATATAGGTGTCCTGGTGTGGTGCTGTTAGTTAATACGCCAGACTGCAAAACCGTTTGAACTGCAAGGTCGGCAGTTCAAGCTCACCAGCTGCTCCTCAGAAACCCTGTTACAGCGTCACTATGGGTAGGAATAGACTTGACGGCACTTAACAACAACAATGATATGTAATGTTTAATGTTTGTTCATATCTTATTAGTAAGGTTTACAGGTCTTTCTCTCATTTTGTAATTGTCATTTTTTCATTTTTTAAGAGAATATATTTTGTATATTTTAAGGTCCTTTATCAAGATGTGTGTTTTGTAAATATTTTCTCCCAATACAGAGTCTCTGTGAGCAATAAGATATATATGAAAATAAATCTAGTTGTCTATAAATTTTTTGAGATAAAGTTAATTTTACAAAATTCACTTGTTTTTTCTCTTAAAAGTATTTCTACATAGTTTATGAGCCATAAAAAATTCATAGTATTTGAGTTTACGTTTCTATCACTGTTGTCTGTATCTTGTTTTAGAATTTTATTTCACTTACATGTAGATTTTAGAAATAGAATTTTGTTCATTTCAACTGGTACATAGGATGAAATAATTTCAATATGTTGTGTAGTTTATTTAGTCGTTTTATATATTATATTTAAGTTGTTTTTACTTTCACTGTTGAATACAGTATTGTATTGAACAACCTTGTTTATAGGATAGACAGTAGCAAGTTGTTATGTGCTGTTGAGTTGATTCTGACCCATAGCGACCCTGTATAGGGTTTCTGAGGAGTAGCTGGTGAGCTTGAACCGCCAACCTTGCAGTTCAAACAGCTTTGCAGTCTGGCACGTTAACCCACAGTGGCACAACAGTAGCAAGTGGAATTGCTGAATTGTAGATTATATGGTGGTGGTGGTGGTTACGTGCCGTGGAGTCAGAATCAACTCATAGCAACCCTGTACAGGGTTTATGAGGCTGTAAATCTTTATGGGAGCAGAAAGCCTCATCTTTCTCCCACGAACAGCTGGTATTTTCGAACTGCTGACCTTGCGGCTCACAGCCCCATTTGTAACCACTACGCTACCAGAGCTCCTTGTAGGATATATAGATATTTTAAATTTCAGTAGTTAATACAAAATAATTGTGCCAATTTATACTTCTACCGCTATGTGAATTTGGCATCCCTTTATCTCACAAGTATTGATGCTGTGTTTTATGCTTGATGATGAGTATTTTGTTGGCTTAATTTGGAATTTTCTGACTACTGTACCAACTGTTAAGTTTTAAAATTATAGTGTTGCTGTTATGTGCCGTGGAGTCGGTTCCTACTCATAGCGACCCTGTACAGGGTTTCCAAGGCTATAAATCTTTACGGGAGCAGAAAGTCTCATCTTTCTCCCGCAGAACAGCTAGTAATTTCGAACTGCTGACCTTGCGGTTTGAAGCCCGATTCGTAACCACTACGCTACTAAGATGTAGTGACATTAAATCGTGGTCTAAAATAGTCAACATAATTTTCCTTGATAATAAGGAATTTTATCTGTTGGATTAAATTTTTAATAAACTCTTCATGTTGTATTTTGTGCAATATATCATAACTTCATTTAAAGTTAATTTTTAAATGTATTTCTACTTTATATTGTGTTTACTGTAAACACTAAAAAAAAGTTAGTTTTTTGTGTAATGTAACAGGATATTTAATTACAGTGCTCATTCTCCCCATAACTCTATGCTTTATTTGTATTTGTTTCCCTAAAGTAACGGTTACTGTACTTTACACAGTGGTGCTTCAAAGACTATATGCTATGTGAATCCTATTACTAACTAACCAGTTCATCTTAAGAGCAAGGTAGAAGCTCCATTGCTGTGGCGTTTTTATATTACATTTCTCATTTTATGCTTTTCCCCATTTTTATAGTTCTGGACATGGCAAGACATGTGCCACTCTACCGGGCTCTGTTGGAATTGCTCCGGGCCATTGCTTCTTGTACGTCTATGGTGCCCCTATTGTTGCCTCTTTCTCCAGAGGATGGTGAAGAAGAAGAAGAACAGTCAGAATCTCAGACTTCTGTTGGTACATTATTAGCCAAAATGAAGACCTGTGTGGATACATACACCAACCGTTTAAGGTACTGTAGCATGTTGGGTCCTTTTGACCTTGCCTCTAAAAATGGTTTGTTTCTTTTTTTGCTGTTTCTTTGTTTGTTTTTCAAATAGTTCTTTGGGTGTTTTTTTTTTAAATACCACATGCAAATTAAACACACATGCACAAGCAATATATAAATAATACAAATCCAACATAGAGAAACATTAATATTTACAGCGGCTTAAGAGACAGCTTCCTATGCTTTCTTAATAGCTCTAGGTATGCTGTTTTACTTTTTGATGCTGTCACATTGTAGTTGTTACACAGATAGATAAAGATGTCAAAGACTTTCTCTGTGTCAATAAATATGTATCTCTGATGTTGTTCTTAACATTTTTAATCATTACCTGCATATAAACTTGCTGCCACCGAGTCAGTTTTGTCTCAGTATTACAAAGGTGTTGTAACGTGCTTAACCGTCAATGATTATATGTTTAGGTTGTCTCCAGTATATAGTAACATGTAAATTCTTGGGGATTTGTACAATTCTTTATGGTGTATATTCATAGAATTATAATTACTGAATTTTTTAATTACACCTGTTTTATTTTGATGCATATTGTGTTACTTCATTCCATAATCTCTTAAGTTTTTATTGTAAATTGAGTGACGGTTTATAGATCAGATTATCAGTTTTACATTTAACAAATCATGTTCTGTGCTTTATTACATAGCTTCTATCCCCTCCATGTACCAACAGTTCACAGTATTTGCTTCTACTCACTTAAACTATTGCATTCCTCCCTGTGTCTACCAATACCTTCATCTTTCTTCTGTTAACCTCCAGCTTGTTGTATATTGTCTGCCCTGTCACCCATGTTAACATGTGTCTACCCTCTAGCCTGTGAATAATTTTCCCTCACCTTTTTTTAAACTTTTTACAACATTGGTCTCATACAATGTTTTTCCTTTTGTAATTAATTGATTTCACTTAGCATAATGTCCTCCATGTTCAACCATGTTGTGAGGTGTTTCACAGATTTTATCATTATTCTTTAACATTTTCTAGTACTCCATTCATTGTATGTATTATACCAGAGTTTGTTTAACCATTCTACTTTTCATGGGCATTGGGCTGTCTCCATCCTTTTTATTTGTCTCTTATAGGCAGCATATTGACAGATCTTGTTATTACCCATTTGGCTACTTTCTGCCTCTTGACTGTTACATTTAAAACATTTATTGAGTGTAATTATCGATAGGTATGAATTAATTGCCATCATTTTGTTCTGTGGTTTTGGTTTTTTTTTTGCAGTCCTGCTGTTTTCTTTGTTGCAAATAATTTTCATCTTCTTGGAAAACTGAGTTTTTAAATTAAATTTTGGTTTATTTATAGTTCTCTAAATTCAGATGATGCGTTAGGTTATCAAAATTGTTTTTAAGTAATCTTCTTGTTTCCATCAAAATCTGTGCAGTGGTTGTCAGTTTTCATTAAAGGTGAATTTAGCAGACCCCTTATTTATAAAATATTTACTTTTAATAAATACTGCCAAGGGAAGTTTATTTCTTTGTCAGTGGTCTTTTGTGTTAAGGGTCATAACACTACCACTGTATTTGCTTAACCTGTTCTCGTTTATCTTTTAAGAACCTGTAAAAATTAAGAAACACAGAATAAGTCAACTGATGATAGAGAATTGGTCTCTAGAGCAATTGCTTTTGCCAATATTTATCTTTCATGGAGAAAATCAACTTCTCAGATGATTCTTTCTTTGCTGATGATTGTACTGTCACTATCAACTTAAAAATTAATGTTCACTGATAGGTAGAAATACTGTAAGTTTATAGAAGTGATAAAAAAAGATCCAGGGAGAAATATAAAAACCTATAGGTTCATACTATTCTGCTACCAGGGAAGGCAAATGTAAATGTATGTTTCCTTTAATGTTTTTCTGTTGTAGAGGACAAAATATTATGTTTAGTTCTATCCTCTCCAGTGTGCCCCCTCTACCCTAAAATCTTTTAAACTGGTAAATTAGGTACCAGTGCAATATAAAAATAGTGTGATATCAAAATTCAACCACATGTCTAATAATAGTCCCACTCTCTGCACTAGCTGTCTGTGTTCCCTACTTATGTGTTGGGAATTTTGGCAAATTGATGTAATCCACAGAATTTTGTAACTGTCCTCGTGTTTTCATAGTGGGAATCTCACGTGTTTTTATTTACGTTTTATTTCTGTGTTTTGAGATACACTGCACTAACTTATAAATAAAAACTGAAAATACATAAAAACATGAATGTTTTCCAACAGGGATTTTTTATTATGTCATCTATGAAAAATTGTGTAATGCTTTGTGATGTTATTATTATAACTGTGGTTAAAAACAGATTTGCATTATTGTGAATATGAAACCAGAATCAGTAAAACAATAACTTTTTGTTAAGTATTTCATTGAGTTATTATTTCTGGTGTAGCTTGTGAAAAAGGGAGTTGTACGTAGCAAACTGAATCCTAAGATAATTCAGGAAGATGCTCATACAATGAATGGAATTTATATAAAGTTTGGACTCCTACAGAACTCCTTTGTCTGTCTGCTTTTCTCAAAATCTATTTCCTGTTGACATTATACATTGTAGATGGGTTTTTCTGTTTGTTTCTTAAATGAAAGGACTGATGTACAAAATGTATTATTGATTCACTATGAAAATTTAATTTTAGTTGGAGGATAACTGAGTTTCATTTAGCTGTAATTCTTAATGCTTCTGTTTGATTTGTTGCTGTTCAGTGCTGTTGAGTAGGTACCAACTCATCTGTGTAGCGTTTCCAAGGAGCAGCTGGTGGATTTGAATTTCTGACCTTGTGATTAACAGCCTAGTGCTCATCCTGTAGCACCACACCAGGACTTGCAAATGCTGAAGTATTATGAAAGGTTACTGAGAGAACCTTGCAGTTCATTGAAAAGGGAATAACTTTCGTAGTGAATCATTAATACATTTTGTACGTCATTCCTTTCATTTAAGAAACAAACAGAAAAACCCATCTACAATGTATAATGTCAACAGGAAATAGATTTTGAGAAAAGCAGATAGACAAAGGAGTTCTGTAGGAGTCCAAACTTTATATAAATTCCATTTATTGTATGAGCATCTTCTTTAATTATTTTAGGATTCAGTTTGTTACGACTCCTTTTTTCACAACTTTTTCTCTTTATGGTTCTGTTATTTAAACCATATCATTGTAGCTCTTAAAGTCTTCCCATACTTTGGAAAATACTGTTTAATCCGATTTATTCTTAAGTCTCTGAAAATAGAATCATTTAGAAATATAAACAAGTAAGTTAGGAAAGAAAAAGAAAGGGGCATATGTTCATTCACCATCAAACTCCTTGTCCTTCCCCCCTTTCTCTTTGTGTAACTGGAAGAAATTAAGTTAGCAGAATACCAAACTAGCATCCATTTTGTTTCTAAATATGGCTACAGTTTTGAGTGG
The DNA here is from genome assembly GCF_000296735.1 of Chrysochloris asiatica. Classification (NCBI taxonomy): domain Eukaryota; kingdom Metazoa; phylum Chordata; class Mammalia; order Afrosoricida; family Chrysochloridae; genus Chrysochloris; species Chrysochloris asiatica. Next base: position 4,024,888 of record NW_006408534.1, on the reverse strand, counting down.
CACTGTAATTCTCATCTTCACCTTAAGTGTTTTGCAAAGATTTTTTTTTTCTAGCTTAACATACCTTTCTTCCTGCTTAAGAACCCTCAAACTAAGACCTTGCTCAGGATTTTCTTCTTTTCCTTCATGGCAACTCTTATTTTAGAGTACTTCCCTGAGTATGAATTATTAAAATTTACATAAATAAATTATTCTTAATGTTGTCTTTTAATAAAGGTAATCTTCATAATTACTTGAGTATAAGAGGTTCTCAAGTGTGTAGGAGATTTATTAGTTGTTTGCCTTCTTTTAGGTAGTAGACTACGGAGAGTCAATATTTTAGCCATATTATTGAACTTTATGTACATCTAAAAGTTTCATTAAACAAGACTGGTTTTAGACGGAACTTGAGTTGGGAAGTGGTACAGCTCTGTGTAAATTCCATTTATGTCCAAATGCCCCATAATTACCGAATCTTTATTCTATGATTACATGTTGTTGTTTTTCTATAATTATATGTGTAATATGTTGTTGTAGTTGTTAAGTGCCATTGAGTCAGTTCCAACCCATAGCGACCCTGTACAGGGTTTCCGAGGCTGTAAATCTTTATGGGAGCAGAAAGCCTCATCTTTCTCCCGCGGAGCGGCTGGTAGTTTTTAACTGTTAACCTTGCGGTTCGCAGCCCAATTCGTAACCACTGTGCTTCCAGAGTTCCACTCAAGGAATGAATATACTTTTAGTTTATTCATTTGATCTTTCCTGACTAATCTGGTAAGTTAGTGTGTGTGGCAGTTAACAGTGATTTATTGTGGTTTTTATAACAATTTCTTAGACAGTTACTAAATACTTACTATATAAATCATAGTAAAAGCTTCCTAATGATGATATTGGAGTCCTGGTATGGTGCTGTGGGATAAAGCATCAGATTGCAAGGTTGGTTTGAACCATAAGGTCAGTGGTTCAGGTTCACCAGCTGCTCCTTGGAAACTTATACAGGGTCGCTGTGAGTCAGAATCAACTCGACAGCACTTAACAATAACAAAGATGATAGTATAATATTTTTTTATTCAAGATTCTATGTTTCTACTACCCCTCTACCTCTCCTAACACAATCTCAAGATTAGCAATTTGTAATAAGTGCTACAGCCAATTTAAATGTAAAAGTTAATTTAGACAAAGTGATTAATTTTACTGATGGATGATTATTAGGCATTTGGGTTAAAATTCATTAGGGATAACATTTCTTCCGGAGGCACAAAAGGTTAGGCAGGTGTATTATTTCAAAACACAATTTTACATTCATTCAGTAGTTTTCAGTGTTCATAGGACACGCAGATAAAGATGAAGGGTAAATAGTTACTAGTATTTTTTTAAGAAATCAAAGATTTTTTTAAAGTGATTCATGACATGGTCTATGCATTAATTGTAAGGCTTTGTGTGTGTGTTTGTGTGTGTAAAGGTTTCTGTGGGCAGGGGGTAAGGGGAGCACAGTGGACAGGGACCTGCTCAGTCCTTCTTGGAAGCCGCTTTCCTCATGGCGGCCAGGATGTTGCTGAGCTCCTCTCGCTTCCTCTTGGCATGGATGTGTGTCCCCACCCTTTTCTTGATGAACTTGAGCACCCGCTTGTCCTTGAACACCTTTAGCACCACCATGGCATGGCGCGCTCATAAGTCGTAAAGCCACACATCTCCCAGATCATGTCTCACATGAACTTGGTGTGCTTGTTGAGGCGCCCCTGGCAGTGGCTGTACCACGGCTTGCTCACATTCTTGGTTATTTTGTGGCCCTTGTTAAGGCCAACAGCCATAGGGTAGCGCACAGCCGTGGCTGCTTTTCTTCAATGGCTGCTGCAGTGGAAGGCAGTTGTAAGGCATTTTGAAAGTATGCTTAACTGGACCTATGCAATCCAATACAAGGGTAAGGGTAAGTAAAAACAAGTATTGTTATTAGGATTGTAATGGATTGTAATACTCATACGTGCCTGAATTCATTCCAGATAAAACACGTTTAAACACAACTCTGCAATCAGCAGATTGCTACAGACAAAATCTCTCAGTAAAGTACTTGTCTTAGTTTTATTAGGTGTCTTCAGAAAAGATCTAATCAAAACAGTGGCTCCTGAGTGCAAGGCCAATTCAGTTCAAGGCAGAGGCTCAGAATGTTAGGGCAAATTTTTGTATTCCAAAGGCATAATCATGGTAGATATTTCTCAAAGGACACATGATAATCATGGGGTTTATTAGGAAGAAGTTTTAAGGCAATGGGAAATTTCATTGGTGATGAAAAAGGTCAGGAAAGTAGTGTCAAGGAATTTCCTTCCATCTCAAGGATGTACCTGCTCTTTCTTTGAGGGTCTCAGTCAGTGACTACCCTATGAGAATTTTGTTGAGAAGCTCATCCCAACCCTACAGCCCTGATCTTGCCCCTTCAGACTCTTTTTTAGTTCCTCAGACCCAAAGAACTTTTCAAAGGAACATGATTTGAGTCCTTCATGTATGCTCAAACTTCCATTTTGATGGTGTTATGTAAACCAAAGAGTGCAGAATTCTTCAGAGAAAGGGTAGAGAAATGTAAGCACTGCCTTCAAAAGTACATTAACCTTGGTGGAGAATGTGTTGAAAAACAATAGGTTTACATTTTGATATTGTAGTTTTGTTTATATGATTTTATATCATATTTTCTTAACTTGTTATACAATATTATTTCTTTTTTTTAAAGAACATTATCACTTTTAATCTAAACATCAGATAATTGGGCGTTTCAGGATGGTATCATCAAGAGATTTTGTACTTAAAAAAAAAATGTGCAAAAAACAGCAAGGAACCATGTCTGAATTCATCTGGCTTCACCTTGTGAAGCAGAAACAAACTAAATCAGCCCAAAACCCATTCCTATGAGGCAGAGGTATGACATGCCTCCACCTTTCAACCTTCTTTGCCCTCTTCCAACACCACCCATCCCTACCAAAGCACTTTCTGTTTCACATCTGGGTTCAATAATGTGCTGCAAAGGCTACACAGAACTCATAGACCATACTTAAAATTATGGGATTTTAAGGAAATTAAACAAGGTACAGTTCAAGAGCAGGAACAGCTAAGGATGCAATAACTCTCCAACCAAGATCACCTCTTCTCTGCATTTCTCAAGCATACCTAGTACTAGTCTTCAGCCTCTCAGCCATGGTTTCCCTTGGCATCTACCTTGCTTGAGTATTTGAACAGTCTTGTAGTGCTGTCTATAAATGCTCAAAGGATTTTGCAAGCTAGCCTCCTGCTCTATAAGTACTGAGCATTTTCCAGTCAGTGGCCTGGGAAGCCTGCAGATGCTCAATTTTCCATGCAGCTGCCACTGCTTTTCCAGGTAGAAATCTCATGCTCCACTCTTGGCTGTTCTTTCTTGATGGTCCTGGGATCATTTGTTCTTGCTTCTGAGATGGTTCCCTTTAAACCTAGTTGGATGGCAAAACTAACCACCCCGGTATAAGAGTCCTGTACACCCTATTTACATGACCCTGTCCTGGTGTGGTGCTATAAGCTAAGTACTGGACTGATAACCGCAAAATTTAAGCCCACCAAACTGCTCCTTGCAAAGTCTATTCAGGGTCACTGTGAGTTGAACTGACTTGACAGCACCTAGTCATTTGCTGGGAGTTAAGACAACTTTAGATAGAAAAGCCTTATCTAGTAAATTCATGATTCCACAAATTATATGAATAAAACTGGGGAACTAATTGACCAGACCATAAATATTAGTTCTCTTTAACTTCATTTTCCTTAAGTAGTTCTTTTTCACATTATTTCAGAGACAATATTTTTTAAATCATCATAGTAATCACTTCAAGATCTTCATTTGAAAGTGTTTGAAAGAGCCCTAGTGGTGCAGTGATTAAAGCATTGGGCTGTTAGCCAGAACATTGGCGGTTCAAACCCACCAACCCCTCTAAGGGAGAGAAATGAGTCAGTCTGCCCCTGTACAAATTCATAGCTTTGTAAACCCATTAGGACAGTTTTACTGTATCCTGTAGTGTCTCTGAGTCAGAATTGACTGCGTGGTAACAAGTTTAATGGATTCCATATTAATTAAAAGACCTCTTTAAAGTTTGATAAAGCAAAGATGTCTATGTGAGGACTAAGATGTGCCAGGCCCAAGCCATGGCACTCTCAGTTACTTTCCATACATATGAAACCTGCCTTTGAATTGTGGTGTTGGGGAAGAATGTTGAATATAATAACTGCCAGGGAGTCCTGGTGTGGCACTGTAGGATAATCACTGGACTGCAAGGTCACTTTGAACTGCAGGGTCCATGGTTCAAACCTACCAGCCACTCCTCAGAGACCAGATACAGGGTTGCTGTGAGTCAGAACCAACTCAACGGCACTTAACTGCAATAACACAAACTTCCAGAAGAAAAAACAACCCTGTCTGGGGCAATGGAGGTATAGCTCGATGCTCCTGAGAAGTCACGATGGCATACTTTGGACCCCATTATCAACAGGTACCAGTCCCTGGAGGAAGACATCATGTTTGGTAGCATAGGGGGTTATTGAAATTTCAAGAGGAAGACCCTTGAAGTGCTGGGCTGACAGAGTGACTGCAACAGTGCACTCAAGCATGGCAGAGATGGTGAGGATCGTGCAGGACCAGGCACTGTTTGATTCTGTTGATATGGGGTTGCTTTGAGTTGGAACTGACTACATAGCACCTAACAATACAACATATTAATAGCTATTCTTATTTCATTTGCTTACCTACTACTATTTGTTGTTAAGTGCCGTCGAGTAGCATTTATGCAGAATAACAACAACAAATGTATTTTCACATTCTTGGTGGTATTCATTCCCTTGTCCAGTTTTTGAAAACTTTGATCCCATAAATACTTAACATTTATTTTATATAAAAAGTCTTATTTTCTAGCTTGGTTTAACACTTTAACAATCTTTGCGTTTAATACTTTTAATGTTAAGACCTACAAGCAATAGAAAGAAACAGTTCTCTAGCGATAAGAGAAGTATCAAAAATAGAAGGCAAAAGATGTGTACCAACTGTGTGAGTAGTATTGCATGCAGGCCAGAGCCAACCTCTTAAATGTTTGTTAATGCAGAAGTCAAATGCTTCTGCTACCTAATTTTGTACCAATTATGAGGGCTCAAAATCTGGTGAAGTTTTATTTTCATAATTGTCAGACTGGTGATTTGGGCAGATATAAGACAAGTAAATTTCTTAGACAAATTTGTTCTCTTTAGTGAAAAATTCTCAAGACCAAGAATCTAATAGACATATAAATTTTTAGCTGTTAATATCTATGGGGGAGTCCTGGTGTGACACTGTATGATAAGCACTGGACTGCTAACATCAGGTCAGCTACCCAGCAGTAGTTCCTCAGAAACCCTATACTGGGTTGCTATGAGTCAGAACTGACTCTCTGGCACGTAACAACAACATCTATAGGTAACAAAAACCCTTCATGGGTATTGTGGACCCAACAATGCTATGTCTTTAACGGATCTCTGTTCCAGAAGAAAGAGTATAGGGATATGCCCACAGTTTACATGGATATATAGTTTTATTATTCCTTTCATGCCCTTTGTCCTGCCAATTAGAAATTTTGATTGGTATAGCATTTATGGAGCCCTGGTGGTACAATGATTAAAGTGCTCAGCTGCCAACTAAAAGGTTTATGGTTCAAATCCACCAGCTTCTCTATAGGAGAAAGGTGGAGTAGTCTGCTTCTGTATAGATTTACAACCTTAGTAATGCTATTGTTATTAAGTGACTTCAAGTCAGTTCCAACTCACGGGGCCCTGTATAGGGTTTTCAAGGCTTTAATTCTTAATGGGAACCCAGAGTCTCATCTTTTACCCAAGAAGCTATTGGCAGGTTTGAACCCCAGATCTTGTGATTCACAATCCAGTCCTTATTATATGTAGTCACCACACTCTCAAGTGGGAATTGACTTAGCACCAGTTTTTTTGGTATATTAGTTTTTGTATTTTAATTCCAGCCATTATGCTTTTATTTTTGTTAACGTGAGAATTAGCAAGAGGTTTTAAGTTGTGGGCAACATAAAATAAACAGATAGCTGCATATAGTTATATAAAGATATAAGGGGATAATCATATAACCTCAATTTTTATGTAGGATTTTTAGTTTAAGAAGCACTGTTATTTGTCTATTTTTTGTTCTTCCTGCTCTATGTGTTGTCAGGAAAACATTTATTATCTTTGTTTTACAGAGAATTACACTGTTGCTTAGAGTTAATGTTAAATTCTACTAAAAGCTGGGACTAGTTCCCCAGCATTTCGATGCCTATGGCATTCATAATGGAACAATACATATGAAGAAAGTTGATTGACCAATCGTCCAGATACTTCTATTTTTAAAAACTGTTGCTACCTTTTACCAAATTAGTTCACTAATCAGTTAGGTCATAATGTACAGAATTAAGCTTCAGCTGACTCCTGAGAAACAATTATACTTTGATGAAAGACCTAAACTGACTTAGTACATCTACAGCTATATAACATATTTACATAAAATGATCATTTTATATATTTTACCTATTCCTTTAAAGTTTACTTTATGTGAGCTTTGTTTCAGAACAGTTCCACAGCTTTTATTATTTCTGACAAAGTCTCAAGCAGTATTAATTGCTGAATATGAAGTTTTATGCTAAAATTTAGCCTATAATGAGTATTTCTGGATACATCACAAGTAAAAACCCTATCCATATTTTGTATAGATTTTTAGGGCCATAAGGAATTCTTTTAGCGTTCAGCCAGTTCAGGTATCTCCTTTTTATAAATGAGGAAGACATTTCAAAAGGTTTAAGTATCAATAATTAGACCTGGGAAGAGGAACTTGCTGTAGGATATGGAGGAAGGTAAACTTGTTTCTGAACTTAATTTGGTATTTAGGCTGTATAAAAATACTTTTAAAAATGATGATAATGAAGTAAAATATTTTCTAATTTAAAAAGAAACTTGTCTTTAGTGTTGTAGAAGTATATTATAATACAGATTATACAGTGTTTTTCTGATATTTCACTTTCACTTGTCTTTTTTCATTACCCAAGAAATCTTTTAAGTTAAACCATGGTATGGTATTAAAGAGCAGCATAAATCACTACATATATGTGTATGTGGGATAAAGCAATGGACCACAAGTTCGACTTGAACAGGGTCTGTGGTTCAAACATACCACCTGCTCCCCGGAAACATATTTGTTGTTGTTAAGTGCTGTAGAGCCGGTGCCGACCCACAGTGACCTTCTATAGGGTTTCTGAGGAGCAGATGTTGAGCTTGAACCACCGACCTTATGGTTTACACCGACTTTGCAGTCCAGCATTAATCCACAGCACCACACTAGGAAGATATATATATTCTTATTTATTATATTAATGATGCCTATTGGAGGAAGACTCATTAACAACCTGCGATATGCAGATGATACAACTTTGATCGCTGAAAGTGAAGAGGACTTGAAACATTTACTTATGAAGATTAAAGAGCACAGCCTTCGATATGGATTACATCTCAATGTCAAGAAAACAAAAATCCTCACCACTGGACCAATAAACAACATTCTTATCAATGGAGAAAAGATTGAAGTTGTCAAGGACTTCATTCTTCTTGGATCAACTATCAACACTCGCATAAGTAGCAGTCAAGAGATCAGGCGACGTATTGCATTGGGCAAATCTGCTGCACAGGAACTTTTTAAAGTGTTGAAGAGCAGAGATGTCAGCTTGAGGACTAAGGTGCGCCTGACCCAGGCCATTGTGTTTTCACAATAGCCTCATATGGATGCGAAAGCTGGACAGTGAATAAGGAAGATCATAGAAGAATTGATGCCTTTGAGTTGTGGTGTTGGAGGAGAATACTGAAGGTGCCATGGACTGCCAAAAGAACCAATAGATCTGTTTTGGAAGAAGTGCAACCAGAGTGCTCCTTGGAGGCCAGGATGGCTAAGCTTCGTCTCTCCTACTTTGGACATATTGTCCGGAGGAAACAATTGTTGGAGAAGGATGTCATGCTGGGTAGGGTGGAGGGTCAGAGAAAAAGAGTAAGACCCCCAACGAGATGGATCAGCCAGGTGGCATCATTGATGGACTCAAGTGTGGCAGCGGTAGTGAGGTTGGCCCAGGATCGGACATTGTTTCGTTCTGCTGTGCATGGGGTCACTATGAGTCGGTTCCGACTCGATGGCACCTGACAACAACAACAACAACAAAGTAGCAGGAAAGCAGATACAGGCTTATGGAACCATAGCTGTAGGGCAAGGGTGTGAATTGGTTTTCGCCACCTACCTGGAAGAGTAAGGCTAAGGCATGTGGCAATGGCAACAGGGTCAACATATTCCCTTAGGATTTTGGTCTCAACTATGGAAAAGTGTAGAAACAGCTGAGAGCAAAGTGTCCAGCTGATATGAAGGGAGGGGAGATGCACAAGAACGCCCAAACTTGTAGATAATACCCATTCGACTTAACTTTGATGACTTGATGATCAGAATTCGACTAGTGGTAGAAAAATTTAAAAAAAAAAAAAAGTTTTTAATAAAGGAAACACATGTAAATTGCTACAATTTTATGAACTTGATGAACTTGACCTATACTTACAGATGTAGTAACTCAAAATATCAACAGAGAGAAAGGCATCTTCACATCAAGTATCCTATCTCTTCTGTATGTATACAGGCATAGGGATGGGCAGCTTAGACATTGGCTGCCTAAAATGTGGGGGACAGGTTATAAAGGCACAAAGTGACTGGCTTACAGGTTTTCAAGAGGGAGTTAGTTTCAGAGTTGGGCGGGGGGGAGGTGGAATCCCCACTGAATAGTTCTCATCTTGTATAGTCGGGCCTGGTGATAAGAGACGGGGAGAAGATACTTATGATTCAATAGTGAGTAATTGTTATCATTACCAATTGCGACTGTCACAACAGTAAAAGTAGAAGTTCTATAGCAAAAAGTGGGAAGCAGTTAATCTTACAGTCCAGGAACAGAGGGTCCTAGGACCATCAAGGGAAAAGAGCATAAGTGGAATGTGAGACCCTCTTCAGAGAAGCAGTGACACCAGAGATGGAGGCAGAGATAGGGACATAGAGACAGAGTAGCTGAGGACTCTAGACTCATGGAAAGAGTAAGGCTGTGTGCTGGCGACCAGAAGGCAGGCTTGCAGAGTGTGCCCCTTTGGCTATTCAAATGATTATATACTCCTGAGTGTTTTGCGTACATCCAAAAAAACCCTGAGGGAAAAACCCTATGTGGCAGTTCTGCTCTGTCTTACAGGATCATTATTATGTATTTGAGTCAACTTGGCAGCAGTGTGTTTGATTTGCAAACATTTTTATAAATTAAGCCCATTCAGTTCTGTATTCCACCTAGTTAGTACATGAACATAAAGGAAATTTATATAACTGTCACTTCATTGGAGTTTTGGGGTGACAATGTAGGTTAAACACGAGACTGCTAACTGCAAGGTTAATGTTTCAAACCCATCAGCCGATCCTCAGAAAACCCTGTACAGGGTCACTATGAGTTGATAACATCTTGACAGCACCTAACCAGCAGCATCACTTTAGTGGGGAGTAAGACATCTGTTACCCATTTGATGTTTTTCTTGCTCAAAAGACTTGATACAATCTACTCTTGAATGTTTTCTTAGTTACTGATGTATGTGCTTTTCTTCTACTATCTTCTTGATTAGATTTGGTAATGATTTACCTAGATTCAGGCATTACGTCAGTGGTTAAATTGTTTTCTGTGTGTTTTAAAAGAATGTGTGTGTGTGTGTGTGTGTGTGTGTGTACGTCAAGTTATTGTTTTCCCACCTCCTGAATTTAATTGCAATCTTAATATGCCTTCCATTTCTGTTTAACTTCTTTGTGGAGAAAAAATTCTTAAACGGTTTATATAGTGTAATAGTCAAGGTTATGTGGCAGTGTGACTGGACTAGTATTCTCAGTGGCTTAGCATTTAGATGTAGAACCCCCATGATGTGATAATCTAATGTAATTGCTTCCATGAGGAGATCTGTTATAAGCAGCCATCCAATTGAAAGGAAGCTTCCTTGGGTGTTTGGCCTGTCACTCCTCTTAACCTTGCAAGACATAAAAGGAGAGAGAAATAAGCAGAGCTGGGGCCTACTACCACCAAGAAAGAAGGTCCAGCAGTGAAATGTGTCCTTCAGTCATGGGGTACCTGCACTGTGAAGCTCCTAGTTGTAGGGAAAGATTGATACCAGTTCACATGAGGATCTCTAAGGAAAGTTAGGCCTACAGATTCTGAGAGGAGACAAGGAACTTTCTTCAGAGCCTTTGCCTCTGAATCTGGACTTCTAACTGCCTTGGTAGCAAAGTAAAGTAGATTATGAACTGGGCTGTTTTCTGCTCCCATAAACATTTACAGCCTCAGAGACCCTATTCAGGGTCACTATGAATTGGAACTGACTCCACGGCATACCACCATGAGTTAGAACTGACTTGATGACAAACAACCACCAAACTGTGAGAGAATAAATTTCTGTTTGTTAATGTCATCCACTTGTGGTATTTTTGTCTTACAACACTAGATAACTAAGACATACAACAACATAGAAATTCTAAAGAAATAAGTTGATATTTTAAAAATAAACACTTTATAATTTGACCAATTGTTGGTCAACATTTTATGTTAGCACTATTTTTTTAAAAAATGATAGAATTTGAAAACAACTCTCTAGTACCTTTCATTATGTAGGAATTTATGGCATCCATAACATTGTTTATATGTATTGCATTCACATGAATTAAGGATAAATGTATAGTGTGAAAATTCATTCACACTCAAGATGAAATTCACATTCTCCTTGTCATTCTAGTAGCATTATTCAAAATAAAGTCCAAATGCAGCCATAGTGGTTTGATTTCACTCTTGAATTTGTGTGACTATTCATAGCTTCCTGCTAGCAGGAATAATAGGAATTATTTTATCTCTTTTATTTGGAATCCTGCATTATAATACACTATACTGAAAGACCGGCTTGAACCACAAAGTCAGCAGTTCAAACTCATCAGCCGTTCCTCAGAAACCCTATACACAGTCTCTGTGAGTTGAAACGACACAACAGCGCTTAACACAGCAACAAATTCATAGCTTCCATTCAGACCTTTCCTGCTGGGCCCCAGTAGATAAAGAATCCTACTTAATTATTTAATATAGTTAGTATTTGGTTGTGTCACCAAAAGTGGGACTTGCTGTCAATCAAAAGTCTTTATTGCTTATCACAACATGGTGCCATGACTGTATAGACACTGAACTTCTTTTTAACAGCATCAAAGCAAGTATTCTTTATTGCCCTTTTTTTTTTTTCCTCTCTCTTTTTTTGCTTTCTTGAAGCTAAATCCGTAAAGGATGTAACTTAATTCTCAATAGGGAAAAAAACTTTCTTTTTATATGCATGTATAATTTGATATATTATTTTATAGGCAAATAAACTGAGCATAAAAAAATCACCTGATCTACTTGCTTCTTGAAACATATTTTCTATCTGACTCCTACTCTAGGGCTTCTATCAATTCGGAAAGAATTTCACTTCCAGCCCTACTACTTTGATTTCTGCTGAAAAAGTACCTCTAAGTATTTTCTCTTTTGACTTTGTCTGTCAAACCTACTTAAAAGTGAAAAAGTCCTTTGATTTCTTAGTCAAGAAGGATTTGTTTCTTAGAAGCAGTTTCATTTTTTGGTGATCTTATACAAGTTCACTTGTTCATCAGTGTTAACACTTGGTGATAGAGACAGATGTAGTGATGCCAACATTTATTTTACAGTCTCCTCTTTGACTGCTGTAGTTGGGTTGTCCCTTGGTAATTGGTGAAGCCTGTATTTGTGACCACTCAATTCCACAGTAGCACCCAGTACCTTCATTGTATCTGGTGGCATTTAATCTGACTTTAAAATCATTCTGTTTTATCTAATTAGAAATCATGGTTTTATTTTTTAATGAAATAAAAACTCTCATAACTATATTTGAGTATTTACTTCTCATGTTGCCCCAGTTTACTTCCCAAGGAAGACTTATCTTTCAACTTTAAATTATATTAAATACTAAACTGGTACTTCAGTTTAAGAAAGATCTATGTAAAAATCAAGAGGACTCAGAATTAAAACCTAGGATTTAAATTAATCACAGAACTCTTTCATCTTATGGAGGTCTTTGTCCAGCTTGCAAGTGCATTTTGAGGGTCATTTTTGTACTTTCTGAAGACATTAGAAGCAAACAGTTCTCCACAGAATATTTTTTAAGTTTCTGTCTTAACTTTAATCATAATTTGTCTTAAACCATAAACCTAGCAAGAAACTGAGGAGTATAATGTGATGCATCATTTTATAGGCAAATGTAGAACTTTCATTGTTTTAGAATCTTCCTGTAAATTGTTAATTCTGAATAGTTCTGAATCTGGGAATTTCAGCGTGTAGTTGCTTCCAGATTACTTTTTCAAATGGCTATACTTTAAAAATGCTTATTTCAACTGTGTGATAGATTTGTCTTTAGAATTAGGAGTGCAGGAAACTTTCCTGTTATACCAAGAGTTGATTTAAGATACCTTCAGTTTACAGATTACAAAAGAACATAATTTTGATAAAATATGTTTGGTTTCATGAGTGTCTAAATTAATTTCAGTGATAGTATTACTAGAGGAAGTTCATATATCTGAATTTCGAGATTTTTTTCTCCTTTTGTTTTCACAAGAAAGATTTGCCCATTTTTGCTCACATCCTCCTTCAGATTCTGTCAGAGCCAGAATTTGCATAATTTGTTAGCTGGTTAGTAGAATTCACAGTATAGTGGAAAATGTTTGGAGATAATTCTGTGCAATAGTAGAAACTTCAGTTGCTTCCTCGTATTTCTTCAGGGCAGTGATCACAACCAGATTCAACGTATGCACAAAGCAGCGGGGATACCATGGTAGCGGCCGTCGCTGATTGCTTTTACCATGTTGGATCCATTGTCAGTCTCAAAGACCTACTTCCAGCTAGGTGCCTTGAACTCAAATAGCTTTTCACACAGACTTCAGGATGTGAGCCAAGGTATGGCCTTTTTTCATGAGCTGGGCCTACATATGGGTTGACAGTAACCTGCACCTTTTATAGAAAAGAAACTGTTGGCTGTAGTTTAATGTCAGACAGTGGCCCATTGTCATTATTGTTAGGCAGGTAGTATATGTTTTTCAGGTATTTGAAGTACTTTCACATTTTAGAGATTATTCTTTTTTCTGTGTTTGTGTAAAAAGGAACATTCAAGGAAATATTTCTCATTGGAACTTGGGGTAAAGGTCTAAAATACATGAGCTTTATGATTCTACCATTGTTTTTAATATGAGATGTATGTGATGATTTCTTTCATGTATTTGGTGTAAACATATATTTATTCAAAAGTGTATAGGTTCTTGCTGTATGTTTTAATAATATTTCTACTAATCGTCCTTTTAAAACTGGATTAGGAAATTGGTATTCATGAATAGGGCTCGAAATTTAAAGTCATTATTTTTCCAATAACTTACATGTTATTGTGGTGAATACAGCAAAGCTTTAAATTACATTGATAATTTTTTTTTTTTTCATGCTAGAGGTTTTTGTTTCTTCAAGGAGGAAATACCATAATTTTAGGACTCCCAGATCCTTTCTTCCTTCTTAGCAAGACTATGCATCTTTAATTGAAATTTTATCTGAGAGTGCAATGTGTCAACCAAATTGATGATAGATAGATACTAAAAAATCAGCTGCATTTTACTGCAGCTATCACCATAACTCTTCTGTTGTTCTCAGACTACTTGCTGCTGTTTTCCTATTTTGACATAACAACTCTATTATTTAAGAATGTATTAAGCACTGTTGTTAGAGATCATGTAGCGTGGAAAGAGAGAGTCTTGGAAAATTCGAACAAGATACTGTCAAACAGCTTACGCACTGTTCTTGACTCTTGGTGTTAGCTACTGGTAATGGTTTTGCTCCTCTACTTAGAATCATATCTTTACTAAGAAAATTGTCAGACTCACTATTAAACTATAGTCTCAACTTTATTTCTTAGTTTTAAAATACACTATATCTTTTTCACATTAGCAGTAAGTACTATGTTTTAACACTTGGGTCTTAAAACATTCACTAGTCTCTCCTTGCACACCCATGTAAAGACATGTATTCCTGTAGACATACACAGAGGATTTGATGACTGACATCATACGTAGTCTAGGAACGTGGCCATGTGCTCTATGGTTTGTTACACCTCGGGAACTAAGAAGAACATAGGAGAAGTGGCAGTAACCCAGTGACACATTATGCCTCTTCAGTTAAGTCATGTCGTCAGGTTAACCTGAGTTATAAATAACTGTGAATACTAAGTTTTCACATGCTATAGGAAGGAACCAAAATCAAAACACATAAATAATTCTGTGCCCCATTTACCTGAGTGGCTCTTACTTACTGAATTGCTCCTGTGCAGATTTTTGCCTTTGTGTGTGGTAAAGAATGGGTTTTTATTTAGATGGCATGATGTTATTTTACGAACTTTTCTATTGGTCACTATTCTTTTTATAGTTCTCCCAGGTTCCATGCCCACTTTGTGAAATATTGTCTAAACAGTATTGTCTTAATGTTAGTTTTGTGAATAATATTGTGTTGAGAGTTGGAATAGACAAAAGGAAATTGATGTGTTATTATTTTCAGTGAAACATGTAATCAACTATTGCTATAGTTTCATAAAAATTTTAAAGAAATATGTTGATGCCTTATACCAGCAAAACCTCTTTGTAAAATATCCTATTATGATCCACAGTTTGATAGAGGGTTGGGGCTATTTTAGACCCTGAATAGGAAATAAGAGAAGGATAGCTTTAAAATATCCTTCTGCTTTTGATGTTGTTATGTCTTAAAACATATTGTTTAAAGTTCCAGTGGTTAGAAACACATTGTTTTAAGATTTCCCGTAGTAATACTATATTTTACTCTGAAATAGTTCCACCTTTTGGGGGGCACAGTAAAACAGGAGGATTATTATTTTAAATGAGGGAAATGTAAGTAGTGTAGTATTAAGAGAAAAAAACCTACATGTTCTTTGATTCCTAATTCTTAGAAGACAGATGATAGACATCTTTTGATTTTGTCTACCTGTAGGTATTTATGATTATAGTCAGTTTCCAGATTACAAACAAATTTCAATCCTAAATCTGTCTTTAAGTTGATTTTATATGTAAGTTGGAACCATTAGGCAAGTTGGTATCTAAAGGCAATTAGTCAAATCTTTATCTTAGCATATAGTATACCTTTCTATGCATAAAAATTTTATCAGACACATTCAGATACACAAAACATAATACAATGATAGCAATGTTTTGATGTGCATCACAGAGTAGCACCTGCTTGTTTTTACTAACCATTATATGTACTCAGATCTTTTCTATAACAGGCTTTGGGTGAGTGCTTGATTCATAACTGTGGGTTGTACGTAAAAATCTGAAATTTGTAACCAGGGCCTACCTGTACTCTTAAGTCTATTTTTAAAAGTGTGAATCTTTTATATTATGACATTGCTGCAATGTTTATCTCTTGTCTGCTTTTGCATCTGAAGAAAAAACATACCCAGACTTTTATATATTGTCCTTGGTGTTATCCTATGATTTCAAAAGCAACAATGAATCTAATTTACACTACCCTTAATATATGAGGGGGTATAGAAAATTCCATTATTTTTTAATTCTGTTTTTCACATAATTTTTGTAGCCCCCCTCATATGTTATTTGTATGTCAAAATGCATGCTATCATTTTGGTATATAAACACTATTATTGACTTAAAGAAGGTGGTTATCTTTCAGTACTAAAATTCATTTTTTCTTTCTTTTTTTTTTCATTAAAAAAAAAAACAAAACTGTTTAGATCTAAAAGGGAAAATGTTAAAACTGGTGTAAAGCCAGATACATCTGATCAAGAGCCAGAAGGACTTACTCTTTTGGTACCAGACATACAAAAGACTGCTGAGATAGTTTACGCAGCTACCACCAGTTTGCGGCAAGCAAATCAAGGTACGATACTGTTGTGTTCTGTTCTGTACTGCTCTTTGTTTTATCCAAGGGTTTCGTTCACTTCGCTTTCCTTCTTTATGTTGTTAATGGTTTGCAAGCAAGTTTATTTACTTAACCTTTTTGCTCTTTGTTAAATTTTCAAGTTAATTATGAGTAGTCTCTAAGTTTATAAATTTTGTTATATATATTGCTAAAAATAGATTTAGTAGACTGACAGTATGATACATTCTTTCTTCCCTTGCACAGAAGGTTATGTAATTGAAAAAAAAAATCCCATTGTATTAAATGGAAACTGTGTAAATTAAGACTCTGAACAATTTAAATTGTTAAGCACCATAAGATATGATTCCACGTTATCAATTGCTACACTTCTTGCTGTTTTTGCCTGAATAGATTTTAACATTTTAGGCTTTAAGGTTAATAAGATTATTTGTCCTAATTTTATTTATGTGTATGAAATAGGAAGAAACCTTTTCTTCCCAACATGGTACAATCAGAAGATAATTGTGAAGAATTTGGCAGTTTTTTTAAATTCTAAACTAGAATTTCAGTTGTGAGTTATTTTTAAAAGTTTTCATTTCCTAACTGTATACTTATGTTACTTCTCTTGAAATTTAAATAACAGAAAAAAAACTAGGTGAATATTCAAAGAAGGTGACTATGAAACCCAAGCCTTTGTCAGTATTAAAATCACTTGAAGAAAAATATGTGGCTGTCATGAAGAAATTACAATTTGGTAAGTTGAAATTTTAATCATTTGTACATCTCTCTCTGCATTTGAAATTTCTTTTTTTAGCAGAAAAAAAGAAAAAAAATGAAGTCCTGGTGTTGTCCTGTAGGATAAAACACTATTTGATAAAGGTCAATTTGAATGGCATTGTTGGCAATTCAGACTCAGCCACTCCTCAGAAACCCTATACTCGGTTGCTATCAGTTGTTAAACCAACTCGACAGCACTTAACAGTACAAAATTAAAGATTAAAAAAATTGCTTTTAACATGAATTATCCTCTATATGTGAAAACTTTTTATCTGTTTTGAATTTATATCTGTACTTAGAAATCATGAATTCAGTAGGACTGTGGAAACTGAGGGGTTAAAAATAAAATCAAAGGGCCAAATGTCTAAGAAACAGGTTTCTCTGTGTCTTCTTCTACTGGCCTAAAGTAAGCTAGAACCTGCAGTTTTAAACTATGTCTGAGATTTTTACCATTAGACTTTCATGAGATCCCTTTGGGAAAATGTAATTATACATGTTGTTGTTGTTAAGTGCCATCAAGTGCGTTCTGACCAGTAGTGACCCTGTTTTAGGTTTCCAAGGAGCTGTGGTGAGCTTTAACCTCTGAGCTTGTGGATCAAACTGACTTTGTAGTTCAGTGCATTAACCCACAGTGCCACACATAGTTTAAGTCCAACCTTTCTCATCGCAAAACTCTTGATAAATAAGGATTGATGAAAAGGTCTTATCAGTAGCCCTTACAAAATGCTGGACTATAAATATGTCTATTTCAAATTCTGATGACCAGTATTAACTGTTATTTTTTATACATACCTGTTTTCCATGTTTGGGAACAAGACATGCTTGCAAACCAGAACCAGAACTGTGACTAGATTAAAAAGACGTGAATGTAAGAGTCAAAAAACAAATTTTTGTCATCCCGACCATACTGACTCTGAATCCTTTAGTGTTCGCTCTATTTAACTCCTGGGTTTAACATAAAGATCAAAGGAAAGTAATTTGAAAATGATAAAGCACTCAGTCAGGTTATCTAAAAGGTCTTATTCATAATTTTAAGATTAGAATAAACGAGGAACAGAATAAATGAATGTTCAGAAAGAATGTGGCAGTTTTGTGATCAGTATTTCTGTATAGTAGTGCCAGCCATCAATGTTGTTGTTGTTGTTAAGTGCCGTTGAGTCGGTTCCGACCCATAGCGACCCTGTACAGGGTTTCCAAGGGTGTAAATCTTTACGGGAGTAGAAAGTAAAAAGCGGCTGGTAGTTTCGAACCGCTAACCTTAAGGTTC
>NW_006408534.1:3989418-4006728 GCF_000296735.1 Chrysochloris asiatica | reverse complement strand
GACCCTGTACAGGGTTTCCAAGGGTGTAAATCTTTACGGGAGTAGAAAGCCTCATCTTTCTCCCGCGGAGCGGCTGGTAGTTTCGAACCGCTGACTTTAAGGTTCGCAGCCCGATTCGTAACCACTACGCTACTAGAGCTCCTTGCCAGCCATCAATAAGTTGTGGGCATTTTGTAATAAATACTTCATTTCAGCAATACGTGTTGAACTCAGGAACAAATTAAATCTCAAGTTCATCAGCATTATATTAGTAATGCCAGATGATTACCAAATTAACAAAAATGTTGTCTCCTATAGTTTTAAGTTATTTAAACACTAAGAATAAATGCTAAAAAATATACACTATAAATTATAAACATATGCATCTTGAAGAGGATGTAAAGAAATAGTCAGGGAAAGCCATATACCATATGACCATTGCAGCCACATTAAACATCACAGAAGAAAACGTATGCTCAGAAGTTAAAACTTCATTTAAAAAATATATCAAATTAAAACCTTAGTAATAAGAACTTGATTAATGTATTTCATGGTACAAATCTTCTTCAAAACTATGTATTTCCCTATTAGTGTAGAGTAAATACATGCAATAGCTTTGCCAGGTGTCTAAAGTTGTCACCATTTCACTAAATATTAGACGTATTTATCCAATTAGGCAATTTGTCCTCAATTCAAGATAATGACTGCTAACCTAGTAGAAAAATCAAGTTTGGTGAGTTTACCCTTAGTTTAACATTTTCACATGTTTTTACCTTGTTACAGTCTGTTTTCCACACAAGGCTTCTCCCTATTTTCCTTCCTCATTTAAGATTCAAAGCTTAAAGTTAACTGCTTTATTGACTGCCGAATGGAGCTCTGGTAGCGTTGTGGTTATGAATCGGGCTGTGAACCGCAAGGTCAGCAGTTCGAAACTACCAGCTGCTCCACGGGAGAAAGATGAGGCTTTCTGCTCCTGTAAAGATTTATAGCCTCGGAAACCCTGTTCAAGGTTGCTGTGGGTCGGAACCGACTCCATGGCACTTAACAACAATGGAGCTCTGGTAGCAAAGTGGTTACAAATCGGGCTGCGAACCGCAAGGTCAGCAGTTCGAAACTACCAGCTGTTCCGCGAGAGAAAGATGAGGCTTTCTGCTCCCGTAAAGATTTATAGCCTCGGAAACTCTGTACAGGATTACTATGAGTCGGAACTACTCCACGGCACATAACAACAACAATTAGGTTTTTATTCTGAATGAGATTTATTTTGTGTACTGATTGCCCTAAGTAGTATCTGTTGAAACCTTTCATTTGCATTTCTGCATTAGAGAACGTTTGCCTTATGAATGGAATTTTGGACCTCAGAGAGTTTTGCTTAGGTTAAAATAAATCAGGAAGAAATTAATTAAGACTGTTTACTGTGGCTAGTGGAGACCTGAAGTGAAATTGTAACCAAGCATTGAACCCTACTGGGTGGTGAAAATATATCTGCGTTAGGATGCTTTCTTTAACCAGTAACTGGACCATTTTTGCTTGCTTTGCAGTTACATGTACAAGATCTCAGTGATCCTCACTGCATATAAATATTTGTACACACCCGATATTATTTCCTTAGGATATATTACTGTAGAATTGCGGAGTCTAACAGGATGTATGTTTTTAATAACTAGCCATTATCTTTGATTGACTATCTAATACAATTTTGGTATTAGTAAACTCTCTTTCCTATAAACGGTGTTAGCCTCCATTGATTTAACCCCCAGCTATGGTGACCCATTTCACCCTATTCCCGCACAACTGCATCAGGCTAGTGTCATCCACAGGATTCTTATTGAGAGACTTTTCTAAAGTAGATCACCCAGGGCTCTCTTACTAGTCTATTTTAGTCTGAAAGTTCTAAAGAAACTGGTTTAGAATCATAGCAACAAACAAGGATCCATTGATAGGCGGGTGATGACTGCCTGTGAGGTAAACTGACTGGGAATCGATTCCTGGTCTCCCACTCAGAAGGCGAGCTTTCGGCCACTGAACTAGCACTGCCTTTGGTTTTCATGATACCCGCTGCCATCCATTTGGTTCCAAAGCCACCATGTACAGGATTTCCAAGGTATAAATGCTTGCTTTTTGTTTTCTTGACTTTTTATTGTGAGTTGAGTGAAGATTTACATTTAACAAATCATACACTGCATTTAAGGAGCTCTGGTAGCATAGTGATTACAATTCAGGCTGCCAACCTCAAGGTCAGCAGTTTGAAACTACCAGCTGTTTCATGGGAGAAAGATGAGGCTTTCTGCTCCTGTGAAGATTTGCAGCCTTGGAAACCTGTGCAGGGTTGCTATGAGTTGGAATCGACTCCACCGCACATAACCAGCCACCACCACCACACTGCATTTAATCTCAGTGATTGCAGCCCCCTGTATGCAAAAGCAGTTACCCTACTTCCTGTGTAACACTAGTGCATGGATCTGTGCCATTGTTGTTAAGCCTCCCTCCTTTTCTAATGAGTTAATGCTAATTATAATATAGCATTTATTTTTCTATAAACAGTATATACTAGAAGTTATTTTTGTCTCCAACGATGATATTTTTACTAACTTGTGGTTATTTAAATATCCTTTTTAAAATTTATAATGGTTGAGTATCTGTGCACAAGTAGGTGGCTTTATTTTCTCACATCTGAGAACTTGAATCCATCTGCTCTTTTTATAACTCAGACAGGATTAGGTTTAGGACATACCTGTACTGATATGGGACTCCTGCTGCGGTGGCGCTGTAGGATCAGTACTGGACTACGAACCACGGTCATCACTTCAAACCCACCAGCTGCTCCTTGGAAACCCCACATAGGGTTGCTGTGAGTTGCAACTGACTCAATAGCACTTAACAACAACATTCATAGACAGGAGCCCTGGTAATGCTGTAAGACAAGTACTGGACTGCTAACCACAAGGATGACAGTTCAAACCCACCAGGGGTTCCTTGAAACAACATACTGATACAACATCATTAATATAACAAAATCATATTTCCTCATAGGATTACATCCACAGATGTGGGGCTTAAAATTCCAAAACAGGTTTTGGGGGTACTTAATTCAGTCCATAACAGGGGGCATTAATCTGAATTAAAAATAAAATTTGAATCTACTTTTTTTCTTTCTTTTTCTACACAGAGTACATACACATGCATGTATGTTTGCATTCCATTGAGATTACTTTCAGCTGACGTTTTGTGTAATTAATTATTACTACTTTGTATTGTCATTTTAGCTACCTGATGTGATATAATCTGCAAGTATGTTTATATTGTAGATAAAAATTAAATTTTGCCTTTGTTCCCAGTATATATTCTATCTTTGTAACAGTGTGAACATGGGTATGTACGTGTTGCGTAATAGTTACAGTTTCCTGTTTTCCACACTGGAGTCCACCATTTTGGGATGAAGAAGAAAAAGTGATTTTATTTGTGATTTTTATTATTATAACCACTATCTACCATTGGAGTCCTTATTTTTCAGTGCTTTTTTTTCTCCCTCTCTACGTCTTTTAGATACTTTTGAGATGGTTTCTGAGGATGAAGATGGGAAATTGGGTTTTAAAGTAAATTACCACTACATGTCTCAGGTGAAGAATGCAAATGACGCAAATAGTGCTGCCAGAGCCCGCCGTCTTGCCCAGGAAGCTGTGACACTTTCCACCTCACTGCCTCTTTCATCATCTTCTAGTGTATTTGTACGCTGTGATGAGGAGCGGCTTGACATCATGAAGGTAAAAATTGCAACTTGCCTCCTTTTTCTGGCTAATCTAATTGTCCAAAGTACTAGAATAGACTAGGTTGAAGCATTTTTAAAGTTTAAATCATTTTCTTAGGTTTAAGCAAACAAATTTTATTTGTTTTAATTTATTAATTTTAATAAATTTCAAAATGCGTTGATTATTTTGGACTTAAGTTTATGTTCAGAGTATGTGAATCAGATTTTAGAAAAATATACCCAGAGAAGCACCTTCCTTGAACATAGGTTATCCACAGTCTGTCACAGTTTGGAACATATTATCATAGGAATTAGTGAGAGTAAGTAGAGGAACAGTTACTGAATTTCGTTGTCACTTCTCTAATGTCTGAGCATCATTCTTCACGAACATGTATATTTTCATTTTAGAAAAGGTACTTTTATACATACAGATAAATGAACATATATAAGTATGTAACCCAATGTCCACAATACTTTTTATGAATTAGTATATTATGTGATTTGGGCATTGTGTTAATACCATATTATATATAGTATATGTTGTTGCTAAGAGCCATCAAGTGCCACCTTGCAGTGCAAGTTCTGACTCATAGCGACCCTGTGTAGGGTTTCCAAGGAGTGGCTGGTGAGCTTGAACCACTGACCTTGCAGTTCAAACCGACCTTGCAGTCTAGCGCATTAAGCTGTAGTGCCACACCAGGACTCCATGTATAGTATATATGTGTGTGTATATTCCATACGCATACATTAAAGTAATTCCCTTGTAAGGTACTCTGGCTCTCCTTAGCATTGGAGCTCCATAGGGTTTGCAAACTTGTACCTGCAGTTGGCTGACTCTGCTTGTTTAGCATCATTTGAGCATCCCCAGGGAGCCTGGTGGAAGTATGCAGTTGAACATTGCCCAAGTGGAGATGTGTACCTATATGCGTATATTTGTATGTATGTACGTATATCCATACCTTTGTGTTCTAACACTATTTTGATCTGGCTTCTTAATTCCAAGATATTGCTGCATCAAAAAAAATTCCTATAGATAGGTAACCCCCCCAAAAAAGGCGGTCTTTGTGATTTAATTCATAGAATAAATAGTCTGCCTTCTTTAGACATATAACTAAAACTATTGACCCAGAGAAATATTAGAGGACTTTTTTGTTTGCTTAAACCTAAAAAAATGCTTTAAACTTTAAAGATGTTTCAACCTAGTCTATTCAGCCGTACTCTTAGCTGTTACTTCCCATAAGTAATGTTGTTGTTGTGTGCGATCCTGTATAGGGTTTCCGAGGAGCAGCTGATGAATTTGAACCACCAACCTTGCAGTGCAAATTGGCCTTGTAGTTGTGTGCGTATCGTATGGTGTCATACCAGGACTCATAAGAAATAGGGGCCTTTATAGGATAGCTGTCTAGAGGAGCATTTTATCACCATTCTTCAAAAGTTCAAACTTGTGGTTTTGTCTCTGTTCATTTTCTCCTATCAGATTCAAATGTAGAGCCCCAAAGCATTTATCAGATTTGTCACTGATTGAGGCTTTGGTGACATTTGCTTTCATACATAGTTCTTCTGAACCAAAGGCTTTTGTTGTTCATACCTTGCATAATAAATATTGAATGACTCAACTTAAATTCATTAAATAATTCTGGCATTCACACTGTTTCTAGGACTACCAGTAATGCTAAGGGAAATATCTGTTGTTCCCTCAAAAATTATTGGTCAGAGCTGTTATTTGAGAATTATTTTTTTCTTTTATCTACTCATCTCATTACCCCAGAGACAAATATATTTAAAAAATACTTTATTTCGTAAAACAGCAAATTACCTTAAGATTTAGGGAAGAATGATAGCCTCATACTTTTGAGATGGCCTTGTAGTTGTGTGCTTATCCTACGGTAGAATAATATACCTGGAGTCTCAAATTATTTAAAATGCTGTAAAGAAAGTTATGTAGGAGACCTCCATGAAAAAAATAAAAAATAACTTAGCTCGATACTTGATACTAAAGTAACTTTTCCTGCTGTATATAAGGAATCTCTCTTAATACCGCATTTTCATCCAAAACCGAATCGCTCTAACTCTAACCCTAAATCAGTTGCTGGTTCTATATTTATTTTTAACTTTTTATTTAATATGTAACACATTCTGGTAGAGATATAAGATGGTTGTTATTTCATGCCAGACTGTTTTTGTTTTTGTTTGTTTGGGTTTTTCCTTCTAAATGTCTATATTTAGGAATTGTAACACAGTATGTCTATATATTCATACTAGGTACTGATAACTGGTCCAGCAGATACTCCTTACGCAAACGGATGCTTTGAATTTGATGTGTATTTTCCTCAAGATTATCCCAGTTCACCCCCTCTCGTCAATCTAGAGACAACTGGTGGTCATAGTGTGCGATTCAATCCAAACCTGTATAATGATGGCAAGGTAACGTAATTGTAACCTTTTGTTTCTGGTGTCAGTGTGTTGTATGCAAAGGGTATTTGTAATTTAAAATAATATTTTAATTTAGTTTTCTTCTTTACAAGGGGACATACAGGGTATTTTTTTAGGACTTCTCTTCCCTATTTGTGATGATTGGCCTAAAGAATGAGAGAAGAGTGACTTGAAAAGGGAGGGCGCACTATATTGTTATGATGTTCTTACAGTCTTAAATAGAGGAACTAGCCTGCTTATCCCATTTTCTGCCCTACTGAGAGCTATCCCTACTCAGAATACAGTACAGCTTGGTGCCTGTCTTTGCCTGTGACATTTACTTTCTGTATCTCCAATTGTAGTTATCTTTTCACAAGTACCTCAAGGTAGATGAATGGCAAAAGCATAGAAATGTTGACTTTTTTTCATATCATCATTATTATTTGTCACATCGTAATTACCCACATTTTCCCTGATGCATGCAATTGTGAACTTATTTTTAATGAATGGATCTTAAAATGTTTTTACTTTTTCTTGTATTATAAATAGGATGATACATTCCCACCCACCCACCCCTCTCCCAAAAAAAAGACTGAAAGGAAATATAGCAGATATCATTGCATTTTGCAATAAATCTTTTTTTTTTTTTTTTAATTTAAATTGGGAAGAACAGTCACCAGTTTTCAAAGTGATTTTGAATGTTTTGATGACATTTCAATGATAAATCCTGTGCTGAGTATATTCAGTGTTTAAAAACTACTCAGTGAGAAGAAATGTGTAAGTTTCAGAAGCAGATACTTCTTTGAAGATGTAAGAACAGCATGTGCTTGACGCTGATCTGGTTTATTGAAAATTTATCCCCAAGTTTTCCCTTAAATTTTGCCTTCTGAACTTTACAAGTATTTGTCTACCTCAGATGTGTGGTTGTAAATAGTTTATCTCTATCACTAAAATCATAAAATGTAGTTAATTTTCTAGGTTTACTATAGGAGACTTAACCAGAAGTAGACATTTCTTCCTTTGGAAGAGCCAAGAACAAGATTTACATAATTGAGCAGAGAATAGAAAATTATCAGTGCTGATTTTACTCTTGAGAGATTGGAACCTGAACAAAGTTTAAGTGTTTAATATTAAAATTTATTTGTGAAACTACTTCCTTAAGGCTTAATGGTACAGGAAAAAGAGTGAGGGCTTGGGAGGCCAGTATCCTGAATTATATACCAGGACTTCAAAAAGTTTCTGGAAAAATCCCATTATGTTTTAATTCCATTTTTCCATGAATTCTTGAAGCTCCCTCGTATATGTAGTCTTTATTCTGTTACACACTGATTGTAACACTTAAACTTGAGTTTTATGTCTGTATTTAGATGTAAGAATGTACCTAGTTCTCACTTATCAACATAGATTCCAAAGATCAGGTTATTATGCAAAAATGGAGCATGGTCATACCAGATCACAACATGGGGGGTGATTGCATTATTACATAACTGCCAAGCCACTGAGAATTATGGCCCAGCCAAGTCATTACATAACCTTAACCTTCACAACCAGTGTTACTCTTACCTCAGCATTAGCTACTGCTAGATGTATGTCATTTATCTAAAAAATCCTTGTAGAGCACATTTTTTTACTGTTGTTGTAAATGGGGAAATAACACATAATGAGATATTGGATAGTGAGACATAGATGTACTTGAGGCCATTGATAGTAACAAATGGGATATTATATGACAGTACTTTAAAAAAAAATACACAAGGCTATACAAACGAATCTTAAAATTATTATTGAAAGCACCTGCTTAGTGAATTTATTTATTTTGCACAATTGCCTCCACAAAACATTGAAAAATTAGCTAGGAGAATGGAGTAACTTTTAAGTACCACTGTTTTCCAGGTAGGTTCCCCATTTTATAGAATTGTACATTTATCATTAAAAATGACAAATTTCAGGAAAATTTCTACCTGAGTATAAACATCTCTCTAGAGGTTCAGAGCATTGTTCCTGAAAAATAATTATCAGACTTTTGATAGTATTTCAAAAATTATTTTAAGGCTTATGAATTAACAATCAAACTTCTATTATTCTGATTATTAGAGGGAATTTAAGACAAATCAATATATTTTAAATCCTAATTAATATGCCTCAATATAATTAATTCAGCTGATTAATTATAATTATCCATAATGAATTGATTAATTTCCAAATAAAAGTATAGCAGAAAAATCTGTGATAGAAAAAAATAACAAATTTTCTGTAGTTATTTTTTTATGTTTATGAAGCATTTGTTAAAGAAAATATGTAGTACCTATTTAGATATTTAGATATTTATATACCTCCAATTCTCGCTCTTGTTTTGCTTTGTTTTGTTTTATTTTTCCCCAGAAAATGACACGTTAATTTGTGTTTGGCAGATAATTTGATTTTTGTCTTCTCAGTGCACAAGTACCATGTTAGTGCAACCAGATTTTATCCATGTACTTCAGCCAAATTGAGTATAGAGAGATTTGAAAATCAAGCTGTGTTCTTACTAAAGCATACAGAATTTTCAAAATTTACAAAAATTTTAAGGAGTTTTGCAAAAATGGAAAAACATCACTCTTTTCACTAAAATATTTTGTTTGGAAAAATGTTAACTTTCATTAAGAAATAATATTATTTATATTCGTGTGTAATGAGTAGATAGATGGGTTCATTATGAACAAATTGTGATACCACACACATTTGGATCACATTGGAAAATGCTAGTTTGTTTTAACTGTGACCGATCCTTGAAGTTTTATTTTTGCATATAAAGCTGAGGTACTTTGACATGATGTTTCATTTTTACTTTTTATTGTGACAGTTTGCTTTTAAGCACTTCTTTCAGTTCTGTGTACACCTTTCTTTTTCTCTTTCCTCAGGTCTGTTTAAGCATCTTAAATACATGGCATGGAAGACCAGAAGAGAAATGGAATCCTCAGACCTCAAGCTTTTTGCAAGTAAACAGATTTCTTTGACAGTTTCACTTAAAAAAAAATAGTAATAAAGAACTATATTTTAATGGCCAGGAATAAATTGAATGAGTGAGCAAGAAAGAGTGAGGAGTCCATATTAAATAGCTCATAGATGGACAGTTAGTGCAGTGGAGCTTCATCTTCTCTAGAATTTAGATTCTTAAGTCTGGACATAGAGCCAAAATTAAGAATTGTTTAAATTATCTTTTTAAACAATACCAGAATCTTTCTTTAAGTACTCCATTGTGCAGCAGGATGCTTATTTAGTAAGACAGATTTGTCTCTCCTATCTGCCATTGACTATAGTGCTTAAATGAATAGCAATGTGAGTAGAATTTAATACACTGCTATATAGTCCCTGTAGGGTTTTTAGCATATGCTTCTTTCACATAGTCAATAAATTAATGAAGTTTATTAGTTTTTGTATGCTACTCTTTATAGTGCAGACTATATCCTTTTCTTCCCAAGTTGCCTTTCTTATTAATTGTAATTAAATGTGACACTCTTCTGAATTAATATACTATAATTTACAGTTCCTTCATTGATTAAGTAATTGACTATTGTTAATATTGCTTTTTCTATATTTTAAGGTAGTTTTCTGATGCTACATTCCTAGATTTGGAACAAAATTGACTTGGAAAAAGCCTCAAGGAAGCAATATCTTTTATATTTTACTTTCTAGGTTTTATTTATTCCAGCTAATTCCTATCATGTAATTATTTGAGATTTGTTACCATGAGCGATTTTAATAATAGAGTGGTATATTTTACTTCCTTATCAACTGTCAGTATAGCTTATTAAATCCTCATTTGTTTAGTGTCATTGCTAAATGATCACCTCTCAGGAAATATCTGAACTTAACATTCAGAAAAATGCCTTTAAGACAGAGTTCACCAACTCAGAGATAAAGATGATTGAGAAAGTGATTCTGTTCTTCGTTTCACTGCTTTTATGTTTTAATACCCACTTAGTCATTATTGCCCAGAAATAATGTTGTTTTTGTTTTTAAATTTTTTTCAGAGATTATCTAAGAAAGGGTTAAGAATTTGTTAACAGTCTTTGGGATTCACTACTCTTGGTTAATGAAACTTTGCTTAAAGATTATGAGAAAGTATGTGTTATCCATTGACCACAAGATCTGAGTCCAGTAATATAAAACTCTCTTCACTTGTTTGGTTACAGTGCAGAATATAACCATTTGTTTTGTGAAATGTTATCTTTTAAAACACTTTCTCAATGTAAATGAGGGTATTATCTGTACATCTCAGGAGTTTATTATAAAAATCAACACAGTACTTATTATAGATTCTATAAAACTATGTCTACATTGTCAGATTACGGTGTTAATAATTATAGGAATCATTTGTTTAGAAGGAGCAGAAACATTGTAGAGCTGGCTTAACCAAAAGATGACGCTTTCTGCTTCCGTAAAGATTTATAGCTTCAGAAACCCTATACAGGGTCACTGTGAGTTGGAACTGACCAGATGACACCTAAAAACAACAACAACAACATGGTATCCAAGGTGAAAAATATAACAGAATCAGGGCGTCAGAAGGTTTTAATTTATTTCATAAATAATAGGAAACAAGAGTTTTATTCATGTCATAACACTGTTAGCATGATCAGTGCATATCTCTGCAGTGCGTATACATTTTTTACTGTAAAGTGTCGATAGATAGATAGATAGATAGATAGATAGATAGATAGATAGATAGATAGATAGATAGATCGCGCGCTTTGGTAGCATAGTGGTTACGAATTAGGCTGCGAACCACAAGATCGGCAGTTTGAAACTACCAGCTGTTCCGCGGGAGAAAGATGAGGCTTTCTGCTCCCGTAAAGATTTACAGCCTTGGAAACCCTGTACAGGGTCTCTATGAGTCAGAACCGACTCCATGGCACATAGCAACAACATATATATATATATATATATATATGAAAGAGAAGTCTATATCAAGGAGATGGCGTACAACTGTAGAGACCCAAGTCCCCAACAGAAAACAGAAGGAGCCTTTACTGTGTGTTCGTTATATTAGGAGCAGGCTATACTCCCAAAATAGTTGGGAGAGTACATTTTTTACCAGTGTTGTAAATGGGAAATGCTCATAGCCAATCATCATAGAGTTAACTATGCCTGTATTAGGTTTCACCACATCTCAATTGCCAAGCTGAGAATCCTGGCACAGTCAAGTTGACACAAAACCTTAACTATCACCCCGTATGCATACAAAAGCTGGACAGTGAATAAGGAAGACCAAAGAAACAATGATGCCTTTTAATTATGGTGTTGCCAGAGAACTTGTTGTCAGGAGGGACCAGTCCCTGGAGAAAAACATCTTGACAAAGGAGAGAGGGTCAGTTTGTTAAAGTAAAGAGTCAGCAAAAAAGACCTTTCACAAGATGAATTGACACAGTGCCTGCATAATGGACTCAAACTTAGCAACAGTTGTAACGATGGCATAATACCAGACACTATGAGCTGGAATTGACTTGATGGCACCTAATAATAACAACATAACAGCAATAGATGGATGCTGGAAATTCAGGTAGAATATTATACTTGTATAGTGAGAGGTACCCTGGTGGCATATTGGGTTAAGTGTGTGGTGCTAACTGAAAGTTCAGTGATTCCAGTCCACCAGAAGAAATATGAAACTATCTTGTATACCTGCAGGTCTCTGTCCAAAAGGGTTGCTATGAATCAGAATGGACTCAGTGGCAGTAGTGGGTTATAGTGAGACGAAGCCCTGTGGCACTAATGGTTTGAGCTGGACTACTAACTCAGAAGGTAGCAATTTGAATGTACCAGCCCCACCATGGAAGAAAGCTGGTGATCTGTTTCACTAAAGATTGTTGTTGTTGTTGTTACGTGCCGTCAAGTCAGTTCTGACTCATAGCGACCCTGTATAGGGTTTCCAGGGAGCAGCTGGTGCGTTTGAATTGCCGACCTTGTAGTTCACAGTCTCGTGTATTCTACAGCACCACATCAGAACATTACAGCCCCCCAGAACTCTATGGAATAGCTCTTCTTTCTAATACATTGGGCCGTCATGATTTGAAATTGATTCGATAGCTTCAGGTTTACTTTATTTTTTTAAGTTTTCACTGTGAATTGAGTGATTATTTATATGGGAGAACATCAGCTTTACATTCATTCTATCATATCAAACAACGAAAGGGTACACCACGCAAGCTTTCCCCCTGGCGGTCAGCACACAGCCTCTCTCCCTTCCTGAGTTTTGAGTCCCCAGCTGCTCAGTTTCTCCACGTCATCGACTTTGCCTCTATCTCTGCTGTCACTGCTGCTCTGGATAGGGTCCCACACTCCGCTCTTCTCTCTTCATGTTCCTAGGGACCTCCGCTTCTGAGCTGCAAAATCAACCGCACCCCTCCTTTTTGTTATAAAACATCTCCCTTTACATTTGCAACACTCACAGTCAGTCTTGATAGCAGTTATTCACTACTGAACCACAAGAGGCTTATCCCCATTTCCTTTCTTCAGCCCTGTTCAGACAGGTTAGAAACCACTCAGTGGAGATTCTACCTTCCACCGCCCCTCTAGAACTAGGCTCCCTCTTGAAAGCTTGTAAACCAGTCACTTCTTGCCTTTGTAGGTTCCCCCTCCCCCCCCCATTTTGGGTAGCCTAGTGTCCAAGTTGCTCATCCCTGTCTGCCCTGTGTACCAAGGGGGTGGGAATGATCCTTGTTGTAAAGATTTGTTCACTCTTTTGAGCTACTGCATCCATAGGTGTGACCATATTTTTGTTTTGTTAAGCATTTTCCCCATGAGAAGGCTATAATATGAGAACTATGCAATTTGAGAAAATTAAAGAATATTTTCCCTGTAGTGAGTTTCTTCTGGTTTCAGATTAGAATTGCTACAATCTTAATAGTTTAGATAAGTAACAATAGAAGGAAAGCAATTTAATAGAGCGGTGATGGGAACCATTCATGAAGGACTTGAAATATGTTTTCCCACTTAAATTATAAGCTATTTTAAGCTACCTGATGTTTGCAACGTGAATGGAAAGATAAAAAGTACATATACAAGAGGGTTTCAAACAGTTCATGAAAAAAATGGAATTAAAAGATAGTGGAGTTTTTCTACAAATACTTTTCATCCCCCTCATAAAATAGGATGCTTAAGGTTAAAATACTATATATGGCCTTTAACATAATTTCCCCAAAATTATGTTAAAGGCTGTATATATTACTAAAAATGAATTGCAAAATATTTTCATCAGTGATGCATTGTCAGAACAGTTACTTAGCTTCTTTGCATTGATACTTTTAAAAGAATAATATTTGTATATAGTCTGCCTGGAAATCAGCCTATAATTCTAGTATAATTTTCATAGATAGAGACAGGTACTTAACATTTTGAATTGACTATAAGCATTTTAACAATCAAGAAAAGAAATATAGGTATTTCTCCCTCACCTTAATAATATTTATTATTTCAGATATTACTTATTGTAAGTAAGGAGCTCTGGTAGCATAGTGGTTATGAAACAGGCAGCGAACCGCAAGGTCAGTAGTTCGAAACTACCAGCTATTCCACGGAAGAAAGATGGAAAGACGAGGCTTTCTGCTCCCGTAAAGATTTACAGCCTCAGAAAACCTGTGCAGGGTCGCTATGAGTCGGAAACGACTCCACAGCACATAACAAGAACAACAAGTCAGTAATAGACTCTGTACTTTGCTATGCAATATTTATAATAATTTTTTGAAGTATGAGACCAAGTCAAGGAGTAAAATCCTCCAACAATATTTAACATGAAATTAAAGGAAGTACAAACTCAATCATTCCTAGTGATAGTGGGATAAGAGGAGGGAGGCAATCTATAGGATATTCTAAAAATAGGAATGTGCTGTCAGTGAGTCAGTTCCAACTCAGCAACCATTTCTTAGGCCTTAAATCTTTGCAGAGCAGAAAGGCTCATCTTTCTCCCATAGAGCGGCTGGTGGACTCCAGCCTTGTGGTTTGCAGTCCAGTGTTTATCCTACAGAGTCACCGCACTCCCAAAAATAGGAATAAGATGTGTAAATGTATGTTGTTGCTAATTGCTGTCAAGTAGGTTCCGAATCATAGCAACCCTGTATAGGGTTTCCAAGAAGCAACTGGTGGGTTTGAAATGTCAACCTTGTGGTTTGCAGTTCAGTGCTGATCATATAGCACCATACCAGAAGTCTGTGAAAATGTATAGTAGTAGGAATATAGGAGCAAATCATTAGGTATACTAGTTGTTGTTGTTGGTAGACTAGTAAAAGACTACAAATTGGTTGAATTGCATAGTATAAATCATGCAACAAATTTAAGAATTTGGTTTTGACCAAGTATCAAGGGACGTTGCTGTATGGATTGTGTAGTTCTTGTGTGGCTTTGTGAGTTAATCCACTGGACTGCAAAGTCTGTTTGAACCACAAGGATGGCATTTCCAGTTCACCAGCCACTCCTCAGAAACCCTATACAGGATCGCTGTGGGACGGAACCAGTTCTACAGCACTTTACACCACCACCAACATATGGGTTATAGTTCCTGAACAGATTACATACAGGCAGCTTCTTGAGGTGTTTGGATGCTAACAAGAATTGAACAAGGAAGAGTGACAAAAAATTTAGACTATGACTGTAGAAATATCAAATAATTGATTATCTATAATATAGACTGAAACTGTATATTGTTGTTGTAATATGCCATTGAATTGGTTCCAACTTGTAGTGACCCTGTATGGGGTTTCCAGGGAGCTGCTGGTAAGTTTGAACTGCCCACCTTATCCTTCAGACCTTATTGTCTAGTGCTTTATCCCACAGCACCATAGTGTTTGTTATTGTTGTTGTTGTTATGTGCTGCGGAGTTGGTTCTGACTCATAGTAACCCTGTACAGGGTTTCTGAGGCTGTAAATCTTTATGAGAGCAGAAAGCCTCATCTTTCTCCTGCGGAACAGCTGGTAGTTTCAAACTGCTGTCCCTGAGGTTCGCAGCCAGATTCGTAACCACTACGCTACCAGAGCTCCTTACATTAATTTAAATATGGCAATATGTGTAAAATATACTATGATGTATAGTAGATATTTCCTGTTAATTACTAATTTATTTTCAACTAAGGTCTTAAGTAAACAGTGTACCCAGGTATAGCTAAGATAAACACTATTTTTGTTCTTGTCATTTGATTCAGATACTTTTCTGTTCCTGTTGGTCAAAACAGAACTCATGCTGACTGCTTTTTTGAATGGCCTATTATATGTGTGTGTGTGTATATATATATATATATATATACATACATTTTCTTTTTAGTGCCTAATTTATTGTTACATATATTTTACTTTCTCTTAGTACATGTTAAGTTTATTTATCTTTGCAGCTGAGTTAAAATTAGGTTTTAAGGGGAAAATTACTGTAATCTTTTCTACAGCTTCTATAAATAGTACGTAAGTGCATATAGTACACATAGTAAACTAGCACGCAGGGGAGTTATCCTATAATCCACATTACATAAAGATGTGTTACGTTGCTATTGTGGTTTTACCTTAAATATTGCACACTGTTTCTCAGTGACATGGTGTAAATTGTGGCGCGAAGAATTCTTCTGGGAAGGCTTAGAGACTTGGAAACACTGACTTCAGAAGTGTATAGACCTAAATGAGAAGCTATGTTGAGAAACAATAGTTTTCCATTTTGAATACTTTCGTGTAATAAAGGTTTCTGTAATTTTGTAGCAGTATTTTTTACTTAGCCTTGTATAACGTGACTATGTTGTTGATGTTGTTACTGTATCTAAATCAACCTTGCATTGATAATAAAGTATTTCAGTGTCATTATTAACAGCAATATTATGGTAGTAAAAACACGTGGAAGCATGTATTTATAAAAGCTTCTGGTTGTTAAAGCTTGATATCAGTTCACTGATAATAAAAATACCCAGTTGTAACCATTTTCTTCACTCCTCAGGTGTTAGTGTCTGTTCAGTCACTTATATTAGTTGCTGAGCCTTATTTTAATGAGCCAGGATATGAACGGTCTAGAGGCACTCCCAGTGGCACACAGAGTTCCCGAGAATATGATGGAAATATTCGACAAGCAACGGTTAAGTGGGCAATGTTAGAACAAATCAGAAACCCTTCACCATGTTTTAAAGAGGTATGTTCAAAACAAACTAGTCTTACTAAAGACTAGAATAGAGTGTTGGTATAGCACTGGACTGCAAGGTTGTTTGAACTGCAGGATTGGAGGTTCAAATCTACCAGCTGCTCCTCAGAAACCTATTCAGGGTCACTATGAGTTGGAACCAACTCAGTGGCACTTACAACAGCAAAAACTAGACTATGAGGGTTTTATAAAAGTTTGTGGATAAATGGAATTAAAATATAATGGGATATTTCCATGAACTTTTTGAAGCCCCTCATAGTTTATTAGTATTGTGCTTGCTTTTTGACTTAGATATTCTGTGGTATATTTAACTTTAATGTTCTAAACATTTCTACAGTTCTTAGAGCTAATCCCCAAAACTCATTAATGCAGTAGTATGTTGTTAAGTGCTGTTGAGTTGGTTGCAACTCACAACAACCCTGCATAGAGTTTCTGAGGAAAGGCTGGTAGGTTTGAACTGCTGACCCTGCAGCTAGCTGTCCAGTGCTTTTCCTACAGCGCCACACCAGGACACCAAGTATAGTATAGAAGAATTTTATAACTTACATTCCAAAAAGCACCTGGGTATGTTTCAGAACAATCATCTTTCTGATTTCTAACCTACTCTCTCACTATATATGTTAACTTCAGTGGTTCTTGTAGGTATATTCTTTTTTTTTTATGCTTTCTAGTTTTCTTGCAAGTAGGAACTTTTTCCTTATACTAACTTTTGTGTGTGACTATTAATGAACAAACATTTTCTTCTTTATGAAAATATTGGATTTAGTAAATATCTAAAATCTGTATTTATACTTTCATGTTCTTTTATTTCACCTCCTGAATTATGGTTTGTTTTCTGTGATTAGTTGTCTCTGTTGTTGTTGTTGTTAAGTGCCATCGAGTCGGTTCCGACCCATAGCGACCCTGTATAGGGTTTCCGAGGGTGTAAATCTTTATGGGAGTAGAAAGCTCAAAATACCAGCTGAGAGGGAAGGAATCTTCACATCAATTATCAATCCAATCCCTCCTGTATACAGGGTAGACA
>NW_006408534.1:3951096-3989318 GCF_000296735.1 Chrysochloris asiatica | reverse complement strand
AGGGTTTCCGAGGGTGTAAATCTTTATGGGAGTAGAAAGCCTCATGTTTCTCCCGCGGAGCGGCTGGTAGTTTCGAACCGCTGACCTTAAGGTTCGCAGCCCGATTCATAACCACTACGCTCTACTTAAAATTCGATTATCCTTTTCTGCTGTTGTGTCACATTACACAATACCACCTTGTAACTGCCTCTTAAACAAGGCTTCAGTCTGGTTCACACATAGCTGATAAAGCAACATTGGAACAGACCGAATTTTGGGGGGGAATGAGGGTGGGGGTGTGTGAAGTGGAACGACAATCAGAACAGGAAAAATTATCGTCGAAGCCCTGGAATGGGAGACTTAGAGTAGACATAGGGAACCATTTCAAGAATCTAATGCAGGAGATTGGATTATTGCCGAGATTGTGGATAGTGGCTGTTTCAGAGAAGCACAGTTGGCTGCCATCTTTGAGTGGGGCACTGTTGTTTCCAACTGTGCTTGTCAAGAGATCTCATTGACTATGCAATGTGCATGCTGCCCTTGTCTTAATAAGAGGGAGATTAAATTTTTATCATTGCATCAACTCATAATTTTTTCTGTTCCGATTATCATCTCAGTTTACATTTTACAAACTCTATTTTGTCACAGTTTTACTTCATTGGCCATGACTAAACCTAGAAGAACCAGTTTTGAAGCTCTGGTCCTAAAACATTTTTCTTAAAACTATTTTCCTTAATAATCAGTTTCTTAAATTATGCATGAGACTCAATAGTTTAGAGGAAATATTAGCAGATATTCTGTCTTTACTATAACTAAGGTGATATTAACATGTGAATACTTTGTAGCATTAAACTTCTTTACCAGTCAGAATTGATGTTTATGCTTCTCCAGCTCTGAGGAAATGTGAAAAGAACAATTTTTTTTTTAAATAAATAAATTTACATATCATTGTTACTTGAATTACAAAGTTGGGTATTCAGAAAATTTGCAAAAGCTTGCCTTTTACCTTAAAATCACCGGAAATCACTTTACTAAGATAGGTAATACAAACATGCATTTCTATGAGAGCTGATGCATAATATTATGTCCCTTTGCCAGCTTTAGATTACTAATATTAAGTAATTCATTTGTAACACTTTAGAATTTTGTAGACAGAAAAATATTATTGAATCTTTTAACCTGTATCTTTATAATATCATATACTTTGTCTGACCATTGCTTTGTGTTTTATTTAAGGTTATACACAAACATTTTTACTTGAAGAGAGTTGAGATCATGGCCCAGTGTGAGGAGTGGATTGCAGATATCCAGCAATACAGCAGTGATAAGCGGGTAGGCAGGACTATGTCTCACCATGCTGCAGCTCTGAAGGTGAGTAAGCCCTCCCAAGGTGAACCATGTTGGTGACTTTAAAAGATTTGTCTATTCATTGGCAGACCTGTGGTCAGCAAAAGGCAAATAGAAAAATCAAAGAAACGTAAGATTTGTTTTAGGTTCAGAGGCCTAAATTGCTACCCGGAAGTGTATGGAAAAATTACATTCCTTTTGACAATGAATTGACAGTTCTTAAAATTATAAATAAGCACAGGAACTGGCTTAGTGGAGGTTGTAGAGCTCTTTGAAGATTATGTCAGTTAAGTGTGTTCCGTAAATGCCTTGTTTTATGTATCTTTGATCCTTCCTTAGACTTCTTACCTTCTAGAATTTTATTACTTGAAATAATGAGAGAGATGTGTGTTGCAAAACTCCAATGACTGATTGATTGCAGTATCTATGATACAAACTATTCATGAGGACATAAGTAATTATATTCAGTTTGGGCATTCACAGAATGGAAATACACTGTATAGAAGTGATGGTTTTGGTGAATTTTTTTACCCCCTCCTCAAAATATCTGTCTTTACTCAGCTTCTGTTCATTTCATCCTGTACGGTTTATGTTCTCTCTCCCTCCCTTCAGTGTTTTCCATTTCTACTGATTCCATGTTTTCAGACCACTACAGTGCTTCTGGATTTAAAAATAACATCACTAAACATGTCTGGATGATGATGATGAGGATTTATTAGTTTTTGTAGGTGTGATTTTTTAAAAGGAAGTTCTTATTGTTTTGAGATACATACAGAAGTATTTGTGAGTGAGAAAACAATATAATATTTGTTACTTGGTTCAAAATAATATGAGATCGGGGCAGTGGTGAGGCTACAGAAGAAACAAACAAGATAAACCAAGTCATGGGTACATGGGACTTTGTTTTACTATTCTACCCACTTTTTATGCTTGAAATTTTCCATAATAAATGCTCTAAAAGAAGAAACAAGTATTTTTCCCTTCCATCTTCCTAAAAAATTGTTTCTTCTTTCACTTTCAGACTTCTTGATATAGCTATTAACATTTCATGTCTCCACTTGTAAATCATCCCTTCACTGATTAACCTGCTGCTTGACTTCCATTCCAAACAAATGACTCACCCTCCAATTCTCAAAGCTTACCTCTCTATTCACTTATCTGTTCTTTTTCCTCTTTTACACATGCTGACTTTCGTCTCCACTTTTCTTCTGCTCTACTGACTCACTACCATTCAATTCTTAGTTTAAATTGCACTTCATGGAAGCTTGCTTTGAGTATTATTTCAGTCTACGCCCACCTATGAAAATGTATAACATTTGTGTAATGTTTGTGTTTTTTGCTACACTTTGCTCTGTAGACTATCCTGGTTCTTCTCATGTTGTCAGTGCTTTGTCTGTGGTGAAACCCACGTGGAATTTGTTCATAGCAGACTAATAAGTGAGAACAAGTAAGGCCTCCTTGCTTTGCTTACTGGGTAACTACCTAGGCCTGGCAGTTTCCTTCCTTCATTTCCAATAGGCCGGGCTGCTCATGGAACTGAAGGCTGCATCAGTACATGCATGTTTATGGCTTTGTTAACTAATATCAAGCAGGGGTTTTAGATGTTTTCAGACAAAACAGGTTTTGGGATCTGTTTTTTGATCCCTTTAAAAAGGCTCCACCCTGTTTCTGACTCATTCAAGCACATTCATATTGTATTAAACTGTTGGCCACCATTTACTTTTTTTTTTCTTCCTGTTTGAACAACATGAAGGATATATTTAATGTTGCTAAAGTGTACGTGTGAAGAATATTGAATTGATAATGGTCAAATTACTTATATAGCTTGTTGTTATGTGCCATCGAGTTGGAACCGACTTTGTTTTAATTCTTTAAGTTTGATTTTGTTCTCCTGAATGATTGTACAAAGGCAAGTCAAAAAGTTTCACTACTACGGTTCTAGTTTATACATACACAGGTTTATTTCAAACAAAACTTGTGTAAACATCTCTCTCCAATCGATGGATAGTTGCAGGCAAGTTTGATCACTCATAGTCATGTCGTGATACATTAATTGAAAAAAAGGTCCAACCAAAAACAGTGGTTTTCAAGGAGAGATGCTAGACCAGTTTAGAAGGTTGTGGCACCTGTTTTGGTGAGGGATTCCAAATAGGTAATCTTGATAGGTTTTCTTGTAGGACACAGATCAATCATAAGAACTTATTAGAGAGAATTATTAAGAAAATGAAAAACTGATGTGAAAAAAAAGTCAAGAAAGTTGCATAGAGGAATTGTTTTCCTACACGACAGTGCACCTACTCATTCGTCGAGGGTAGCAAGGGCTGCCCTATAAGGAGTTCCTTGGGAAACCTTACCCCATTTACCCAACAGCCCTAATTTTGCCCCTTCAGACTTATTTTTGTTCCCAAAACCAAAAGACCTTATTTTATTTTAATGTTTTATTGTGAATGAAGTGATAATTTACATGGGAGAACATTAGCTTTACATTCATCCTATCATATATTGTTACATTGCCATGGTTACAGTCCCCTCCTTGCATCATCAACCAACCAACGGGTATACCCTGCAAGCCTGCCCCTTGGTCTTCAGCACACTGCCCCTTTCCTTCTCTGGGTCTAGAGTACCCAGCCGCTCCATCTCTCCACGTCATCTTCTCTGTCTCTGTCACGGGCATCACTGTTTCTCTGGGTAGGGTCCTGCACTCCGCTCTTCTCCCTTGATGGTCCCAGGGACCTCCGCTCCTGGACTGCAAAGTCAACCACACCCCTCCTTTTGCTACAAAATGTTTACCTTTACCTTTCCAACCCTCACAGTCAGTCCTGATAGTAATTATTTACTATTGTACCACATGAGTGCTATCCACATGTCCTTTCATCAGCCCTGCCCAGACAAATTAGATGCTACTTAGTGGAGATTCTACCTTCCTCCACACCCTCTGGATCTAGGTTTTCTCTTGAAAGCTTGTAAGCCAGTCACTTCTTGCCTTTGTAGCCCCCGCATTTTGGATAGCCAATGTCCAAGTTGCTCATCTCTGTCTACTCTGTTTATGGGAGGGGGTGGGAATGATCCTTGCTGTAAAGATTTGTTCCCTCTTTTGAGCTGCTGCATCTATAGGCGTAGGTCAAGTTCATCAAATTGTATCAGGTGATGCTTTTTTTCCTCTTCTTTCTTCTTCTAGTTGAGCTCTGATCATCCAGTCATTGAAGCCAGGACAAGTGGGTATTATCTGCAAGTGTGGTATTCTTATGCATATGCCCTCTCTTCTTATCAGCTGGACGCTTCACTCTCTACTCTAGTCCTCTGTGGCTATGTCACTGACTCTGGGCCCAAGAGTCTCCAGGTCTTGCCACACTGCTGGCCCACCAGGTCTCCACCCAGGTTCCAAGGAGTCTATTGAACATTGTAGGGCTTAGCTTGCAGCTTCATTGCTGTTTTTCCCTCACTTTCCCTTATCAGTGATGAACGTGGTCACCAATCAGAGCACATCTGCTCATGTATTCCCACTGAGACCATTTACTTCTGAAAACTTCGTTCATCCATTTATTTTTTAATTTGATAATGCTCACTGAGTTCCTACTTTATCTAGTCCTGTAATAGTCACTGAAATAACAAAAAAATGGAGAACAGTTCTTCCTCAGAAGAAGTTCTAGCTCTTTCACTACTTAGCTTTGTGAACTTGCTTATAATACTTAACCTCCCATCTGTTTCCTTATCTTAAATTAGAAAAAATTAGGCTCCCTTTATAGGTTATTGAAATATACTAAAAAGAACATTGTATGTCATGTATTTAGCATAATGCCTAATGTATTATGTTGTTGTTGATTGCCTTCAAATTGGCCCCAGATTCATGTCAATCCCATGCACAACAATGAAATATTGTGTGATCTTACATTGTCCCCATGGCCAATTGGATATTAAACCATTGTGATCATTAGGATTTTCATTGGATACTCTTCACAATTAGATTACACTTACCCCGAAAACTCCACTGAAACCCATGTGACATCATCCAGAAGCCTCCGGTGACATACAGGTGGTGGATGGGCATGAGATGCTTTGGCTGGGAATCCATATTGTTATAGTTAATATTATTTTTAGCACTGGCTCTAATGCTGCACTCTTTAAAGATGTCTTCACCAGTATTGTCAGTTGAAATAAATCTCTTCTTTTTCTTAGCATCCTACAGTACTTTACACCCTGAGTTAACTGCGTATTTCATTTTTCTTTTGTTCTTTACACTAAACTGTGAAGTGCTTGAGAATTTTTTACTTGTCTCCTTTTATTAAACATTCATTCACTCAGTTAACAAGAATAAACTGAGTATCTATTGCATGTCAGATGCTATGCTAGCCTCTAAGAATATGGCAAAGAAAAAGAAAACATGATCTAAATGTAATTGTGAATAATAAATGGAATTACCAAGGACAGGTTGAAAGGATTAAGGGAATGTATTCACAACAAGAAAAAAGCCCCAAGATCAGAGAAAGTGAGGTGCATTAAAAGATTGAAAATACTTTGTACAGCTATAGAGGAAGAACTCTAAAATAAATCAGGAATACGAAGGTAAGTTGAAGAGGTAGGCAGGTTTTAAGCAGGGGAATGGCATGATGGTCATGAAAACTAGAGTGGTGAAGTAAAGGAGGAGAAACAGCCATTTTTGTAAGATCACAATCAGTATGCCTCAGTGATTGAATTCTGGGGTGGATTCAGAGGAGTCACAACTTGAGGGTTTTGGCACTGACAAGTGGAGTAAATGGCATTCATTAAACTGAAGCAAACAGACAAGAGTTGACTGACAATTTAGGGAAAGGTGACCACATTAGAGGTGCCTGTGTGATATTCTACTGTAGATGAATCTATGATAGGGGATAGATCATGCAAGGAAGCGGTGTAGAATGAAAAGAGAAGATAGCTAAAGACAGAATCAAGCATTTCTACATTATTCAGAATAAGATTTGCTAACAAAACCAACTAGAAGGGTGTAGTCAGGGAGACCAGAGGGCACCCAACAGAATATTAAGTCATGGTGTTAGAGATGGTGGTGGTGGTGGTGGTGGTGGTGGTGATGGTTGTGTGCCATCAAGTCGGTTCTGACTCATACCAATTCTGTATGAGTTTCTGAGGGTATAAATTTTTATGAAAGCAGATAGCCTCATATTTCTCCCATGGTGCTGCTGTTGGATTCAAACTGCTGGCCTTGCAGATTAGCAGCCCAACACATAGCTCACTACGCTTCCTTAAGTCATAGTGTTGTTGTTGCTGTTACATGCTGTCAAGTCAGTTCTCACACATAGCGACCCTGTGAGGTTTGAACTGCAAATCTTGTGGTTGGCAGTCCAGTGCTCATCTGACAGCGCCACACCAGGACTCCAAATCATAGTTGTTGTTGTTGTTATGTGCTATGGAGTCGGTTCCGACTCATAGCAACCCTGTGGAGGGTTTCCGAGGATGTAAATCTTTACGGGAGTAGAAAGCCTCATATTTTTTCCACGGAAAAGCTGGTAGTTTGGAACTTCTGACCTTGCAGTTCACAGCCCGATTCGTAACCACTGTGCTACCAGAGCTCCTTTTAAATCATAGTAGTCGATAGACAATAGTATTTTCAGAAGGAAATTGTCAGCAGTGTCGTACTCAGAACCAAGACATCATTTGATAACTTTCACCTTGACTCTCAGTAGTTAAAAGGGACAGAAGCCATACTGTGATGGGTTAAGAAATGTGTGGGAGATAGCAAGAACTTTGTGAAGAGAAATGAGAGAGAGAGCATGAGTTGTCAGCCTGAAGGAGATGTGGGTTGGAGGAAGTTTTAAGATCTAAGATTTCAGCAAGTTTAAATACTGATGATATGGCAGTGGTTTTCCCTTGCTGAGTATTCATATAGTTAACTATATGTTTATAAAATGCATTCTAGTTCGTTCTGTAACGTACTAGATATGTGTGAGGTGAGGAAAGAGTTGTGAACTATTTTGCTATTGCTGTATATGTCAGACTGCAAAGTCATTTGAACTACAAGGTCGGTGGTTCAAGTTCACCAGCTGCTCCTTCCTTGGAAACCCTGTACAGAGTAGTTATGGGTTGGAATCGACTCAACAGCACTTAACAACAACAACAACATTAAATAAATGAAGAAAGTCAAGTACTAAAGAAAAAAAAAACTGTCTGTAGCCACTTTGTCTGTAAATTAGGGCAGAATCAAGACTGGACCCCAGGTCATGGGTCTAGGTTTTATGAAACACGTCTAATGTGACCAGTGATGGTATCCAAATGCCTTGATTTCCTGAGATAGTGAGTCATGTCTTCAGCATGACTTTTTTTTATTCAAACCTATTTTGTGTCCCCTGTCATTCTGCACCGTACGGATTTCTTTCTTTGTCTGTCTTCCCCATGAACCTTTGTGTATCCACTGTGCCCAACCAAATCTGGCCACATGGGAAGGAGTACAAGATCTGAATATGCCAGGCTTCAAACCAAGTGCTTTCATATACCTTAAAGGCTTTGTAGCACAGACTGCACATTACAATCACTTGGGGAGCTTTAAAAACATTGATGATATGAGCCTACATGTTGTTGTTGTTGTTATGTGCCATGGAGTCGGTTCCGACTCATAGCGACCCT
The DNA here is from genome assembly GCF_000296735.1 of Chrysochloris asiatica. Classification (NCBI taxonomy): domain Eukaryota; kingdom Metazoa; phylum Chordata; class Mammalia; order Afrosoricida; family Chrysochloridae; genus Chrysochloris; species Chrysochloris asiatica. The sequence continues at coordinate 3,981,377 of NW_006408534.1, read as the reverse complement.
GTACAGGGTTTCTGAGGCTGTAAATCTTTATGGGAGCAGAAAGCCTCATCTCTCTCCCACGGAACAGCTGGTAGTTTCGAACTGCTGACCTTGTGGTTTGCAGCCCAATTCATAACCGATACGCTACCAGAGCTCCTTATGAGCCTACATAGAACTAATTAAATCAGATTTAAGGGAAAGAGTTTTGTTTTCAAACCTTCCCAGGTGGATCTAATACACAGCCAAGGTTGAGAACCACTGTTTCTTTGTTTTGTTTTTGTTTTATGATGGTTTTTTTGTTGCTGTTGTTTTTGAACTTGTTATTGTGAATAAGGGGAAGGTTTATAGAGAAGATCACTTTTCCATTCAAAATGCATGTACATTTTTCACATTTCAAAATTGATTGATTGTACAACATAATCTCACATATCCCATATCCTCCTGTTTTCTGTTTTTCCACTCTTCCTCTTTCCTTTCCTTTGCTAACCCTTAGGAACTTTGTCCTCGAATAAACAGCGAGAATCACTGTTTTTCATTATCTGCTTTAATCCTACTCATACTAATTAGAAGTCCTGGTGTGGTGCTGTGTGATAATGCGCTGGACTTCAAGGTCTGTTTAAACCACAAGGTCGGCGGTTCAAGCTCACCAGCTGCTCCTTGAACACCCTATGATAGGGTCACTATGTGTTGGAACTGGCTCAACGGCACTTAACAATAGCAACATACTAATCAGTATAGGCAATGTTATTCTCAATTAAGGAGTATGGAAATAGGCCCAGGGAGGGCAAGGATACTCAGAAACCAGGATTCAAATGAAGGTCTATATTATTATTTTCATTAGTGCTAAACCGAACTAAATGGATTTCAGATTGTTTTCTATTGCCCTTAACAGCATATTAATCTTTGTATATGGGGTACCTATCTCTGGTTTCAGAAAAAGCTGCCTCACACAGAGGCATATTACCTAATAAGCACAGTAAGCACAAACTTACTTGTAGTTACTTACTAATATGTAGTGAACAATTTCACATGGGTTTCCCATAAAAAATGTGTGCAATTGTTCTCTACAGATTAACAAGTAAGCACAAATAAACTTCTACTTACCTTGCTAACTGGGTATTCTGTCCCTTTCAGGGATTATACATTTGAAAAGAGGCTATGATTCTGTAGGAAGAAGCTGTGGGGTTGGGAAAGAAACAGATGTCAGCCATACTTAGAAGCAGGATCTTTGATAAAGTGAAAAAATGTGAAATTATGCACTGCAATTTAGTAAGTAAGCACATGCTTACCATGCTTACAGAATAACCTGTTACTGTAGGGAAGGGGTAATGGAGTAGAGTCCACAGGCATATTAACTTAAGGCTTTTGGGAAGCAAAACCAATTATTTTGAGGTTAGGAATTTTCGTTCACTGTTCTGGTGACTTGCACAAGGAAGTACGCTATAAATATTTGTAGGTTGATTTGCATTTCGTTATAAACCCAATTCCTTCCTCAGATGTTCTTGAGCTCAGATTCTAAATTTTACCATTGTAACAACAGTCATCTTTTCTCCCCTTGTAGCGTCACACTGCTCAACTCCGGGAAGAGCTGCTCAAACTTCCGTGCCCTGAAGGCTTGGACCCTGATGCTGATGATGCCTCAGTGATGTGCAGTAGTGCCACCTCAGGTGCTGAGGAAACTGCAGTGCACGATCAGGTCAAACCCAGCAGCAGTAAAGAACTCCCCAGTGACTTCAAATTATGAGCTGCATTGACGTGGACTTCATAGACACAAAGGCTTTGAAGCACAAGCCAAATATGTCAATATTTGTATGTAAGAAACTAATTATGTATTAGGTAATGAAACTGAAACTATACTATGCCCTTAAGGAGATCCAGTTTAATTCAAGGTGATCTTTTATTTACCTGTACAAGAGTGTAAACTTTTTTGTGCTTTTATTTTTCAATTGTGAAAACCACTGATTGGTATGTTCAACAAATTTGTGTATACAAAGAAATGGATAAATCACTGATATATAAGGGAAACTACCTTAGGAAAGAATGTTTACTGAATGTTTATTTTATTTTATTTTTTTTTTACTGTAGAATGAGGGGTTGTTAACAAAGAATATATATTGGTCATTCTTACAACTACTATTTAAAGTCAGCAACTTTTCACTGAATTTGATAGATTGAATGTTTGGCCATATCTTCTTGCTCATATTTGATTTCTGAAGATCTACATACACTTCAATAAAAGTTAAATGGACATGCTCCCTCTTTTTTGATTTACTGGTACATTTTTTAAGTAATGAATCTGCCATAAAATGCATATAGCCAGATACTTGCACTTGTACGGATGAATTTATTACATTCAACATATTTAATTTTATGCCTTCTAATTCTAAAATGCAGTGAAAATAAATGAACATGATTTTATTCTATGCCAACATTTGGGCCTCTGAATGTATCCGTTATTTGAATTTAAGTGTATGAAAAAGAATGGTCAATTGGGAAAGTCACTTAAACTGCTTTTTTGTTCCCCTAAAGGGCTCTTGTTTTCTATCTGGTTTGATTCCTAAAATCACCTGTCTGTATTAAACACTGAGGCTCTACAGAGAGGATGTACCCTCTGGTGCTGGACATTCTGTACCTGCCACATAGGCTTGTTTTCATGCAAATTCTTCCTAGAACTAAATAAATAAAAGACTTAGGTGTATTAATATGTCTTGTTTCTAAAAACAGTTTGCCATGGTGTGAAATTCTATTTCTGCAAATAATTGGAGACGTTCAAGACCTAAGCTTTCGAGAGGAATTAATATTTTCCCAAGATCTTTATCACAAGGGAAAAGCTAACGTGCTTCATGACAGTACTGGTGCTCTGTGGGAACCCTGAGTCTGGAGCTGCTATGTAAGGGAAGCAGTATTGTGAACAGTGAACAGTGAGTTGCTCTCTCGAAGACAAGAGAAATAGGGAATCTCCCCTGTGAGATGCTGTCTCATGTTCAGGTTACAGAGACCTGAGCATGAGTAGATGGGAACAAAAAAAGTAGCTGACGTTTGATCCCTAGCCAGGTATTACAACTGATTAGTTGTTCTTTAAACAAAAGCTAATTATTCAGATAAGTTTTATGACTGCATTGCTTTATCTTGCTATATACTTTTCCACAATTAAAAGTTAATACTTTGATATGTCCATGTATAGATAATGCTGGAATAGTAGTATCAGTTTGTTGAAATACAAGCTTCAAATCTTAGGATGTAATGAGATTGGTTTGGCCAAAATATTCTAAGACTTGGAAAACAGGCCCTTTGGGTCAACCTAGACTCCAGGGATCTGATTCAGTTGTAGATGTTGGAGGGGGTTGGATGAACTCTGAACCAGAATGAGGCATTTCAGAGCAAGGGGAGCTCAAGTTGAGCTACTCTACTGATGCTTCAGTCTTGGGGAAGATGATCAGAGCATGGCAGTCCTCAGGTTCTTTTGGTTTCAGCAATAATTCATTTTTATTATGGTAATTTTATTGTATAGCTTAGTGTAAAAAAATTGGGAAGATACAGAAAAATTGGCATCTTCCCTTTAGTTTATTTTCTGTATTTCTGTTTTCTACGTAATTGTTATAATGTATATATAATTTTGAAGCCTTTTGTAGCCTTATAGGATTAGCACTGAACCTGCTAACCACAAGGTCAGTGGTTCAAACTCACCAGCTGATCCTTGGAAACCCTATACAGAGCGTTATGAGTTGGGATGGACTCAATAGCACCGAACCACAGCATGTGTAATTTTACCAATTTAATGTTGTATTACTTTTGGACTCCTGGTATGGCGCTGTGGGTTAGTGTTCTGAACTGCAAAGTCAGTTTGAACAGCAAGGTCGGTGGTTCAAGGTCACCAGCCAATGACACTTAACCACAACAATCTTGTCTTAGGCACGTTTCTTTTTTATCATTAAAAATTAATGGCTACATAATACGGATGTACCTCAAGTCCATACTGCTGAACATTTTGATTGTTCCTGCTTTTCTAACTATAAATATTCTGATGAACATGTTCTATATCTTTGATTATTCCTTAGGTAAATCCTGAAAGTCTAAAACCTAGGCCAAAGGCTTGATACATGATGGCCAATTGCTTTAGTTATGGCCATAGAGTAAATATGTATGAACAACCATATAGAATTATTTTTATCATACTTCTAAACACTTTTCCCAGATGGCCTTTAATTTTCATTTAATTTTTCTTGTAGACATTTTAAATTATGAAATCATCTGATATCTTCTTCTCTGTAATTTTAATTGTTTTTGTGTTCTTCATACAAAGACAAAAGAACTATAACATATTTTCTAACTGAGACTGATTTTGTGTTCTGTTCATCTGTCTGGCACTAAAGTGAAACAAGCTTGATTGAGCACTGCCCACACTCTTCTCTTCTACCCAACTCCATCCTGGAGCCCAGCATGGTGGGAAGAATGAAGAGACCACATAATCAACATGTAAGGTATAAGACAGATAGGAAAGAATTCCCATCATAATCTACTCTTTTCAAAATATGCCTAATATGGTACTGTTTGATAAGCACTGGACTGCTAACCAAAAAAGTCAGCAGTTCAAGCCCACCAACTGCTCAACTGGAGAAAGAGGAGGCTTTCTGTTCCTAAAAAAATATTACAGCCTTGGAAACCATACACAAGTTTGCTATCACTAGAAGTTAACTAGATGGCCTGGGATTTGATTCTGGTTGGATTCTTTTAGCATCTCTTCTCCGGATGGTTTAAAATAAAGGAGCTTTCCCTGCCATTTGAGCCTGTCCACTAACTGAATACAAGAGGACCCTTGCCCACTCCCTTAGCTTCTTCATGGGACCCTGTGAGCTTCACCAAAAAGCTTGTTTTGTTACTTTGCTTTGCTTCCTCCACTACATGCACTTCTCAGGTTGCACTAGCTGTTTTCTTATTCCGGAAGACACTGCACCAGGCCACCATTTGGATGTGTTTTGAGTTTTGTTCAATTCTCTTTTATTCAGGAAGGAACTACCCACTTCAGCATGTCAGCTGCAGGCTGTCCTGGACTGCTAAGAAGCATACAATCCCCAGTTATAGCATCATTACCAACTGGAGTCCTCAAGATGCTGGGCCTCCCTACCACCTTGATTTCTTCTTTCTCCTTCAAGGCCAGGTCACAGGGGATGGTGTAGGCATGCATCTTCGTCATCTTTTCCTTGCCCTTGTTTTGTTTTGCTTTGTTTTGAACTTTTGACTGTGAATTGGGTGAAGGTTTACAGAGCAGATCATTTTCCATTCAACAATTCATACACATTTGTTTCATGTCATTGATTGTACTCCCCACAACATAACATCACTCAACCCACTTCTGCATTTTCAGTTTCCATTCCTTTCTCCTCCTGAACCTTGCCCTTGGGTAAATGCTGTCCTTTTGATCTCAAATGTCTGATTATTCTAAGTTGTGTGGCTTTCATGAGTATTATTTTTTCCCCTTATTGCTGGCTAAAAATTGAGCCACGGTCGTGAATTCATTTCCAGACCTCAAGAGTGGTCAAGGGCCATAGTCTCAGGGTTTCACCAGTAACTACCCAACCAGTAAGTCTGGTCTTTTTTTGTGATTTTGCATTTTGTTCCACATTTTCTCCCACTCTAACCAGGGCACTTGTTAGTGGTAGCTGGGTACCACCTAGTTCTTTGGTCTCAGGGTTGTGGAGACTAATGTTCTCATGGTCCATTAGTCCTTTGGATGAATTATTTCCAGGTGTTCTCAATTTTCTTCACTTTTCTTTGCTCTGGATATAGAGAAACCAATAGATTTGCATGTTAGATGGCCATTCACCAGATTATAAGACCCCAGTTGTTACTCATCTAAGTTGCATGTAGAAAATTGCCCTTGTGTACTACGTTATGCCAGCTGACCTTGGTGTGTCCCCCAAGATCATACTCCTGAGACCTCAGGCCAGCAATTCATTCCCTCAAGGTATTTGGTTAGGTCTAAGAAGGCTTCTTGGAGTCCTGGTGTGGCACTGTCGGTTAGTGCACCAGACTGCAAAGCCATTTGAACTGCAAGGTCAGCAGTTCAAGCTCATCAGTCGCTCCTCGGAAACCCTATACAGGGTCGCTATGGGTCGGAACCAACTCGAAGGCATTTAACAACAACGAGAAGGTTTCTTAACTCTGCCCTCTTGTATGCTCCACCACATTCATGGAATAGAAGTGTTCTCTGACAAACGTACACATATTTGTGGGTACCGTCCTAGCCTGCCTCTCTCACGTGCTCAGTGGGTGTGTCTCTCCAAGCATTGTTTGTAGATCATCATTATTGCTGGATTTTGCATATAACAGTATTTGCCTCTCTTACCTGTAACTCTTGCACTCCTTCCAGTATATCCCTCTGCCACTATCATTTTTTGCTCATCACCTTTTTATATATTGCCTTTCTCTTCATTCAAGTTAAAGGGTCTACTCTCTAGTTAGTAATTTGCACTTTCCTTTACCCACCCACCCCTGGTAATGAGAAAATATTTTTTTTCAAGTGTGAAAACCTTTTATTGAGATCTTACACAATATTTGTCCTTCTGTGATTTACTTATTTAACTCAGCATAATGCACCCAGGTTCATCCATGTTAGGTATTTTGCAGATTCATTGTTATTCTTTAACATTGGCAGTACTCCATTATGTTTATGGTAGTTTGTTTATCCACTTTGCCACTGATGAATATTTAGGTTATCTCCATCTTTTTGCTATTGTGAATAGTGTTTTGATCAACATGGGTGTGCATATATAGCTGTTTCTTCAGAATATATACCAAGTAGTGAAACTGCTGAATCATATGATATTTCTGTTTGCAACTGTTTAGGAAGTAGTATGCTATTTTCCACAGTGGTTGCCCCGTTTTAAAGTTCCTCCAGCGGAGTATGAAGATTCCAGTCTCTTCACACCCTCGCCAGAAATTGTTGTTTTTTAACTTTGCTATCAATACTGGGGTGAGATGTTATCTCATTGTTGATTTATACTCTTTGATTTCTAATGATCATGAATATTTCTTCATATGCTTGTTTGCTACCTGAATGTCATCGTTGGTGAAGTGTCTATTCACATCCCTTGCCCATTTTTAAATTGCCATATTTGCCTTTTTGTTATTGAGGTGCTGAGGTTGTATACATTTTAGCGATTGTCCCTTGTCTCCTAAGTTTGTCCATTACCAAAGTTTGTTCCCAACCTATGGGTTTTCTTTTTACTCTTGGTGAAATCCCTTGATGTGCAGAACTGTCTAATTGTTACAATGTTCCATTCATCTGTTTGTCTTGAGAGTCCTATGTCCAGATCCAGCAGGAAAAAGAGTTAGACTTTCTTGTGTGTCTTACTATATTGGGAGCAGGCCATACCCCCAAGGAACCTCATAGCCAATCATCATAGAGTTAACCGTCAACTGTCAAGCCACAGGGAATCCTGGCCCAGTCAAATTTGCATAGAACCTTAACTATCACATGCTATTTGTGTGGTTTCAATTATATTTCATAGTGTATTTCTGCCATGTATTGTTGTTGTTAGGTGCCATTGAGTCGGCACCGACTCATAGCGACCCTATGCACAGCAGAACAAAACAATGTCTGATCCTGGGCCAACCTCACTACTGTTGCCACACTTGAGTCCATTGATGCTGCCACCTGGCCAATCCATCTCGTTGGTGGTCTTCCTCTTTTTCTCTGACCCTCCATCTTACCAAGCATGATATCCTTCTCCAGCGACTGTTCCCTCCTGACAATATGTCCAAAGTATGAGAGACGAAGTTTGGCCATCTTGGCCTCTAAGGAGCACTCTAGCTGCACTTCTTCCAAAACAGATCTATTGGTTCTTTTGGCAGCCCATGGCACTTTTAGTATTCTCCAACACCATAATTCAAAGGCATCAATTCTTCTACAGTCTTCCTTATTCACTGTCCAGCTTTTGCATCCATATGAGGTTATTGAAAACACAATGGCTGCCATGTATTAGGTCCCCTAATGTATCGCTATATTACCTTTAAACCTTTAGGTTACACATTTAGATCTCTGATCTATCTTGAGTTCTTTTGTTTATGTTGTAAGATATGGATCCTGTTTAATTTTTCTGCAAATTGATAGTTTTGCCAGCACCATATGTTAAAAGAGACTGTCTTGTTCCACTTAATGGGCTTTGACCCTTTGTCAAAGATCAGCTGCCATAAGTGGATAGATTTACTTCTGGGTTCTCAAGTCTGTTCCACTTACCCATGTGTCTGTTATTGTACCAGTACCAAGCTGTTTTGACTACTGTGGCATACCAGCAACAAAGTGACTAAAGATTTATTTTGCTTCTCTTATTTGAATTGTTGGAGAGGATGAGTTAGGGTGTTGTTTTGGTTATCTCCTTTTTTGGGGGGATGTTTGCATTTATTGCTATAAATTGTCCTTTGATAACGGTTTTTGCTGTGTCCCAAAGGTTTTGGTATGTTGTGTTTCTTTCTCATTTGATTCATGGAATTTATTCCAGTAGTTTAATAAAGCAGAGTGTTATTATCTTTCCATGTACTTGATTTTTGTTTTTTAACTTCGATCTTCCTATTGCTGATTTCTAATTTTATAGCGTTGTGATCTGAGAAGATGGTTTGTAGAATTTCATTCTTTTAAATGAGGCGTGCTTTGTGGCCTACAAAATAGTCTATTTAAAGAATGTTCCTTATGTTCTGGAAAAGAATGTATATTTTGTTGTTGCTGTGTGGAGCGTTCAGTATATGTCTATAAGGTCATTTTGGTTGTGTTGTTTACTTCTATGTCTTTGTTGAGTTTCTTTCTAGTTGTTCTGTCCGTCATTGAAAGTGGTATATTAATAGCCCCATACTATTATTGTGGCTCTGTGGGTTAATGCACTAGACTGTAAGGTCAGTTTTAACTACAAGGTCGACTGCTCAAGTGTACCAGCTTCTGCTTGGAAACCCTATACAGGGTCACTATGAGTCGGAACTGACTCAATGGCACTTAACAACAACAATTATTGTAGAGCTGTCTGTTTCTCTTTTCAATTCTATTTGAATTTATGTATTTTGAGGCTCTCTCATTGTGTGCCAAGATCTTCATTATGGATATGTACTCTCGTTTAGTTGACCCTTTAGCCATTATAAAATATCATTCTTTTTCTTTTAGGCTGGTTTTTGCCTTAAAGTCTGTTTTATAAAAGTTTGATGTTGCTACTCCTGAGCCTTTTTGAATGCCATTTGTTTGACATATTTTTTCCATCCTCTGACTTAAAGTTTTGTCTTTGTGTCTTGAGGTGTGTCTCTTGCAAGCAGCATATTGATGGGTCCATTCTGCTATTCTCTGTCTCTTGAAGTGGTGCATTTAATCCATTTATGTTCCGTGTAATGACTGTTATAGTGACTCTGCACACAACAGAATGAAACGTCTTTGTCCTGTGCCAGCCTCACAGCCTTGTTGTTATGTTTGAGCTCATTGTTGCAGCTACTGTGTGAATCCATCTCATTGAGGATCTTCCTCTCTTGTGATGACCCTCTACCTTACCAAGCATGATGTCTTCCTGATAAACATGTGAAAAGTACATCAAAAACAGCCTCATCATCCTCCATATAAGGGGCATTCTGGCTATAGTTCCAAGACAGGTTTGTTTTTGCTTCTGGCCGTCCATGGTGTTTTCAGTATTCTTCAACAACACCATAATTCAAACGTATCAGTTCTTATTCATTGACTAGTTTTTAACATGTATCTAAGGGGATTGAAAATACCATGGCTTGTGTCAGGCACACCATAGTCCTCAAAGTAACATCTTTGTTCTTCAGCTCTTTAAAGGGAAGGGGTCTTTTGCAGCAGATTTGCCCAGTGTAATACATTATTTGATTTCTTAACTGCTGTTTTCATGAGCATTGATTGTGGGTCCAACTAAAATGAAATCCTTGACAACTTCAATCTTCTCCCCACTTAAATGATGTTTTTTATTGGTCCATTTGTGAGGATTTTCATTTTCTTTACAGTGAGTTGTTATTCAGACTGAAGACTGTATTGTTTGATCTTCATCAGAAAATGCTTCAAGTCCTTGTCAACTTTCAGCAAGCAAGGTTGTGTCATCTGCATATTGCAGGTTGTTGATGTGTCTTCCTCCAATATAGACGTTGCCTTCTTCATATTATCCAGCTTCCCAGTTTATTTGCCCAGGATACAGATTGAACAAATACAGTTAAATGATGCAACCCTGGCACATACCTTTCCTGATTTTGAACCATGCAGTATCTTTTGATCATCAAATAACTGCCTTTTAGGCTATGTACAGGTTCCACATAAACACAAGTGTCCTGGAATTATTCTTTGTGATGTCCTTAGTTAAGAAGCACACAGTGAGATGCCTTTGCATAGTCGTTAAAACACAAGTAAACATCTTTCTGGTATTCTCTGCTTTCAGCAAAGATCCATCTGATATCTGTAATGATAGCTCTGTTTCCACATCCTCTTGAATCTGGCTTGAATTTCTGTCAGCTCCCTGTCAATGTGTTGCTACAACCTTTTTTTTTAACTATCTTCAACAAAATTTTACTTGTGTGTTATCTTAATAATATTGTTTGATAATTCTTGCATTCTTTTGGTTGAACTTTCTTAGGAATAGACACAGATATGTTTCTCTTACAGTCGGTTGGCCAAGCAGATGTCCTCCAAATTTTTTGGCATAGACTAATGAGTGCTTTCAATGTTGCATCAGTTTGTTGAAACATTTCAACTGGTATTCTGTCAATTCCTGGAAACTTGTTGTTGACTAATGCCTCTAGTACAGCTTGGACTTCTTCAGTATCATTCATTTTTTGATCATATGCTACCTCCTGAAATTGTTGAACACCAACCATTTTTTGTGTGTGCACTCCTTCCATTTTCTTTTGATTCTTCCTGCATTGTACAGTATTTTGCCCATAGAGTCCTTTAATATTTTAAGTCAAGACTTGAATTTTTTCTTCAGTTCTTTCAGCTTTAGAAATGAAGAACGTGTGCTTCCATTTTGATTTTTATCTCCAGGTATTTGTACAGTTCATTTACATCATCATTGCTTTCATTGACTTTAACTACTTTACGTTCAAGAGCACGTTTCAGTTTCTTTTCTTTCTTTCATGTCTGCTTAATGATCTTTCATTTTCTTCATGGATGATGGTCTTGCTGTCATCCCACAACTCGTCAGGTCTTTTAGTCACTAGTGTTCAGTGCATCAAATCTGTTCTGAAGACAGGTGGAGTGTGTTCCAGGTCATAAATTGACTCTAATGTACTTGTAGCTTCAACCTGAACTTGCATATAAGCAGGTTCGCAGTTATCCCCTGTTCTTGTTTGTGGCCGATGATAACAAAATTCTCAATTATTTCTTTCCACCAATGTAGTTAATTTGATTTCTGTGTATTCCATCTGGAAAGGAGTCCATATATATAGTTACCATTTATATTGTTCAAAAAAGATATTTGAAATGAATAAGTTGTTGGTCCTGCAAAATTCTATCATGTGTTGTCCAGCATCATTTCTATAACCAATGTCATGTTTTCCAACTGCTAATCTTTTCTCTTTGTTTCCAATATTGGCATATCAATCACGAATAATTATCAATGTATCTTGATATCATGTATGATCAATTTCAGACTCAAGATGTTGGCAGAATTCTTGAGTTTCTTCATCTGTGACTTTTGGTTGTTGCTGTTGCTCGTTGTTGTTGTTATGTGCCATGGAGTTGGTTCCAACTTGCTGGTAGGTGTTATCGAGTCAGTAACGACTCATGGTGACCCTATTCATAACAAAGCATTGCCTGGTCCTGTGCCAATCCTCATGATTGTAATGCTTGAGTCCATTGCAGCTGCCACTGTGCCAGACGATCTCATTGGGATTCTTCCTCTTTTTAGCTAAGTCCCTCCACTTAAACAAGCATGATGTCCTTCTCAAGAGACTTAAACTTCATGATAGTATGTCCAAAGTATGAGACAAAATCTGACCATCTGTCTTGTAAGGAGCGTTCTGGGTGTACTTCTTCCAACAAAGATGTGTTCTGGCTGTCCATGGTACTTTTAATATACTTCTCCAACGCTATAACTCAAATGTATCAATTTTTCTATGGTCTTCCTTATTCACTGTCCAACTTTCATATGCATATGAGGCTACTGAAAATACCATGGCTTGGATCAGTCAAACCTGAGGATCAGTCAGTCCTCAAACTGACATCTTTGCTCTTGAACACTTTAAAGAGATCTTTTGCATAGATTTACCCAATACAGAACATCCTTGATTTCTTGATTGCTACTTCCATAAGTGTTGATGGTGGATCCAAGCAAAATGAAATCTTTGTCAATTTTAATCTTTTCTTCATTTATCATGATCTTAATTATTAGTCCAGTAGTGAGGATTTTTGTTTTCTTTACATTGAAGTGTAACCCATACTAAAGGCTCTGGTCATTCATATTCATCAGTAAGTACTTTAGTCCTCTTCAATTTCAGCAAATAAGGTTATATTATCTGCATATTGCAGGTTGTTAATGAGTCTTCCTTCAATCCTGAAGCCATAGTCTTCTTAATATAATCGGGCTTCTCAGATTATTTGCCCAGCATACAGATTGAATAACTATGGTGAAAGAATACAATCCTGATATACACCTTTCCTGATTTTAATCCATTCATTATCTCCCCTTCTTTCATTCTAAACAACTAAATCTTGGTTTATGTACAGGTTCCTCATGAGCACATTTAAGTGTTCTGGAATACCCATTCTTCCCAATGTTATCCACAGCTTGTCAATATCCACACAGTTGAGAACATATGCATGGTTAATAAAGCACAGGTAAACATCTTTCTAGTATTCTCTGCTTTCACCCTAGATTCATCTGATGTCAGCAATGATATCCCTTGTTCCACATCCTCATCTGATTCTGGTTGGAACCGCTGGCATTTTCCTGTCAATGAACTGTTGCAGCTGTTTTTGAATGCATTATCTTCAGCAAAATTTTGCTTGCAGGTGATTTTAATGATATTGTACGATAATTTCTGTAATCCCCTGGGTTACCACTCCTTGGAATGGGCACAAATACGGATCTCTTCCAATCAGTTGGCCAGGTAGCTGTCTTCCAATTTTTTTGTATTGATGAGTGAGTACCTCCCTTGCTATATCAGTGTATTGAAAGATTTCAATTTGTAGTCCATCAATTTCTGGAGCCTTGTTCTTTGCTAATGTCTTCAGTGCCCCTTGGGCTTCTTCCTTCATTACCATTTGCTCTTGTTATGCTACCTCTTGAAATGGTTAAACATCAACCATTTCTTTTTGGTACAGTGACTTTGTGTATTCCTTCCATTTTCTTTTGATATTTCTGCATCATTCAATATTTGCCCATAGAATCCTTCAATATTTTAAGTCAAGGCTTGAATTTTTTTTGCCAGTTCTTTCGTTTGAGAAATGCTGAGTGTGTTATTTCCTTTTGGTTTTCTAAGGGCACATTTCATTATAATACTTGACTTTGTCTTCTTGAGCTGACCTTTAAAATTTTCTGTTCAGCTCTTTTACTGATTTCTTCCATTCACTTTAGCACTTTAGAACAAGTTTCAGAATCTCTTCTGACATCCATTTCAGTCTTTTCTTTCTTTATTGTCTTCCTTTTATTTCCTTCCGGTATGATGTTCTAGGTGTCATCCCACAACTCTTCTTGTCTTCGGTCATCAGTGTCTAATGCACCAAATCTGTTCTTGAGATGATCTCTAAATTCAGGTGGGATATGTTTAAGGACATATTTTGGCTTTCATGGACTTGTTTTAATTTTCTTCAGCTTCAGACTGAATTTGCATATGAGCAACTGATGGTCTGTTCCATAGTCTGCCCCTGGCCTTGTTTTAACTGATTATATGAAGTTTTTCCACTCTTTCTTTCCAGAGATGTAGTCAGTTTGATTTCTGTTTATTCCATCTGGTATGGTCTATATGTATAATTGTCTTTTATGTTGTTTAAAAAAGGTATTTGCAATGAAGAAGTCGATGTTCTTATAAAATTCTATTATGTGATCTCCAGCATCAGATTTTCCAACTACCGATCCTTCCTCTTTGTTTCCAACCTTTGCATTCCTATCACCAGTAATTATCAATACATCTTGATTGCATATTTAATCAATTTCATACTGAAGAAGTTGTTGCTGATAGCGGTGGTGTGTCACTGAGTTGGTTCTAACTCATAGCAACCCTGCATAGGGTTTCCGAGACTGTAAATCTTTATGAGAGCAGAAAGCCTCATCTTTCTCCCATGGAGTGATTGCTAGATTCAGGGCTCCTTGAAGGAGTTGGTTGTTGTTGTTGTTGTGTGCCATGGAGTCGGTTCCGACTCATAGCGACCCTGTACAGGGTTTACGAGGCTGTAAATCTTTACGGGAGCAGAAAGCCTCATCTTTCTCCTGTGGAACAGCTGGTAGTTTCGAACTGCTGACCTTGCAGTTCACAGCCCGATTCGTAACCACTACACCACCAGACAGAGCTCTTCAGTTTCATCATCCCTGGCTTTGGTGGTTGGTGTGTAAATTTAAATAATAGTGGTATTAAGTGGTCTTGTAGACGTATGGTTATTATCTTATCACAAACAGCATTATATTTCAAGATAGGTCTTGAAATGTTATTTTTGATAAGGCTTATGATGCTATTCCTCTTCAATTTGTCATTCCCATTTTAATACACCATGTATCTGTCAGAGTAAAAATGACCAATACGTGTCCATTTCAGCTCACGAATGCCTAGATTATCAATCTTTATGCATTCCATTTCATTTTTTTACAGCATCCATCTTTTCTAGATTCATATTTTGTACCTGCCGTATTCTGATTATTAATGAATGTTCATAGTTGTTTCTCCTCATTTTGAGTTGTGCCCCATCTGCAAAGGAAAGTCTGGAAAGTTTGACTCCATTCATCATTGTCAACTTTACTTTGAAGAGGCAGCTCTTCCCCAGTTGTATTTTGAGTGACTTCTAACCTGAGGGGCTCGTCTTCTGACAATATTCATAATGTTCCAATATTTGGTGCTATCTGACAATGTTCCACTGCTATTCCTAAGGTTTTTACTGGTTAAACATTCAGAAATAGTCTGCCTCTCCTTCCTAGTCTGTCTTAGCAGGAAGCTCACTGAAATCTGTCTGCCATTGGTGTCCCTGCTGGTATTTAATATACCGGTGGCATAGCTTCCAGCTTCATAGCAACATACAATCCACAAAAGAATGACAAGCTGACAGAGGAGCAATGGAAAAGGAAGAATGGAAACAGGAAATACATGGAGAAAATTGATTAAATGGTATTACCTTGAGAGGATTGCAATCATGGAGACGAAAGAAATTATATGATCTTTCTGATGTAACTTAATGATCTGCTCTGTAAATCTTCACCCAGTTCACAATAAAAAGTTAAAAAAAAACAGTGACATAAAATGTCCCAAGTTTGTTGAAAGATATGAATCTATAAATCCAAAGTTATGACATTCCAAGAAGAAGAAAAAATTATAGACTAGTCAATCCTACTATGATTGGTTGGTGTGTGCCATGGAGTTTCGACCTAGCGACCCTGCATAGGGTTTCTGAGGCTGTAAATCTTTACGGCAGCAGAAAGCCTTAGTAATTTTTTAAAAAAGAACAAGTCTGAAGAACTAACACCATTGATTTCAAGGGCTAAAGCTACAGCCTTCCAGACCATGTGGTATTGGCACAAAAATAGACAAGTATTCCAATGAAACAGAAACCACAGAAATAGTCCCAGACATACATAGACAACTGATTTTTGTTTTCATTATTATAAAGGTATTAAAGCAATTCAATATGGGCAAGAAAGTCTTTTCAAGCAATAGTATTGTACAAGTGTGTATACATATTCAAACAAATAAACATTGATCCATTCCTTGCACCACGTAAAAAATTAACTAAAAATGGATCATGAACTTACATGTAAATTGTAAAGCCATATTATGCCTAGATGAAAATGTAGGGCAAAAATAATTTAACCTTGATTCTGGCAAAGATTTCTTATATATGACACCAAAATCATGATCCACAGATGAACAAGTTAGTAACTTAGAACTTTATAAAAATTACAAATTACTTCCATTCAGAGGACACTGGTAAGAGAATCAGAAGACAAGCCACAGAATAGAAGAAAGCATTTGCAAAGCATTTATCCTATAAAAGGGACTTCTATCCAGAATATATAGAGAACTCTCAAAACTCAAGAAAAGAAAAACATTTTCAAAGTGAGCAATGTATTTGGACAGAAAACAACTGTTGTCGAGGGTATGGAGAGACTTTGTTGGTGGGGCTGTAAAATGGTGCAACCTCTGTGGAAAACATTGTGCCTCCTTAAAAAATTGGAAAAGAACACCATTGTTGTTACATACCATCAAGTCAGTTTCAATTCATTGTGACCCTGTACAGGGTTTTGGAAGGATGACTGGTGGGTTTGAACTGCTGACCTTCCAGTTAGCAGTCCAGTGCTTATCCTACAGTGCCACACCATGGCTCCAATATGACCCAGCAATTCCTGTAGGTATATATATTAGAAACATAGAAGCACAACATAAATAGATATATGCACATCCATGTTCATTGCAGTACTCTTCAAAATAGCAAACAGATGGAAACAACCTAAATGCCCATCAAAGAAGAATGGATCAACAACTATGGTACTTACAATATGCAACAGAATACTAAACAATGATAAAGAACACTGATGAATCTGTGATACACTTCATAACAGGGATGAAACTGGAGGTTATGACGCTGAGTGAAATAAGCTAACCACAAAAGGACAATATGGTCTGAGATGATAAAAAGCCAAGAACAGATTTTCACAATAAAAACATTGTGTGACGGTGTGGGAGTGGAAAAGAAGGTAAATTACTAATTAGAAGGTAGACACATTGTCTTGGGTGAAGGGGAAGGAAAAATTTTTTTTTTTTTAATTGGCTGAGCAACAAAAAGGAAAAAGTCAACTTTCTTTTTTGGTGTTCAGCCAATTTTTAAAAAATTTTCAGGAAGATCTGATTTTCTATAATTCGTTGTTTTGTTGGGTGTCAATTTTCACTTGTGGCGATACCATGTGACAAAAGAACTGTCCCATAGGGGTTTCTTTAGAGAAGCAGATTGGGTAGATTCAAACTACCAATCTTTTGGTTAGCAGCTAAGTGCTGATCTGTTGCTCCATCAGAGCTCTTTGAGGTAGTTAGACTCTCATCAAGAAGAACTGTCCAACCATTCACAGACTATGCCGCTTAAGTGTTTAGGGGAAGAGCTGATGCTAATGTCTCCTTGGAACAGCACCATTGGAAAGATTAGAGATGGTTGCCTTGTTCATGGAATACTACCTACCAATGGGCTTTAAAATGACGTTGGTGGGACCTCCAGAATTCACAAAGGATGCTGACACTCCTATTCAGTATTTGAAATAGAAACACAAAGGTGAATTTATTGCTTACTATGTTTTAGAAATATTGTCTTGACTGGGCACAGTTTCTCCCAACTGAGGAGAGTGTTGACCTTATGTTGGGTTTGGGGATTGTCAGACTTTCAGAGACATGACACCATCTGTAGAAGATTGTTGTTGTTAAGTGCTGTCGAGATGATTCTGACCCACAGCGATCCTGTATAGGGTTTCCAAGGAGCAGCTAGCTGGTGACCTTGAACCACTGACCTTGCAGTTCAAATGACTTTGCAGTCTGATGCATTAGCCCACAGCGCCACAGCAGGACTCTGAATTACTTAGGTAATAGTTTGATGACTTAGGTGAAACTTGGTGGTGGGTTGGCCCTCAGAGCATCCCTGACAGGCTAACTATCAGAAGCAAGGGGCTGACACTGATTGACTTGTGAAGCTATATTCAATGAGGCAAGTTGTCAATGATTGAAGAGTTTTAAAGTCTGTTCAGTGGCTTACAGAACATCAATCTTTTCCTAAGTTTCTAGGAAACGATATAAAATGGGTTTTCGTTCAGTTTCAATTTTCCCTTAAAGTGGTCTATTAGTTCTGGACTTGGGAGTGTGTGGGGCTTTCTGAATGGTTCACAAGTTTACATTCTGAATCCAAGTGAACTATATTCTTGGGTTACAGAAGAAACACAAGTTTATTTCTGGCTCCTTAAATCTCTATTTGTATGTCCTTAGATCAGTAACATGACTTCTATGTGCTTCAATTTCTTCATTTGGAATTAGAAATAATAATTGTCTTGCTGTGTTCTTAAAAATGTCAACAATGTATATTAACAGAAATGAACCTGATTTCTGACTCATTAGACTCACCTTCAAAAAGCACTGAAGATAGAGGGTTCTGATTTAACTGGTTGAAGGTAAATCCAGGCCGTGATCATAAAGCTCTCCAAGAATCACTATAAAGTGCTCCAAAAAGTAAGGCTTCTCTCTCAATCCTGTCTTCTCTACCTTTATTAGTTGCTTCCCTTGAACTTGGTGGCTTTCCTGAATGTCAGTGTTTTTTCCTCCTGCATTAACTGAGAAGGGAGAGCCCTCATACCATATGTTTGTAGTTATGTGATGGGAAGCCTATGACTCTAATGCTACTATGGAAATAGTCATTCTATCAATGCACAAAAGGACAAGTCACATTGATCACTTGGATAAGAGAAGTGTCTTTAGGGTCAAAACTGGAATGAAAGGGATGGGTAGGGAAACTGGAAATGACAGATCTCCAGTTTGGTCTTGTTTGGTCAGGTCACATATAGGGTATTCCTAACGTTTTCTAGACAAGAGCCAAAGGTACATACGGAAATGTGCATACCAGGTGTCAGATACTTAGAAGTTTCCAAATTATCAAAGCATGGAATGAACTATGTGATTTCATCCTCTTTGACAAATTTATCTTGTCAGTGGAAAAGAAGAAGATCCCCAATGAGATGTATTGGCACAGTGGCAACAACTGTGGGTTCAAGCACGACAATTGTCAGGATGGGGCAGAACCAGGCAGTGTTTTCTTCTGTTGTGTATAGGGTCACTATGAGTTGGAATTGACTCCACGGCACCTGAACAACCACCACCACAAAGCTGTTTTTTATATAAGTGAATGTTATCCACATAATTAATCCAATCAGTGGGTATATAAAAATATTCTGTTGATGGGCTAGTAATATTTGAGTAAGTAATTAAACTGAGACATGCATAGTAAATTAAGAAACCCTGGTAGCATAGTAGGTTATGAGTTGGGCTGCTACTGAAAAATCAGCAGTTTGAATCTACCATCTGTGCTGAAGGAAAAAAATGAGGCTTTCTGCTTCTTTAAAGATTGACAGTCTTGGAAACCTTAGACAGACAGGGTCGCTATGAAGTTGGAAATGACTCCACGGCACATAACAACCGCCACCACCATATATAACAAATTGTACATTTATATTATAAAAATTCAGAATCTTGCCTTCATTTTGAGTTATTATTTATGGGTTCAAAGATTTTCCTACTTCTATTAACATTAGAGAGCAAGAGGATTAAAATATACAATGTAATTTTATTAAAAATATATAAAGTTGGAGTGCATTTTTATTAAAAACATATACATTTTAGTAAGTGTAAGAAAGTTTTTTCATGTTTTAAAATGTATATTCTAAGCTATTTTAAAGTATCTGTTATAAAGGGGAAATACCCACATTTTAATTAATACTGATTAAAGTTTATGATTTTTATTTGCTTTTAAGATTTAATTCAATCTTATTTTTATACAAACAAAATTGACTAGCTGGAGTGTTCAATGTCAGCTAATTGCTAGTGTAAATTGGTGCCATGCTTAAAACATTTTACATTTTGTATAAATTGTTCAGTTTTTCCTAGTCACTTTCTGTTGTTGTTGTTGTTGTTGTTGTTATGTGCCATGGAGTCGGTTTCAACTCAGAGCAACCCTGTGCAGGGTTTCCGGGTTTGTTCTAATCTTTGGAGCAGAAAGCCTAACTCCAAACCTACTTCCCTCTAGTCGATTGTGACTCACAGTGACCCTACAGGATAGAGCAGAACTGCCCCCTAGGGGTTTTTTGTTTTTTTGTTTTAAGTTTTTATTGTGGATTGAGTGAAAGTTTGCAGGGCAGATCATCAGTTTTACATTCAACAAATCATACACCTTGTTTCATTACAACGATTATAATCCCCTCCATGTACCATCTGTTAACATTATTTCTCTCTATTCAGTTTAGCTCTTCAGCTCTTCTTCTTTTTTTTTTTTTTTAAACACTCAGGCATATATAATAACTTACACCACCAAAGGCGCATTCTGCAAGTCTGCCTCGTGGCCACCAGCTCTTAGTCCCTCTCTTCCCATGAATCTAGAGTCCTCAGCTGTTCCCTCTCTCCATGTCCCCATCTCTGCCTCCATCTCTGGTGTAGCTGCTTCTTTGGATAAGGCCCTACATTCTGCTGTGTTCTTCTCCCTTGATGGTCTTAGGGTCCTTTGTTTCTGGACTGTAAGATTAACTACTCCCCCGTTTTTTATACAAAAAAACTCTGTATGACAGAGCCCTGTTGTTCCAACATCGAGCATGCATCACTATTTACCTCTATCCTACTTAACCCATGCCAACCTGTCTCAGTGTTCCCGTATCTACCTTGTTCTTCCATCCCCTTACACACAATAGGGTTTTCAAGGCTGTAAATCTTTACAGAAGCAGACAGTCGCATCTTCCTCCCGAGGAGAGGATGGTGGGTTTAAACTGCTGACCTTGTAGTTTGCAATGCAACACGTAACCTACCATGCTCCCACAGCTCCTTTGAGTAACTCCAGAGCCAATAAATAGAACATAAAATGTAATAAGAAAATGGGCCCTTAATTTTGCAATTCTTTGTTGCATTTCCTGCTCAGAGGAAGATTTGACAGGCTAATTAATTAGTCTTATCACTTACCTGTGAACTTCTGTGAAATTTAATTCAGTAGTCTGTTTTCCACATTATCCACAGCCTAACTGTAGACTTTAAAAACCATTTGGACTCAGGAGTCTTCTGTTTTGAGAACACAGGTAAGATGTGGAGAGGTCTTCCTCTGGAGCCTGAATCATGTAAATCAATGTTTACATGATATTCAAGATCACCTTATCCAAGGATCTTCTTGAGTGAAAGGAACCCCCATGTAACCTTGGACTTACTTTGTGTGTTTGTGATATCTAGAGCCCTTTGAAGCAGAGGGCCGGGCGTAGGAGGGCCATCTTGCTTGACTCTAAGGGCAGGTGCATCTGAGAGAGAGCTCTGAAGTAGACGGAGTGATAGCCCCTAGAGGGGGCTGGTGGGGTCAGTAGAGGCACAGGTCCTAATATTGGTTTATGTCTCCTTTGAAATTGCATTGTATTGAATACAGTCTTGTTAAAAGCCTTATCCTGTGTCAATTGAATTAAGGCCTATCAAAGAGAAGGGTCTTATTTTGACTTGGACCAGAGCATTATGAGAAAAGCAGCACCCCTTCTTGGGTTATTATTATTGCTGTTAGCTGCCATTGAGTCAACTCTGTCTCATCGTGCCCCCATGTACAACAGAAGCATCTATGTACAAGGATCATGAAGACGGGCTAGAACTGTCGCTAGGTCCTATACCACTTTCATGATTCTTGGTATGTTCCGGTTGTGGACATTGTTTATTTTTGTCTCTGTCATCTATCATATAGATTAGCAACCACTGCTCTGTCATCTATCATATAGATTAGCTTGACTTTCCTAGATTTATATACAAATGGAATCGTAATATGTGCTCTTTTTGAGACTGGCTTCTTTCACTAAACGTAATTATTCTGAGATTCATGTATTTGTTATAAATAGCCATTTAAAACAATATGTTATTATTGTTGTTGTTAAGTGCTGTAGAGTGGGTTCCAACCCATACTGACTCAGCATAGGGTGTCCTGGGAGCTGCTGGTGAGCTTGAACTGCTGATCTTGCGGTGCACACTGACTTGGCAGTCCAGCTTATCAGTCCACAGCACTACACCAGGGCTCCTTTTTCTAGTATAGCTGAATAGTTTACCACTGTACGCATATGAGTTTCTGAGTGGTGCAAACTTTAACTTGCATGGCTGCTAATAGAGGTTTGATTCTACCCAGAGGTAATTTCTAAAAAAATATCAGCCATTGAAAATCCTATGAAACACAATTCTACTCCTATGCACCTGGGGTCCGCAACTGGGTGTATGGATAGATCACCATTTGGGTTGTTTCCAGTTTTGGGCTTTTAGAAAAAAGCTGCTACAAACACTTTAAAAATTATTATTAAATGTGACATTTGTTAATAAATATGAAAGTGAGCGAAGGACATGAAATGGTGGTTTGCCATGTTTGAGCTAGTGAAAAGATCCTGTGTCCTCTCAAAAACATACAGGATAGAAGCTATTTAGAGAAAGGTGTCATTAAAATACAACGTAAGATTCTGAGAAGCATGGCATAATGAACACATGCATATAATTTTGTGCTCTTTTCAAAACACGTTAAAACTTTGTAAGAAAAGAAAATTAAGACACAACCCACAAGGAAAGGAAAGACAAGAGAGCAGGTAACACCATTTTGGAAGGCAGGTAACTGATTTGACAGACCCTAAAATCCAATCCTAAAAAGGCAATAGGAAAAGGTAACACATGAGACTCATCTCTGACTGAAAAATCTGTTTGCTGTGGAGTCAATTCTGACTCATGACAACCTCTATGTGTCAGAGTAGAATTTTCCTGCATAGAGATTTAATGGAGGATTTTTCAGAAACAGATCCCGAGGCTTTTCTTCTGAAGCAACTCTGCGTGAATGTGAACTGCCAACCTTTTGGTTAACTGCTGAGCACATATACTTTGCACCACCCAGAGACTCCATCTACATTGAATAACCCCTGAAAGATTCAGTAACTGGGATGAACTAAGAGATTAGTAAACACGGTTTTAGGTTAATTAAATGGGATGTTCCATGAAACCATTACCCTAACTCTCCAATCCAAGGAACCAAATGTCATGACGTACTTGATTGGGCTTAAGCAGCCTCAGTTGTGTTTTGTATTATATTATTTTTGGTAAATGTGTTTATTACACAGCTTTTACCAATTCAAGTGTGTAACTTAGTGACTACTATAGAGTAATCAATTGTTCAGCTCTACCATTAATCAAGGAGTCCTGGTGTGGTGCTGTGGGTTAATGCACCAGAATGCAAAGTCATTTGAACTGCAAGGTCGGCAGTTCGAGCTTACCAGCTGCTCCTCAGAAACCCTATACAGGGCCGCTATGGGTTGGAACCTACTCGACAGCACTTCATGACAACAATAAGAACGCTTAATCAATGCAGTTTTTTCATGCCAGTGTTGGCTAGGCACAAGGTCAGTGGTTTAAAACCACCAGTTGCTCCATGGGAGAAAGATGAGGTTGTCTGTTTCTGTACATACTTACAGTCTGTTGCTAAGTGCTGTCAGGTTGATTCCGGCTCATTGCGACCCTGTATAGGGTTTTCAAGGCGAGGCTGGCAGGTTTGAACTGCCAACCTGAAAATAGCAGTCCAGGACGTATGCTACAATACCATGCCAGGACTCATTTAGTCTATGAGTTGAAAGCAAACTTGATGGTAGTAGATTTGGTTTTGTAAACCTAAATTCAGTACTCTTTAAGCGATACTCCCCCATTACAGTGGGAGAAAGATGAGGCTTTCTGCTCCTGTAAAGATTTACAGCCTCAGAAACCCTCTACAGGGTCACTATGAGTCGGAACCGACTCCACGGCACACAGTCACCAGCCACCATAGTTGTTACGAATTCGGGCTGCAAACCAAAACATCAGCAGTTCGAAACTACCAGCTGTTCCTCAGAAGAAAGATGAGGCTTTCTGCTCCCATAAAGATTTACAGCCCTGGAAACCCTGTACAGGGTCGCTATGAGTAGGAACCGACTCCATGGCACATAACCACCACCACCATTGCTTAAAATAGGACTCCTGGTGTGGCACTGTAGGATCAGCACTGGTCTTTGAACCACAAGGGTGGCGGTTCAAACCCACCAGCTGCTCCTTGGAAACTCTATACAGTGTCACTATGAGTAGAAACCGACACAACAGCACTTAGGAACAATAACCTCTTGAATTGGTTGAACTCTGACCATTTCTTTTTGGTACAGTAGTTTGGTGTATTCCTCCCATCTTTGCTACTTTCTGCATCAAAGTATTTTGATTCAATATTTTGCCCATGTCGTTGTTGTTAAGTACCAACTGTTTTCAAGTCTTTTGGGTATATGAGTAGGAGTAGAATTGTTTAACACTGTTTTTAATTATGTGAGGAGCCATCACACCGTTTTTTGTTTGTTTGCTTTGAACAATGGCTCTGTGTGCCACTGTGGGTTAATGCGCCAGACTGCAAAGCCGTTTGAACTGCAGAGTCTGCGGTTCAAGCTCACCAGCTGCTCCTTGGAAACCCTGTGCAGGGTCGCTATATTGGAATCGACTTGATGGCATTTAACAACAACAACGTGTACCATTTTTCATCCCCATCAGCAGTATTCCCAAATTCTTGCCAACATTAGTTGTTATTACTATTTTTCTAATTATTACTAATGTTAGTCATCTGAGCAGAGTGACGAATCTTTTTTTTTCCCCCTAGAGCGGAGCACCCGGTCTTTAGTTCTGCAGAACCTCTGTTGGGTTAGATCTCTCAGTTATTAGCCAAATTTGAAATAACTGCACTACCAGGGCTACTTGTTGATCTTTTGTTGTTGTTGTTAAGTGCTGTTGAGTCGGTGTTGACTCATAGTAACCCCAATAGGGTTTCCTATATGCTTGAACCACTGACTTTATGGTTCTAAGTCCAATGCTTATCCTATAGAGCTACCATTCTGTGTATTTTTGTGTTGAATAAAAAAAAAAGACACAGCGACCAAATATTATGCCCTACATAAATAGCTTTTAATGAATTCTTAATGAGAAGACCTTCTAGTGCATCTGCTGGCAGAGACTTACCTAAGATAGGCAGTTATGCCACCTGTCCCAGGAGTCAATGGGTGAGGTGGACCGATGGGGCACCAATGATTATTTTCTATGGCCACTGCAGTTGCCATAACCAGTTATTTAATTCATTCCAATTTTATACTGAAAGGGTTCTTAATCTGGGGGTTCACGACTCCACTTTGTGTATATGTTACTACCTCAAATGGATTCCAAATATTGAGTAGTAAGAACCCACGTGCATTCTGCGAGAACAAGGATTTGCTGTTGTTGTTAAGTGCCATCGAGTCGGTTTCGACCCATAGCGACCCTGTATAGTGTTTACCAAGGAGCAGCTGGTGAGCTTGAACCGTCAACCCTGCAGTTCAAACGGCTTTGCAGTCTGGCGCATAAACCCACTGCTTAGGGTAGTCTAGGAGCTGTGGTAGCAAAGTGGTTTCCAACCGGGCTCTGAACCGCAAGGTCAGCAGTTCGAAACGACCAGCTGTCCCGCGGGAGAAAGATGAGGTTTTCTGCTCCCGTAAAGACTTACAGCCTCGGAAACTCTGTGCAGGGTCTCCATGAGTCGGAACCGACTCCACGGCACATAACAACAACAAGGGTAGTCAAAGGTAGTCCAGAGGGTTGTGATGCAAAAAGGTTTCAGAATCACAGCTCATCAAGTAAACGGCTGTTAGCCAGAACTTTGGTTTTGAGCTGCATTTAAAATCCAATCCTTGGTTTGTTGTTGAATTGGTTCTGAATCATAGTGACTCTGTCTAGAGTTTCCGAAGAGCGGCTGGTGGGTTTGAACCGCAACCTTAAGGCTCAAACCGTCCTTTTGGTCCATAGTTTATCCTTCAGGTTCACACGGTAAACTAGCCACAGCCCCACTACAGTTGCTCCGGGCAGCGCCCCCTGTTGGGGCGGGATGAGATCAGCCTCAGTCTCAGCCACACACACACACGCACACGCACACACACAATTCCACCGATTTCCCCTCCCTGGAGTGGCGAGCACACTGGGCATGCTCAATAGCCTGGTCTCGGCGTTGTGTCCCAGGCGGAAGTCGGAAGCGTGTTTTTTTTCCCAGGCGTCCCTGCGCTGCTGTCATGGTTGCCTCCTTATATTGGTATCCGCACATGGGGTATTGAGGCTGTAGGGTATTTACAGTAATTGTCGCCTTTAGGTTTGGCGTCTTTGCACCTTACTCCTACCATCGTAGGAGCGCGTCTTGGCTGCATCGATGTCCGGGGAGATGTGGATTCCGGAGTTGGCAATTCTGAGGGGCTTCCCCACTGAGGCTGAGCGACAACAGTGGAAGCAGGAGGGGGTCGTCGGCTCAGGTGAGAGATGTTCACCTGCCAGCGTGGGGCCTGTGAGGAGGAAGGGTAACGGTGGTTGGATTCTCGTACCTCTTAGTTATACCCCCTCTGTAAGAGTCTAGCGGTATCCTTAAGGGTTATCGTGGTTTCATCCTTGACATGGTGGGCGTGGTGCGCGGGTTCTTTGGGTATCGTTAGCTAAAACTTATTACCTCCCAGATTCAGTAATAACAATAGCAATGTCTTTTAGTTTTTGGAGTGCTTAATATGTACCAAGTCATTTAATCCTTGTGATAGCTATGTGAGATAGATTCTACCATTAATTCCCATTTTGCAGATTGATTATGTAATTTAAAGTTACACGGCAGGTATACAGAAAAGCTGAAACAAGGCAACAGAGGTGTAGTTCTTGTGAGTAGTGCATATTTACTGGAGAGATAAAGAGTTAAAAGGTACATTTACTCCTGGGATATAGGCACAGCTTGTGGGATTTAAGCTGGACCCAGAAGAGAAATAGTAATATAGCACAGAATGTAAGTGTCTTTGTGTGTGTGTGTGTGTGTGTGTGTGTGTAACGCAGTGGTAAGTCTGGAAAAGTTTTATGGACGACAATCTAGAGTAGATTTCTGGTTAAAGGATAAGATGGCAAGTGGCGAAGAGTTCAGCAAGAGAAATCTTAAGTGCAAAGATGTCCAAGGTGGGAATGTGCAGGGGACATTGCGGGGAGGGGAAAAGAAGAGTAAACCAGTAGCTTGTTGTGACTTCAAGAGGCAGAATAATGTTGGAAGGGGGAGCCAGATGATGAAGTCTTTAGAACCTGCGTATCTTGGTGACATTTTCAGCAGAAGGGTTATAATTCTTACCAATGAAGGATATTATCCTGGGTCTCACTTCCACCTTTTTGGCCTTTATCAGTACAGTTGAACTTGAGGTGATGCTTGTAGATGATGAGGATTTGCTCATTGCTTTGTGATTAATGTACAGCAGGCATTCTAAATGTGTGTGTGTGTGTGTGTGTGTGTGTGTGTGTGTATGAGAGGGCTTTACAAAGTTTTGTGAAAAATTAAATACTGGGGGTTTTCCACAAACATTTTGAAGCCCCTATGTGTGTATGTGTACATACATAATATGTATATAAGTTTTTGTATACTACAATGATATATTTAATTATCAGTGTCATTATCCTTTATAGAATAAAAAAAAATGTTGTTTTGGCTTATTGAACTAATTCTTTCCATTACAGAGAGTGGATTTTGCCTACAATTGCTGCTAGAAGGGAGCTATGAACCAATATTCTTAAATTCATTAACTCAAAATATCTTTAATTCAATGATGATGACTGAAGAAAAGATCGACAATTACCTGGAAAAGCAGATAGTAACATTCCTGGATTGTTCAACAGATTTGGAGAAAAGCGAAAGGTAGCATTTCATTTGAAAATTGCATAGAAAATCAGATTCTGGGTACATTTTACAGTGCTTTGACATTGTATGGCACTGATTTTTGTAGTTGTTAAAAACTGGCTTTACATATAGTTATTGTTCAGGATGTACAAAGTAATCTATGCAAGAACTTCTGTCTAGAGGTCCCTCCACAATTAAATTGTAAAGTGATGTAGTATATAAGGGTCTCACATAGGAGACTGAGCATCTAAGAGGATGGTAAATGATAGGGCATTGAGCCTCCAAATGTTTAGGTCTCATAGGTAGGTTTTAGCCATAGGCAGAACTTTAAACTTTATTTCCTTTTAACCTGAGAACTCATGTTAGCAGTCTTGCTATTTCTAGGTTAGTGAGAATGATACTTGTAACTATTTTATTGTGTTTTGCACTTTGAGGAGCACTTGTGATACAGTAGTTAAATAGCTCTCCTGCTAACCAAGTGGTCAGCAGCTCAAATTGACCAGTTACTCCATGAAAGCAAGCTATAACAGTCTGCTTCAATAAAGATTTACTGCCTTGGAAACCACATGGGCCTGTTCTACTGTGTCCTGTGGGGTCACTATGGGTCTAAGTCTACTTGATGGCAGTAAGTTTCATGTGGTTTATGTAATTTTGGTATTAAGTAAAAGCCCTGGTGTCGCGCTGTAGAATATACACTGGACTGAAAGGTCAGTGTGAACTGCAAGGTAGGTGGTTCAAACTCAACAGCACCTCACTGGAAATCCTATACAGATTGGCTATGAGTTGGAACTAACTCGATGGCACTTAACAGCAACATAGTGGTGACATAATGCAGCAGTGAAACCTGACTTTTAATGCCCTATATTTGACAATAGTAAAATATTTTTGAAACCTTTTATTGTGGCTTGAGTGAGGGTTTCCAGAACAGATCATTGGTTTTACGCTGCACATATCTCACACTTAGTTTCATCTCAATGATTGCAATCCCCCACAATGCAACAGTTATCTCACTTCCTCCCTGTGGCTCCTTTCTCTATTCCATCCTCCTTTCCAACTCCTCTGAAACCTATCTCCAGGTAAATGTTGCACTTTTGATCTTGAGTGGTTGACCATTCCATAGTGAGCATACTCCACTAGTGTTGTTAGTCATCGCACATTTTTTAAAAATGGTTATTTTTTTTATTTTTATCTTTTTCAACTCAATGATTATAGTTCCCTTTCTGCAACATTATCTTACTTCTGCCTTATGGCTCTCCAGTTACATCTTGTTTTTCACAAATGAACAAGGCAAAAATATTTGATGTATACTTATAAAAAACAAACAAACAAACATGTATTTATTTAAGTGTTCAGTGGGCACATTCTGCCAGCCAGCCTCCTGCCCATAGGCACATAGCCACTGAGTCTGCTGCCAGCACTTTTCTAGGTAGGGATCTCATGCTCTACTCATGCTCTTCCTTCTTGATAGTCCTGGGTTCTTCTCTTCCTGAAATGAAAGATTAACTACTCCTTCCTTTTAATTGCACATCTTTACAGTTACAGTTATGACAATCGCAATTAATCCTGCTAACAGGTACTTACAGTTGAGTCATAAATCCTCCCATCCCCTTTCACGAGATCCGGCTGAAGAAGAGGGAAACTGTTCAGTGGGGATTCTACCTTACCCCCCTCATTCTGCTACTGAGCACTCTCATGAAAGCTAATAAACTAGCTACATCATGTCTTTGTAGCCTCTCTTGCCCCCATTTCTGATAACCAGTGCCTATATTTCTCATTCCTATCAATCCAGTACACTTAGGAAACAAAGGTGGTTCCGTGATATGAAGAATCCTTCCATTTTGGTTGGAATTTTGAGTAACTGCACCCATAAGCAAAGTCCAGTTCATCAAATTTTAGCAATTTACACTTGCTCACAATATCAAGGATTTTTATCTTCATCTGGTCGAGTTCTGGTCAGCTTGCCTTTCACGGTTGGTCAAATGGGTACTAGCTGCCTGTTTGGGAGTTCATGCACATCTCCCTGTATTTGGGATCAGCTGGGTGCTTCACTCTCAGCAATAGTCCCTAGTGTGTATCAGTTCCCGTGGAGTCAGGAGTTCACACATCTCCCTTAACCTCAGACCAGCCAGCCCTTCCTCTTCACTCTTTCATCTCAAGACCAGTGGAACATGGTCAAACTCAGCCTGGGTTTTCATTGCTGCATTTCCCCTACTTTCTCTCACTAGTGGACCAGGGTGGTCACCATCCAGCATACCAGACTGTTCATGGGTTCCCTTTGAGTTTCAGTCTTACAAGGGGGTTTTCCCTGATGGGCTGACCTTTCTTGCCTTGATGCCTTTAAAGCAAACAACTTGCTTGCTATTTTAATACCCAAACAGTCTGCTTTTTTTCTGCTGGTTGTTTTATAAGTAAGACTCTTCTGTTCTCCCAGCTGTTCTGGATTGGTTTGGATGTCTTTTCAAGTGGGAGTGTCCCACCAGCAGGAGAATTTTTCATGTGCCTCTTTCTTTTCTCCACTATCTCTGGTATCCGTGTCAAATTTTAGTTCTTTTTGTAAATGAATGCAATTTTGTTTGCCATTATTTCTAGGGAATGACTTCATATATTCCTTTATCAAATAAACCAACCACTGTATCAGGCTAAGTGAAAAAGTATTGCTACCAAAACCATGGAAATATTTTTTTTTTTTTTT
>NW_006408534.1:3933051-3950512 GCF_000296735.1 Chrysochloris asiatica | reverse complement strand
AAGTAGCCGAGGTTCCACGTGATCCTTACCCGTCTCTGGCCACACGTCCAGCATAAACAGCCGCCATCCGAGGAAGGCAGGGAGGGAGGAGATCAGCTGGGGACCCCATGCGCCCGTCGTTGTGGGCCCACCACCTGCTCTAAGGTGACCAAGTGGAAATATTTATTAAATAAAAATGTCAAAAGGTGAAGCTATTGTTTTTGATACATCCTCCATCTAAGTCTATATACTTCTGTGGGCAGTGTTTCCGTCTCTTTAACCCATTCCCAAAGAAGTCTGCACTATTCAGTTTACAAGATGTCAAAACAGAAGTTTTGGCATCATTGAGGAACTCAAATTGTGTTCCTTTCCAATTATCTTTGAGTTTTAGAAATAAAATGAAGTGTGAGGGGGAACGATCAGGGCTGTAGGGTGAATGAGGTGAGGTTTCCCAAGTAAATTCTCCCAGGATAGCCTGTTACCCTGGAAGAATAAGCACGTGCATTGTCGTGATGGAAAAAAATGCGCTTGTTACAACTTTCATGGCCTTTTCTCAACAATGCAGTTTTCCATTTGCTTAAAACTTCTTCCGAGAAAGCCGCTGTGATTGTCCTGTGTCATTTGAGAAAATCTATCAAGATTACCGCTTTGGAATTCCCAGAAATAGTCTCACCAGTTTCCTGAACTAACTTCTCTGCCTTGAATTGAACTGAGCCAGCAGATCCCCTTGGGAGCTACTTTTTGATTGGACCTTTTACTTGAGGGCATCCTAACGAGATGAAGGCAAAATGCATTACTGAGAGATTGTTTGCAGCCATGTATATAGTGGAACTCTAGTAGCAATACTCTCTGACTTACCCTCATATTAAGTATTGAGGCTTGGAAATGAGTTAGATGCGATTGTATCCTTTAGGAGTTCACAATAGAATGTTATTATAACTGTTATTAGTTGCTCTTTAGTTGAATCTGCTTATAGCGATCCCCATTTGTGTCATAAGATCTTCAGTGTTTGAATTTTTCAGAAGTAAATCACCAAGCTTTACTTCTGAGGTTCCTTTGGGTGTACTTGAACCTTCAACCTTTTGGTTAATAAGGAGAGTGTTTGTTGGTAGCACCACTCAGACATCAGAATATTACTATTTGTTGTTGTTAAGTGCCATCTAGTCAGTTCTGACTCATAGTCCTGTGTAAGACCCTGTGTAAGGTTTTCATGGAGCCCTTGTGATCAGCAGTTCAATGCTTATCCTACAGTGCCACACCAGGACTCTATGAGAGTTACCATAGGCTTTTTCTATTGTTTAAAAAAATATGATACTCATTTTTCATATTACTGGTGCACTTCTAGTTTATATTTCTGCATTGTTATTTGTGATTCTTATATAGCCTATGGTTGCATGTTAAAACCCACATATCCATTAGTCACCTGTAGTGCAGAATTCTAGTTTGCTGCACTGAGATAAAAAAAGACACTTCAGATACCTCGTTTTGATGTGTTTGGAAATTGAACTGAATCTCAATTCACTTTAAGGATTTGTTTTCTAGTTAAAATGTTTATACTAAGGCATTGAGATCTTACTGCATACCTGTTTTACACAAGTTTCCTAACTTCTAACTAAAATTGGCTCTTGTTATCTGTGTTCGCTAAGGCTACTTACTTTTGTCTCTGCTCTCAGTTTTGCTGCATCCATAGTTTCACTTTTTGGCTTCCATAAGCATTTGGGCTTGATATTTTTTTGTTTAAAGAACCTTTCTTTTGAAGTAAGAGACGAATGTGGGGAGAAGAGAATGACTACTGTGACTTTCTGTTCAGAATGAAAGTCCAGGATTTCTATCTTAAACCAGGTTTGGCAAGTTACAGCTTTGCAAAGTGGGTAAGAATGATTATGTTTTTAAAGGGTTGAGAAAAAACAAAACAAAAACCAAATCCACCAAAGCTTCTTAAATGCACAGCCGAAAATATTATTACCTGTTTACAGAAAAAGTTTACCCACCCCATCTTAAGCCAAAGCATGTTCAGTTGCAATTTCTAGAACAATTGAATTGTGCCAGCAGCTGGTAGAAGAAGATCAATAACATGCTAATTGTTGTTGTTGTTAAGTGCTGTCATGTTGGCCCCGACTCAGTGACTCTGTGTAGGGTTTCTGAGGAGCCTCTGGTAAGTTTGAATTGCTGACCTTGTGGAAGAGTGCTTATTCTACACGCCACACCAGGCCTACAAAATGTTAATAAACTCTAAAGATAAAAACAAACTTTTTATGGTTAGTTTTCTTTTATATAAAATTTGTGATTTTTTTATACGTCTCCTTACAATGTGTCAGCTATTAAATAAAATGAAAGAAAAGTTACAAGTGCCTGATGGGGGCCTAAACCAGTGCTGCCCAGGAGAATATTTTGTGATGATGGAGTGTTCTGCATATACAGTGCCCAGTACAGCCCTCCCTGCCCATATGTGGCTGTTGACTACTGGAAATGTGGATAGGGTAGCTGGAGGACTACATTGTTATTATTATTATTATTTTAATGTGTTTGTTGTGGATTGAGTATAAGTTTACAGAGCAAATCATCAGTTGTATATTCAACAAATCATACACCTTGTTTCATTACAATGACTATAATTCCCTCCAAGTACCATCAGTTAACAATATTTCTCTCTATTCACGTTAGCTTTTTTTTTTAAAAAAAACAAAACAGAAAACACTCAGGCATATATAATAATTTACACTTCTGAAGGGCACATTCTGCAAGTCTGCCTCCTGCCCACCAGCTCTTAGTCCCTCTCTTCCCATGAATCTAGAGTCCTCAGCCGCTTCCCCTCTCAACGACCCCATCTCTGCCTCCGTCTCTGGTGTCGCTGCTTCTCTGGGTAAGGTCCCGCATTCTGCTTGTGCTAATCTCCCTTGATGGTCTTAGGGCTCTATGTTTCTGGACTGTAAGATTAACCACTCCCCTTTTTTTGTTACAAAACTACCTTTACAATTGTGACAGTCACATTTAGTCATGATAACAGTTACTCACTATTGAATTATATGAATCATCCCCATCTCTTTTCACCAGACCCATCTAGACAAGACGATCTCCCTCACTTCTATCAGCTGGATGCTTCACTCTCAGCTCTACCCCTCTGTGGCTATGTCCTTGTCCATGGACTCAGGTGTCCCCAGGTCTCACCACTCTTTGGACCAATCAGCCCTTCCTCTTCTCTCTCTCATCTCCAGGTTAACGGGAGTCAATGGATTGTGGTTGAACTCAGCCTATTTCATCATTGCTGCCTTTCCCCCTCTTCCACTCACCAGTAGACCCATGTGGTCGCCAGCAAGCTTACATGCCTGTTCATGTGTTCCCTTTTAGTTTCAGTCTTAGAGGGGAGTTCGGCCTGAAGGAACTGATTGCTTGCCTTGATGTCTTCCTGCCTAACAGCTTGCTTATTCTTGTAGTAGCCAATCATGCTGACATTTTCGTTTTGGGTTTTTCCTGATGATCTTTCTTTGAAGATGTATCTTCTGTTGCTCTACCTGTTCCAGGCTGGTCTGCTTGTCCTTGTTAGTGGGAATCTCCTACCACATAAGGTTCTGGATGCGACTCAGGATTCCACCTAAGGTCCTATACTCTGCAAAGGCTTTGCAAGATGCTTATTTCATTGGGCAAGTTCTAGAACCCCTTTTAGGTATTCCAGTCATTTATAGGCTGAAGATGGGCTTACAAATTTTCTGTAATCATGTTTCTCAACATTCCTCTCTATCCCATTCATGTGTCTATTTTACAATAGTAGGCAAGGGAAACCAATATTCATAAGATAGTCAAGTATTTTAGTATTATTTCCCCTCTCCAAACTATTCCTAGATCTCTGTATCCCAGAGCCCTGTTGTTCCAAGGTTGAGCGTGCATCACTATTTACCTCTGCCCGACTTAGGCCATGCAAACCTGTCTTAGTGTTCCCCTATCTATCTTGTTCGTCTACCCCCTCTCCCTTCTTTTATTTGCCCTCCCCAACACCTGTACTAAAATTCCCCCACCTAAACCCTACTCTTGTGATTACCTTATATTCCATTAACTCTTCCCTCCATTTAAGACAGTCTATTCTATTCTGTAATTTACCTGACCTTCTCACCACCTGGATCTGTGTTCCTCTGTGTTTACCTTCTTTCACATTATAATTGTTTTGATCATAGACTGACCTCCCTGATCCTCTGTTCTTATAATTTTATTCTGTTCTTGATTCCATTTGTCGATTAAGTTCAGGGTGATGCTGCCATGTACGTCATTCTCTGGTTGTTTTCTGTTCTTGTTGGTTCTCAGTCCAAAGAACTTCCTTTAGGATGTTTTTCATAGCAGGATTGGCTTTGGCAAAATCCCTTAGCTTCTGTTTATCCTGGAAGGTTTTGATTATACCTTTATATTTGATTGACAGGTTTGCCTGGTAGAGGATTCTTGGGTGGCAGTTTTTTTCTTTCAGGGTTTTATATGTGTCTTCCCATTGCCGTCTTGCCTTTATGGTTTCTGTTGAGAGATCCAAGCTTAATCTGATTTGCTTGGTGTGTTACACTTCTCTTTTCCTTGGCTGCTTTCAGGATTCTGCCTTTATCTTTGACTTTGGAGAGCTTGATTATTATATGTCTTGGTGATTTTAGCAGTGCAGTGTTTATCCTGCAGCACCACACCAGAAAATTTCAGAAACTTTTGTTTTTAACAGTCTAGTCTCCACAAATGTTAGTTTTTATCTTACTGAAATGTAATAGTGTGTCTGAAGTTATACAGTGACAATTGTTCATATTTATTTCTTTATTCTTTTGTGTAGACAGCAGCTGATATTCCTACTTGGTGTGAGCAGTTTGCAACTTTTTGTTCAGAGTAACTGGACGGGGCCTTCTGTTGACTTACAACCTCAAGATTTTTTGCCGTCTGTTTTGTTTCAGCGCTTTAATGAGGTATGCTTCTTGAATATCATATATAGTTATTATGCTATTCATTCTTTATAGACTAGTGTTTATTAATTGGAGTTAATAGTCAGTGGGAAAAAGACATGACTTTATAACTTGTACCGAACTACTAAGAAGGAATGCTTACTCATTGATCAGATTTTCAGGTATTTCCAGAAGTTTCACCGTCATTCTCAAACTGCTCTTCAGATATGCCCCATTTTATTAGCTATTCTTTCTATTAAAGCACAGTTGCTTCTTTCACCAGAATTATAGAAAGATCTTTTCTTGCAAAGTGGAATCTGGAAAGTTGTCTGTTCTTATTGCTACTCATTAAGCTTTGCTACGTGAGAACAGTTACCAAGGTGTTTTCCTTTGTTTTAAAAATAATGTCTTTTAGTGCCTATCATAGATTGGCTTCATGGGTGTTAAGAATTATTATTATTCACCTTTTGGCCGGAGCCGCCATCTTGCAGTAATCTACCGAGATGACAAACACAAAGGGAAAGACGTGGGGCACCTGTTCTCTGTTCTCCAGGCCTTTCAGAAAACATGGGGTCATTCCTTTGGCTACATACTTGCAGCTCTACAAGAAAAGCGATATTGTGGACGTCAAGGGAATGGGCAAGACCCACAAATGTTACCACAGCAAAACTGAAAGAGTCTACAATGTGAACCAATGTGCTGTCGGCATTGTTGTGAACAAGCAAGTCAAGGGCAAGATTCTTGCCATTAGAATTAATGTGAGCATTGAGCATATTAAGCACTCTAAGAGCTGAGATAGCTTCCTGAAGTGAAGGAAAATGATCAGAAAAAGAAGGAAGCCAAAGAGAAAAGTACTTAGGTTGAACTAAAGCACCAGCCTGCTCCCCGCAGAGAGGCGCACTTTGTGAGAACCAGTGGAAAGGAGCCTGAGCTGCTAGAACTTATTCTCGATGAATTCACTGCATAACAGGAGTGAAATAAAGATGTCTGAGGTGCACAAATGTCAGGTCTTCGGTTGTAATTGTGTGGAGGTGTGGTGTTCCCCCCCATAGTATTTAAAGCACATTTTGTCCCCCAATTCACTTGATAATAAATGCTTTTACTATTGAAAAAAAAAAAAAAAAGAATTATTATTCAACATCAGTAGAGGTTGCGTGGTTTGAATTCCTCAGGCAGTTTTGAGAACATCTGTGTGGGACTGGGTGAATATGAGATGATCTGTGATTGATCCATTTACCCAGCAACCTCAGAGATGTAGAGCAGAGCTGTCAGCCGGTTAGCCTTTATAAAGAGCCCTTTGATAGTTGCACAGCAGGATTAAGTAATTGACATCACACTATTGTACATGTGGAAAATACTGAATTGACAAATGTGTTGTTATGTCTATCTTTAAAACAATAAAAAACAAAGCAAAGCAAACACACGCTCAGTGAAAGAAGGCAGGCACACACACACTTACATACATATAAAGGGCCGCTTAGCTTATATAGTAAAAGGAATTTGTTTATATAGTAAAAGGAATTTGTTTACTCTTACCTGGTTTCCAGGAGACATGAATTAGGAGTAGCTAATACAGTGGAAGATAGAGTTGTCAGAGATAGGTTTTGATATTTTGAGTGTAGAGATGGAAATGGGAAAAAATACAAAAACAGGTATAATTTGAAAACCACAGTAACTAGCTCTGTGTACATCTACTTGGTGAGTTACTGTATTATATTGCAGTAGAGAATTATAATCACAATTCTGGCTCAAATCATTAATGAAAGTTTAAATGATACATATATTATATCTCAGAAAGGAAGGGAATTTGTAATTATGCTTTAGAAATATTTAAAAATCTTCAATAGATACAAAACACAAAGTATGGTACTCAAAGAGATAGCCTTTTGTTATTTAGAAATTTACTTACATTGAACATCTCATTTGCTCTGTTATTGTACATGAAATCATTTCTGGCTGCTTTGGCCCTGTAGGTTAGGTTAGCAATTACCAAACATTCAAAGTTACAAATATTTACTGAGCACAGATTGGTGAATTTTGTGGTACTCCTCGATCCTTAACGAGTTGCAGTATTCCATAAATTGTTACAGTGACTGAAGCTCAGAATGGTGATGGAAATTTCTCAGAGGTATTGTAGCTGGGGGAGTTGAATTCACATTTTCTGGCTCCAAATTTAGTATTTTTCAGCTATACTAGTGTTGGAGGAAAGTATTGAAAGTGCCATGGACTGCCAAAAGAACCAACAGATCTGTGTTGGAAGAAGTGCAGCCAGAGTGCCCCTTGGAGACCAGGATGGCTAAACTTTATCTCTCATACTTTGGACATGTTGTCAGGAGGTACCAGTTACTGGAGAAGGATATCATGTTTGGTAAGGTGGAGGGTCAGAGAAAAAGAGGAAGACCCCCAGCGAGATGGATTGGCCAGGTGGCAGCATCAGTGGGTTCAAGTGTGGCAACAATAGTGAAGTTGGCCCAGGACCCAGCAGTGTTTCATTCTGTTGTGCATAGGGTCGCTATGAGTCAGTACCAACTTGATGACACCTAACAACAACAAGTATGGAAGTAGCAGTAAAAGTCAGGTAACAATTCAAAGCAGTACAGAAGTGGGTCTCGAC
Source organism: Chrysochloris asiatica (assembly GCF_000296735.1). Classification (NCBI taxonomy): domain Eukaryota; kingdom Metazoa; phylum Chordata; class Mammalia; order Afrosoricida; family Chrysochloridae; genus Chrysochloris; species Chrysochloris asiatica. Next base: position 3,943,018 of record NW_006408534.1, on the reverse strand, counting down.
AATAAGAAATAGTCCTGTTAATGAAGAGATTTGTTCAACTGGATTTTGTTGGAAATCTTTTTTTGGAAGTGGGTCTTGAGCTAGACCCTAAAGGGTGATTAGGAAATGGATAGGTGGAGAAGAGGAGGTAGTGCATTCTAGATGTAGTCATGAGCTAGAACTTGGAGTGGAGATGAGCATGCTGTTTTGTTAGAAAGGGAATTTCTGATCTTTCTTGTTTAGCAATAAGATCAGACTTGGTAATGGTCAGGTCAGATTGTGGGGAAACTTTGACTAAGATCTTGATTTTAATTTTTATTAGAACTAATTTGTGTATTCAAAAGATCATGAAATGTGTACAGTTTAAATAATGAATTTCTAGTGTACCCAATGTCTATCTTGTGAAATGGGATATTACCACTGTTGTGGAGTAGAGTTCCCAACTGGTGTTCTCAGATGTTAGTCTCTTCTGCCATTGCTGTGGCTGTGGGAACCTTCGGCTGAGCTCCTCTCATTTTGAGTAGCCTTCTCTGACTCTGGTGTGAAGTGCAAATAATGCTGTCTTCTCTGTGTGCTCTAATGTGAAAATAGTTGGGAAATACTGCCTTGAGGAACCCCGGATAGTGTCTCCATCTCTGCTTCTCATAAATTTTGTGTTAATCATTCTGTCGCTTTTCTTTGTAGCTTTCGCACCTGGTAGTGGTGGTGGTAGTTCTTGTGCGCTGTTGAATGGGTTCTGACTCATAGTGATGCTGTATAGGGTTTCTGAGGCTGTAAATCTTTTGGGAGCAGAAAACCTTCATGTTCTGCCATCGAGCAGCTGCTGGATATGAACTGCTGATCTTGAGGTTAGCAGACTAATGCATAATCCATTGTGCCACTTATTGGTTATAGCATCTGTTGTTGTTAAGAGCTGTCAGTTCTGACTTATAGTGACCCTGTGTAGGGTTTCCAAAGAGTGGCTGGTGGGTTTGAACTGTTAACCTTGTGATTAGCATTCCGGTGCTTCTTCTGTAGCACCACAACACTGAAGATTTGCCAGTTTTTGAATTTTATATAAATGTAGCATATTGTTTGTATTCTTCTAATTTGTTTCATTTGCTAAAAATTATACTTTTGGAAAATTACTTCATTGTTCATTTTTACTTTAGTATAGTATTCAGATTTTATACCACAGTGTGTACATGTGTTCTACTGTTGATGGCTATGTGGTTCGTTTCAATTTTTTGCTATTATGTATAATGCTGCTATGATCACATATTCTGGAAATCATTTGCAAGAATTTAATCACAGTGTACTTTAAAAATGATAGTATTTGTTTGGCACAGTGCAAATGAATGAAGATTTGGCACTGTGGGTTAATGCTTCAGACTACAAAGTCATTTGAACTGCAAGGGTGATGAGTCAAACTCACCAGCTGCACCTTGGAAACCCTATACAGTATCGGTATGGGTCTGAATCTACTCGATGGCACTTAACAACAATGTTGTACTTCGGGGTCCTGGTGTGGCACTGCAGGATGATGCACTGGACTGCAAGCTCAGTTTGACACACAAGGCTGGTGGTTCAAACCTACCAGCTGCTCCTCTGAAACCTTATACAGGATCATTAGGAGTAGAAACCAACTTGACAGCACTTAACAACAGAAACACAGTTTGTACTTTGGAGTGCAGTAGCTCCATACGATAAGCACAGGACTGTGAACATCAAGGTCTTTGGGGTTCGAGCCTGCCAGTTACTCCGTGGTAGAAAGATGAGGCTTTTTTTCTACAACTGCGAAGATTTAAAAGCCTTGGACGCCCTATACAGGGTCACTATGTGTTGGAACTAACTGACTCCACAGCACTAATTAGGTTGTACTTGGCCATGGTCAGGACTTAGGGGAATCAGTATTTCAGTACACCTTTAAACCCTCCTCAGGGCTGAGTTGGAAAGCTGTACTAGAGTATATATATATATCTAGGAGTAGAGTTGATATTCCCTAGGGTATATGCATGCTTAGTTTTTCTTGGTAATGCCAGATTGTATTTCAAAGGATTGTACTAATTTATATGCTTACAGGCTAGCTGGGATGTTAGCATTAATTTGGAATAGAGGGCGTTTTTAAATTTAGGAGTGGTGCATTAGTATATTCTAGTTCTCATTTTTTTGTGTTGATTCTCTTTAGTTCTCTTTGTAATGCACATGTTTATGAAATGACTGTTTGGCATGAAGATATACTTTATAGTCATGGAATATAGTCACCAAAGCAAAATTAGTTTTCCATGCCTTTAATTTATGTTGTATTTTTAGCAACCCCAAAGGAATAGCACTTAAGTTCCTTGTCTGAGCAGCAGGTTGCCTCTCATACAGAAGAACTGAGGTCATGATAATCTAGTTCTGTTGTTATCCATAAAGTTTTTTGCTTTTATTTGTTGTTGTTGAGATTATATACAGCAGAACTTAGACACCAATTCAATAATTTCTGCATGTGCAATTCAGTCACATTGATTGTATTCTTTAAGTTATGCAACCATTCCCACTCTCCTTTTCCAAATTATTTCTTCTCCATTAACATAACTCACACCTCAGTCACTTTAATGGAAGGTAGGGTTGCCTGCACAGATGATGAATGCAACTGCTGTCAGTAAGTTGTATACCTCTGAAGAGTCAAGTGGTAACAGTTGTGTGATAGATACATTTACAGCAACAGCACAAAGATTAGCAGTGGTAACAGTTGTGTGATAGATACATTTACAGCAACAGCACAAAGATTAGCTGCCGAGGCTGCTTACATTCAACCAAACTCCTCATGGGATTTGTTTTCTTGGTTTAGAGGTTTAGGGTCATGATTTCATGGATTTCAGTTTAATTAGTCTAAGTAATGGGTTTAGTGCTTCTCTTCTACCTCCTAGTTGGTAGTATAGTGACTGGGGTCCTCAGAGCTTACAAGCAGCCATGCAAGGTGCAACAATTGGTTTTCCTTTGCCTGGAGCAACAGAGGAGAAAGGAGAGTAGATCACCAAGCTTTTTTCCTCGTCTATCTTGGTCTTGAAATTTGTCTACCAATGGTGATCCTGCTGGTATTTGAAATACTGTGATGGTTTAGCATCTAGCATCTCATCAATACTCAGTCCACCTGAGTGGACTGACAATCCGAATGCTCCTTAGCAGCAAGCATAGCAAAACATTATCTTTGGGCATGTTATCAGAAAGGACCAGTCACTAGAAAAGGACATCATAGTTGGTAAAGTAGATGGTCAGTAAAAATAAGGGGAAGCCTTCAGTTGACACAGCAGCCTTAACAATGTGCTGAAATATATCAAAGATCATGGTGATGGTGCAGGGCTAGATGTTTCATTCTGTTACATATAAGGTCATCAGGAGTCAGAGCCAATTTACCAGCAATCTGGTTATATTTTTACTTTGTCTCACCTCCCAGATGTTGAATGTTTATGTACTACTATGCCAGTAGATCAGTAGATAAGTATTTTATATGTTTCTCTCTCTCTCTCTCTTTTTTAAAAAACCCTCTTTATTGTGAATTGTGTGACGGTTTACAGATAAGATCTTGGGCTTTACATACAAATTCTACGCTTTGTTTCATTTTAATGATTACAATCCCCTCCCTGAAACAATAATGATCCAACTTCCTCCCTGTGACTTTCCTTTTAAATCTTATATTTCAAAAATGAGCAAAGCAAAATATTTGATGTACACATGCAAAAGAAAAAATACATATATTCATTTAAATGTCCAGAGGGCACATTCTGCAAGCCAGCCTCCTGCCTCCAGGCATCCAGCGTTACTCACTCAGCCCATGGGCCTATCTTCCTCAGTGTTCCATCTCTCCATGCAGTTGCCTCTGCCACCAGCTCTGCTGTGGCCACTTGTCTAGGTAGGATCTCATGTTCTATTATGCTGTTCCTTCTTGATGGTTCTGGGATCGTCTGTTCCTGAAATGAAAGATTAACTACGCACCACTTTTAGTTACATATCTTATACAATTATAGTTGTGACAATCCCAATTAATCCAGCTAATAATTATAATTGAATCTTAAAATCCTATCAATATCATCCCACATCCCCTTTCACGTGAGCTTTCTGGAGAAGAAGAAAACTCTTCAGTGGGGATTCTACCTTACCTCCCTTGTTCTGAAATTAAGCACATACATGAAAGATTGTTAACCAGCCTTCATGCCTTTATAACCCCAAACCCCTCATTTTTGATAGCTAGTGGCTAAATTGCCCATCTGTATCAACCCAGTAAGGAGTTCTGGTAGCATAGTGGTTATGAATCGGGCTGTGAACCTCAGGTTCAGCAGTTCGAAACTACCAGCTGTTCCGCAGGAGAAAGATGAGGCGTTCTGCTCCCCTAAAGATTTATAGCCTCGGAAACCCTGTATAGGGTTGCTATGAGTCAGAACCGACTCCACGGCACATAACAACAACAACAATCAAGCCAGTACATAGAGGACACAAGTTTATTTATTTATTAAATGTTGTATTGTGAATTATGTGATAGTTTACATGGGAGAATATTAGTTTTACATTCATCCTATTGTATATCGTTTCATTGCCATGGTTACAATCCCTTCCATGCATCATCACCCAACCATAGGGTATACACTACAAGCCAGCCCCCTGATCATCAGCACACAGCCCCTCTCCCTCTCTGTGTCTGAAGTCCCCAGTTGCTCTATCTCTCCACATCATCGTCTCTGGCTCCATCTCAGGCATCACACAAGTTTATTTCTTGATACAAAGAATTCTTCTATTCTGGTTGGAATTTTGAGCAACTGTATCCATAAGCAAAAGTCCAGTTCATCAAACTGTAGCAATTTACACTTGCTCATAGTACCAGACTTCTTTATCTTCATCTGGTTGAGTTCTGGTCAGCTAGGCATACAAGCTAGATTAAATGAGTACTAGCTGCAAGTTTGGGAGTTGGTGCACACACCTCCCTGCACTTAAGTGTAGCTGGCCACTTCACTTTCAGCCCTAGCCCCCAGGGTTTTATATGTTTCTTGCTTATTGACTGAGGAATTGGTTTTAAGGGAGTTGTAATCTTGTCTGTTTTTATTGGAAATAAAAATGGCCTCTTTAAAAATGGACTATTTGCTAAAACCTCTGGAAGCACATTTAGAACTCAGGTGAAGAGTCAGTATTATAGGAGTAGGCATGGCACTGATTTACTAAAGCAAAGGATAGAAAAGGTTTCATTTTTTTTTTTTTAATGGATTAAGGACAACACTAGGATGACAAATTTATTTATTTTCTATTTGTAATTTGCCTTGTTAATACCATCTCTAGAGAGCTCTGAATTGAAGAGTAGGAGGTTTGGTAACCAACCTCTGGCTCTGAGTATCAGAAGTAGTGATATCTACATTGTCTATCCTGCTGTCTTTCTGTGTCATTTATGTATTTATAGAATTTTTATTAAACTACTTGTTTATTGTGCATGTTTAGGGATTTTATTATAAGATAATGAATCTGATATTTCTCCTTTAACAAGTAGGCATATTTCTCATCTCAATTTGATTAGGATAAGGAGTCTTTTTCTAAAAGGCCTGTATTATATCTTCTTGTTTTGTTTCAGTTTAAGGAAATAAAGATTGTTTATTCTAAGTATAACTTTCTAAGTCTGCAAGATGATTTAGTGAGGCTACAGATCTACATATTAGGTACATGCTTCTGTCAGACTGTAGGGGATAGTTCTTTGAGTTCATAACTCAGTATGTTCTCTTGTCTATTCAGTACCTTCACCTGGAGTCTAATGTTATAAAATCAGGAAAGATGTGATTTTGAGTAGTAGGTTTTCACCATACGTGTTCTATCTGTAGACTGAGAAAATAATAGGAGAAGCTGGATTATATGAAGATTACAGTATCAAGAATGGAGAAAAATTTATTAACAACCTGGGATATGCAGATTGCACGGCCTTGGTTGTTGAAAGCAAAGAGGACTTGAAGCACTTACTGATGAAGATCAAAGACTGCAGTCTTCAGTATGGATTACGCTTCAACATAAAGAAAACAAAAATCCATACAAGTGGATCAATAATCAACGGCATGATGTTGTCAGGGATTTCTTTTTACTTGGATCACAATCAGTGCCCATAGAAACAACAGTTAAGAGATCAAACGGTGAATTGCATTGGATATATTTGCTGCAAAAGACCATTTTAAAGTTTTAAAAGTAGATGTGCCAGTTTGAGGACCAAGGTAGTGTACCTTACCCAAGCCATGTTATTTTCAGTCATTTCACATGCATGTGAAAACTAGAAAATGAGTAAGGAAAACCAAATATGACTTAGTGTCTTTGAATTATGGTGTTGCAAGTAATATTGAATATACTGTGGACTGCAGAAGAATAAACCAATCTGTATTAGGGAAATACAACCTGATACACGTTATAAGTGAGGATGGTGAGACTTTCTCTCACATGCTTTAGATATGTTATCAGGAGGGAAAAGTCCCTGGAGAAGGACATCATGCTTGGTAAAGTAGAGGATCAGTGTAAAAGAAAAAGACCCTCAGTGAGATGGATTGACACGGTGACTGCAACAATAGGCTTATTGTTGTAAACATGGCAAAGATCATAGGGGCTGATTGTAAGGCACAGGACCACGTAATGTTTTATTCTGTTGTACAGAGGGTTCCTGTGAGTTGGAATCAATTCAATGGCACCTAACAATTTGTAGTGTGGTAGTGTAATTCATCTTGTCTTTATTCCTTGATTACATTTCTCAGTGAGGTAATAGGACTGAACTTGAATCAACAGTTACTTTCTTCTTGCCTTTATTGAACATTCAGTGAAGTATTGGGTCAGGCACTGGCATTACTTAGATTATTTTTTTTAAATCTTTTTAATGAGGCATATGTTGTAGCATTCTGGTTTATAGAAGATGAAAGTGAGATTTCACTTAAAAATTTACCCCCGTCCACAGACCAATAAGAGATAGAGAGAGGGATGCTGATCTGAGTCTGAGACATCAAAGCCCATGTTCCAAATAGTTCTGCTCTGCTATTTTCTGTTTTGTGGCAGCTGTTAAAATTTTGCATTCCACATGTGAGAGATACTGGTATGTTGGCCATTGTCAAAAAATCTCTTCTCAACAAAGGAGTGGATTTTCCAAACACATTTGTCTTCTGTTTTTGTGTGTTTCTTTTCACTATAGTCTATGATTGTGTTCCTATTCAGTAGTTGATATGGAAGACCTGGTTGAGTATTTGGCTTGTTAGGCACTGTGGAGCAGACATGCTTTTAAATGACATTTGCCAATGATCAAAGCGTAAGTGAAGTGTGGGTGATCTAATATAAATGCTTTAACATAGGACTGCTTGTCTTTCAGATAATAACTCTATAAAGCGATGATACTTCTTCAATGCTAGCAACTTCTTGCATTCCCTGTTCCTCTAAAGTTTAAGCAGACGTGTGGCCATCTGTCAGGTTAGGCTGGATATGTAGATCACTGGTGGCACTGTAGGATAAGCACTTGATTTGATAACTACAAGGTTGGTAGTTCAAACCTACCAGCTGCTCTATGGGGGATAAATGAGGCTTCTGTTCCCATGAAGAGTAACAGTCTCAGAAACCATATACAGGATCACTATGAATCAGAATTGACTTGATGGCAGTGAGTTCGGTTTTTGTTATTTTTTAAAGGTATTTGTGGAGTCCCTGGGGTGGTACAAATGATTAATGCTTTCAGATGCTAACTGAAAGACTGGAGGTTTGATTCCTCCCAGCAGCACCTTGGAAGAAATGTCTGGGGATCTGCTTCCGAAAAACCAGTAAGTGAAAGTCCTGTGGAACACAGTTCATTCTATCCTAACACATGAGGTTATCATAAGTTGGCAACTTTCTGTTTTGTAATTTTTCTAAAAGATATTTGCAGCTTTACAATTTTGTCCTATGCCAATGTAATAGATTAAAGTCTTTGTTTCAAAGCTGAATTAACTGGGAAATCGTCATATTGTTCTGGTGTGCTGTGGGCTAATGCGCTGGACTGCAAGGTTGGTTTGAACTGCAAGGTCTGCAGTTCAAGCTCTACAGCTGCTCCTTGGAAACCCTATACAGTATCGCTATGAGTTGGAACTGACTCGACAGCACTTAACAACGAGATTAAGACATATAAGGATTAATACTTTGTTAAGTTGTATTATCTTACCTTATACTTGTGTTTTCTTTTTTCAGGCCAAAGAGTTGGATGCAGTTGTTCTGAATCTGCTCATTCTAGATGGTGAATCAATCTACAGCCTGACCTCAAAGCCTATACTGCTGTTATTAGCTCGAATTATCCTAGTGAATATAAGACATAAACTGACATCTGTTCAGGTAGGGGAAGAAAAAGTGTCATAGAGAATCATACCCAGGCGTTACTTTTGTGCTTACTTAGCATCGGAATGTAGGTACGATGCTGACCTGTCTTAGTATATTTTGTTTTCTTAGAATTCTTTTAGATAATTTTAAATTCTGATGAAAATAAGCCATGAGAGTCATCTAGTGTGAAATGAGATTTATTGAACTTCTTTGATAGGATTATGTGTAATTTATAAATGTGCATATAAATGCTCTTTCTCTAAATCCTGAACATAAGTTTAAAACATTGTTCACAATTGAAGCCCTAATGTATGTGCAGAAACTTTGAATACATTATGCTGAGTGAAATAAGTCAGTCACAAAAGGACAAATGTTATATGACCCCAAATACATGAAAGATCTAGACTAGCAAATGTATAGAGACCAAAGGTTACTTCGGTTGCCGTGTTGGGAAGAAGGGAAAAGGAGGGAGTCACTGCTGAGAAAGACCTGAAATGCTGGTATGGAAAATTGGAAAATTGAAAATGAATAGTAGGGATGGTTGTACAACACGGTGGAGATCATTAATGTGATCATACGTGTAAAAAATGTGAAATAGTAAACAAATATGTATATATTTACTACAATACATGGGAGCATGATTGTAGAGTTAGTACTATAGTGTGAACCATGAAGTTGGTGGTTTGAGCCACAACTACTCCGTGGGAAAAAGATGACGCTTTCTGCTCCTGAAAAGATTTCAAACCTCAGAAACCTTATACAGAGTCACTATGAGTTAGAATCGACGGCACTTAACAGCAACAACCAACTATAGTAGGGGATGAAGGAGTATCACATTTCAATTTTCTTTTCCCATATGACTAACTGGACTGCAGGTGTGGCACTATAGGATAAGCACTGGACTGTGAGCCACAAGGTCGGCAATTCAAACCTACCATCTGCTCCTTGGAAATCCTATATAGGGTTGCTGTGTGTTAGAACTGACTTGATGGCACTTAACAACAATGACCAATTAGGACTCCTGGTATGGCACTGTAGAATAAGCACTGGATTGTGAACCACATGGTTGGTGGTTCAAACTTAGTCACTGTTCTTCGGAAAACTTCAACATGGTCTCTATTGAGTTGGAATTGACTCAAAGGCACTTAATAATAACAGTGACTAATGATGTTGAATATTTTTTTCATGTTCTTATTGGCCATTAGTATATTTTTTTGTGTGGAATGACTGTTCAAGTTTTTTGCCCATTTAAAAATTGTATTGTGTGTCTTTTTGTTGTTGCATTGTAGTTTTTTATGTATTCTGGGTATTCAACCCTTATCAGCTTTGATTCCCAAATATTTTCTTCTAATCTGTAGATTGTCTCTTCACTTTATTGATAAAGTCCTTTGATACATAAAAGTTAAATTTTGATAAGAATCAGTTTATCTCTTTTGTCTTTTTTTTGCTTGTGTTTAGATATGGTGTTTATAGATAAGAATCTCATTGAAAACTAGGTCTTGAAGCATTACTCCTATGTTTGTCCTAAGAGTTTTTATGGTTTTAGTTTTTAAGTTTAAGTCTTTAAAAATCCCTTTTGCTGTGAGATGCAAGCTTACCTTCTTTCTTTTGCATGTGGAGATCCAGCTGTCTCAGCACCTTCATACATACACATATATGTATGTATCTCGATACATAAAAGGAG
>NW_006408534.1:3931178-3932801 GCF_000296735.1 Chrysochloris asiatica | reverse complement strand
TATTAACTAAAGCCTATAGTTTACTTGAAGGAGCTCTGGTAACATAGTGGTTACGAATCGGGCTGCTAACCCTTAGGTCGTCAGTTCAAAACTACCAGCGGTTCCGCGGGAGAAAGATGAGGTGTTCTGCTCCCGTAAAGATTTACAGCCTCGGAAACCCTGTGCAGGGTCGCTATGAGTCGGAACTGACTCCACGGTACTTAACAACAACAACAATATAGCTTACATTAGGATTCAGCCTTTGGGTTTTAGCAAATATAGGATACAACCATTGTATCCACGATTACAGTGTTATATAGAATACTTTCACCTATTCATCCCTTCCTGCACCCTGTAGTACAGCAAACTTACTACAGTTTCCACTTTTGTTTTTGTAACATGAGATTCATATAGCATCTGAAACATATGTTGATGTTTCAGTCAGTTCTCTTAATCTTTCTGGAAAATCAGTAGCATTCCTGGCATCTTGCTTGCTTTTTTTGTATGTGTGAATTGAGTGATAGTTTTCATGGGAGAACATCAGCTTTATACACCTTCATATATTTTTATAAATTTTAATAATACATTAAATTTTACAGTGGATGTTACTATTTTCTGGCTCATATCCTACCTGGTTTCATTTTATGGGCTGGATTTAGTAAACCATTTGTTGGATATAAGCAAATCAGGAGGAACAGTCATATTGACAGAAAGTAAATCTGCATTGTTGCTGTTGTTAAGTGCCATCGAGTTGTTTCTGACCCATATAGGGTTTCTAAGAAGCGACTGGTGAGCTTGAACTGTCCACCTTACAGTTCAAACTGACTTTGCAGTCCAGCACGTTCACCCAGAGCGCCACACTAGAATTCTAGTCTGCATTAGAGGTGACAGAAACCACAAGAGAGGCATAAAGAAAGCACTTCAGAGGCTTAGTGGGGCTAAAGATCATGTTTATTGGACATTCAGGAAAGATTTTGAAGGCTAAGTGGTATTTGAGCAGCATTTAAAGGACTGATGGACAGAATTGGAGTGGGAGTTGAAAGAGAAAAGCATTTGAATGAGAGCAAACAGTATGAACATTGACACATTAAGTTGTGGTATGGGAAATGAGGAGTAGCCTATATGAGAGGGCTCCCAAAAGTTTGTTGGAAAATTCCATAATCTTTCAGTTCCATTTTCCCACACACCTTTTTTTTTTTTTTAGTTTTTATTGTGAATTGAGTGAAAGTTTACAGTGCAGATCATCATTCAACAAATCATATACTTTGTTTCATTACAATGGTTATAATCCCCATGTACCATCAGTTAACACTATTTATGTCTATTCATTTTAGCTCTTTTTTTAAAAATATGCAGGCATATATAATAATTTACACCCCAAAGGGCACATTCTGTAAGTCTGCCTCCTGGCTGCCATCTCTTAGGCCCTTTGTTCCCATGAATCCAGAGTCCTCAATTGCTCCCTCTCCATGACCCCATCTCTGCCTCCATCTCTGACATCACTGCTTCTCTGGATAGGGTCTCACATTCCGCTTGTGCTATTCTCCCTTGATGGTCCTAGGGTCCTTTGTTTCTAGACTGTAAGATTAACTGTTCCACTGTTTTTATTTCAAAACTTCTACCTTTACAATTGTGACAGTCGCA
>NW_006408534.1:3909583-3928534 GCF_000296735.1 Chrysochloris asiatica | reverse complement strand
TCAGTGGGGACTCTACCTTTCCCCACACACTCTTAAACTAATCTCCTTCTTGAAAACTTATAAGCCAGTGACTTCGTGCCTTTATCACCCCCTCATTTTTGTTAGCCATTGTTGTCTGTTTTTGTTGGTTCTGGTCATTACAAATTCCTTTAATTTTTATTTACCAGGAATTGTCCTAATTTCACTGTTGTATTTAAGGGACAGCTTTGCTGGGTATATGATTCTTGGTTCGCAATTTTTTTTTTCTTTCATAGTTTTGTATATGTCATTCCATTGCCTTCTTGCCTGCTTGTTTTCTGCTGAGAAATCAGAGCTTAGTCTTACTAGTTCCCTTTTGTAGGTAATTTTTTGTATTTTCTTGAGCTGCTCTCAGAATTCTTGTTTTGTCTTTGATTTTGGACAGGTTGATTATGATAAGTCTTGGTGATTTTCTTTTGGGATCTATCCTGTTTTGGGTTTGTTCAGTTTCTTGTATGCTGATCTTCTCGTATCTCATGATATTAGGAAAGTTTTTCCTCCAACAACTGTTTGATAGTTTTCTTTGTGCTTGTCCCTTCCTGTTCTAGAATTCCGATAAGTTGTTCCTTTTCATGATTTACTACATAAGTTTTAGGCTTTCTTTGACTTTTTTCATCCTTTTTTCTGATTGTTCTTCTGGCATACTAGTACTGAAATATTATCTTCAAGCTCACTGATTTGGGCTTCCATTGCTTCACATCTGTTTGCCCTTTCAATGTATTACCCATTTCTGAGATCTTAGTATTAATATTCTGGATTTATAATGGCAGGTTTTGTATTGTTTAAAAATTTGCATTTTGGGGGAGGGTCTGTTTGTTCATGTAGTGTTTTCCTGATTTATTCTAAAGTTTTTATTGTGTTATACTTGCTTTCCTTGATCTTTCTATCAATCCTTTGAAGGTACCTAATTATCATTCTTTTTCAGTTAGTTTCATTACCTTTTCTTTCTCAGAAATGTTTTCTGGCTCTGCATCCTTGTCATTTGTTTGAGCCATTCTCTCTTGTTTCTTCCTGTGAGCTAAAAGCATTCATCTCTGGGGCATTGTAGGATTGTTGTATTTGTAAAAACAAATAGTGCAGTTGTTGGACCTATAAGGGAGAAATCTCTGGTGGGCTCCTGCAGTTCAAGAAACTCATGAGGTGATTGTGGAAGGGCTGTTGCAGCAGAGTTCCTGGTCCTAGATGGAGTTCCTACTGGCCTCAGTGTTATCTGTGTTCAGGGTACTCAGTATGGAAGGAGTTTGTGGGAGCCCTTGATGAAGCCAGTTTTAATGTTTGTTAGGACCACAGGGAAGCTGGGGACAGAGTGGTCTGGTGGGCTTTTGGGGTTTGTAAGTTTAGAACTGAGCCTACCTGAATCCAGGAACCAAAGTGGCACACCAAAGCAACACAGCTGGCCTCATATCACACTAGTGTGGCTCCCAGCCACATGGCTTTGAACTCCCTGAGAGCAGGCAGGGTCTGTGCTGGGTGTAGATGAGGATGGGAGGTAGCCACATTTCTGGTCACCAGGCAAGCATGGGGAAAAAGAAGAAATCATACCTTTTCTGTCACTAACGTGATTCTGTTCCATCTGTTCTCCCTCCATTGTCAAAGCTGCTCACAAGGTGGTCAAGCTGCATATGGCCAACTGTTCACCAGTCACTCTGTCTCTCTCCATCCCTGCTCAGCTTCTTCTACCAGCAAGTACTCTATCCACCTCTCTAACCTTTGTTCTGAAGTTTAGAGTGCCAGAATTTTCATCTATGTCTGTTTTATTCTCTGTGTTTCTAGTATTTTTGTTGTAGAGCATTCATGTAGTGCATCTGCCTAGTCTGCCATCTTTCCAGAAGTCTCTGGAAGAGTTTTTAATAGAAGGGTTTCAAAATATCCTTGGAGATATGAGGTCTCCATTGTTGACGGAGCTTCTGTGTGGTGCAAATGGTTAATGCAATTTCCTGCAAACTGAAAGGCTGAAGATTTGCGTTCATCCAGAGGCACCTCAGAAGAAAAGCCAGCCATTGAACATCCTATGAAGCGTATATCAACTCTTACATATTTGGGTTATCTATGAGTCAGATTGACTTTGCAGCAACTGGTCTTTGATCTTTTAGTGACATTAGCTTGAATAAAGTTTTTTCCCAAGCTCATCTGAGTTAAATGGTTTTACAGGCTGATCGGTACTTGGCTCAAGGAAAGTATCCCCAAGGCATAAGGCTGCCAAATGACATTTTCTTTCTAGTGAGACTAATGGTCATTAATGGGTTAATGATACAGTTTTTTTTTTTTGTTGTTGTTGTTCATCAATTTTCTCAGCAATTTAGAAGAATAGTAAATATGGGAACTGCCAGTGTGGGTGTCATTTTGTAGGGTTGGCAGACAAGTCATCTTAATTTCTTAGCAGATTCTAAGCAACTTTTGATTTCTTCTTAAAGCCCCATTTCCTTTTATATCACCATGTGAGCATTGCCTTTTAATTGAACCGTTACTCTTTTTTTAAAGCTTTTTATGTATTGGGTCATCAGTTTATTGTTCTGTTAGTGGTGATGTTCAAAAATAGCTGTTTGATAAATGAAGATAAAATAATAAGCAATAGCTAATTATTCAAGTTAATTTTAACCTTTAAAACTAATTTTTTAATAGCCTGTCTTCTAAGAAATATATGGAGTTGTTCCTTATGATATCACTGTTTTTGGGGAACTGTTGTTGTTTAGTGCCTTCAAGTTAGTGTCAACTCATAGCCACCCTGCATAGGGTTTTCAAGGAGCAGCTGGTGGGTTTGAATTGCTGGCCTTCTGGTTCGCAGTCCCATTGCTGACCCTACAGCAGTACATCAGGAGGAAGACAATTCCCCTACTCTGTTACTCTTTAGTCTAATGGTGGTTATGTGCCATGGAGTCAGTTCTGACTCATAGCGACCCTGAATAGGCTTTCCAAGGTTGCAAACCTTAAAGGAGCAGAAAGCCTCATCTTTCTCCCACTGAACCGCTGGTAGATTTGAACTGCTGACATGAGATTAGCAGCCGAACTCAAAACCGCTGTGCCTTCAGAGCTCCATAAATGTTGAGAAAGGATTCTTATTTTTGAAATCAGACCACAGTTTGTTTGGTTTAGCTACTTAAAAGCTGTGTGACATTATGCTAATTAATTTCTTGGTGTGTCAGTTTCTCTATTTATAAAATGGAGTGAGTTGGCAAACATTTTTGAGTTTGGCAAACATTTTTGAGTCTTTTGAGTATACTAATGGCCCATGCCTTCCAGGAGGCTGTTGACTAGTGCGAAGTTTCAGTCGGAATGTCTGTGATAAGTGCTGTAATCAGGAGACAGGATCTAGAAATGAGCTGAATCAAGGTTTCAAGTTTCCATTTTAAATAATGCCCAATTTTTCTTTTAAGCAGTCCTTCACAGACAACAAGGCAGTTGGTATATTTTCTAGTAGAAAAATTTGTTTCATTACTCCTCTTACACAAATAAAGACTTCAGGCTAAGTGTTAAGTTATACATCTAATACTAGATCAGCATTTTTTGTGTAATGTTTTCTTAGAAGGGCAGTCTTTTTGACGGAATCTGTCTAAATTCCCATGTCTAGAAAAAGAAAGTTTCTGCTGCCAAACCTGACTCACTTATTGCTGACAACAGATAAGGGACAGAGGACTGAAATATGGACTAACTTTATTAGCCTTAGTGATAGGAAAAGAATGAAAAATGAGGTAACATCTCAGGGAATTAAATGAAAAATGATATGAAATGTCCTTTCTATTAGATAATTCTACCACTTGTTGCATGGACTGAGGAACAATATTAATCATTAGAAGTGATTTTGTCATAGAGTAAAAATTCATTTGTGATTACATCAGTGTGGTAGCAATTGTCTAAACAGTTTAGAAGTAACCAGGCTGTTTTACTGATTAATCAAATGAAAAAGTTAAGTTCAAGTCAGTGTGATTACTTGGTCTCATATTGGTAGGTATTGCTTTTTTTAAAAAGGGAAAATGAATTTCTTACATCTTCATGTAATTAAAGGGTTAGTGTATACCCACTCTTCACTTATTGACTATCTCATTATCCGGCATTTTGCATTTACAACAACAGTAAAAAAAACTACTGTCTGACTATTTTATACATTAATAACGTACATTTTGCAGTAGCCAAGGTGTGAGGTGAGAGTAACGCTGGTTGTGATGGTTATGCTTATTTGTCACCTCGTCAGTGCCATGATTCGCAGTGCTCTAGCAGTGATGTAAAGATTAGTAATTTGGCAGTTTTACTCTGGCAGTGTAGTGGTTACGAATCGGGCTGTGAACCGCAAGGTCAGCAGTTCTAAACTATCAGCTGTTCTGCGGGAGAAAGATGAGGCTCTCTGCTCCCCTAAAAATTTACATACAGCCTAGGAAACCCTGTACAGGGTCATTATGAGTCGGAACCGACTCCACGGCACATAACAACAACAAAATAGTGATGTAGTTTGGCAGTTATGTAATAATGCCTTCATCCTCCATTTTGTGGTCTGATGTGGCCATCTCCATTTTGCATAACACACATTTTCGCGTAATGACCTAGTGTTTGGAACTTAACCATGTTAAAAATTCAGTGTTGTTAAGTGAACTTTTAGTGATTGAGTGTATAATCATATTTGAAATTCTAAGGAACCTATCAAAAACATTTAATCCTTATTATCACACAAATGAATGCTTAAAAGAGCGTCTAAAAGAATATAAACCTTCTCAGGGATTTTTCTGGTGGAAGTGGAAAACTTTAGGGCAATGGAATAGAAATATTCACCCTTTCCAGTAAATGTTTTTGTTTTTTAAAATAAGAATGTGTTGATCAAATGAGAACCAGTAGCCGAGAATAAAAGTTACTATGTTCTCAGCATGTGCATTCATCAAGACAGTGCATAAAATGCAGTTTCAAGTTTCAGAAATGTCTGGTCCAGATAAAGATATAAACTGATGTGTTGCTAACTTCTAGGAACAGAGTAGAAGCTCAGAGAAGCCACGTTAATAGCACATGGATTTATGGAAAAGGTTTCACTTGAAAGATAGGGATCATCCTAGTTTTGGGGAATATCTGAATATAAGTTATTTTCTTATCATGTGTTTTGTGCAACATATATTGATTTGAGGAGAACACAGAGATGAGTAAGACCTCTGTATCTTACAGAGTAAGACTGAGTTTTTGCAAAATGGGGAAGAAGATTTAAAGCACAAATACAGTGAAGTATGTTTGCAGAGAAGTATGCCTAGTGTCCTGGCAGTACAGATGAAGGGGAATTATTCTCTCAGAAGGACTTTGTGGGTGGCCTTGGTACTTGGATTATGGTGGGGATGGATGAGACATTTGCAAGGAGATTGTCATTTTGAAGTGGTGTCAGGGAGCCCAGTTGGCTAAAAGTACAGACTGGAGTGTGTGGAACATGTAGATATGAGTTTGGGTATTAATACTAAAAACATATCAGTGGATGGGTACGTTTACTGAAGAATAAACTTAATTTCATGAATGTACAAAAAAAAGTTTCCAAAAATTAACTTCAATGAATGTCAAAGCAATTCCCCCCCAAAGTATTCTTCTGTTTCAGCTTCTGTGGTGCTTCCTTTCTGTAGAGCTTGCCGTGGTGGACTTTGAGATACGTGAACATTCATCAGCAATTACTTGAGGAACGCTCCCCTCAGCTTTTTGCTCTTGCTGAACACTCTGTGGACCAAGGTAGGTAGCCGACTTTTGTTGGATTTGGGCAGGTAACTTTATCCCAATTTCTGAACTTTTGAGTTTTTGTTTGACAAGTAATAAATAGTGAGTTTTTGTTTAAGCCTATTTCCTTTTTCTTTTTGAAACTTTTTATTGTGAATTGATTGAATGTTTACAGAGCACATCATCAGTTTTACATTCAGATAACTATACACTTTATTTCCTCTCAATGATTGCAATTCCCCCATGTACCAACTTTCTCCCTGTGGTTCTAATTTCCATTTTACCCTCCTTCCTGCTTTTTCTGAACTTTGTCCTAAGGTTAATGTTGCCCTTTTGACCTTGAATGGTTGACCATCCCATGGTGAGCACATCTTACTAGTGTTGTTGTCCCCCTTATATAGCTATCTACCACTTAGCTGAATATTGGTCCACAGGGTGACTTCTGTTCCACTCCTGAAGGGTGGTCAGGGGTTACAGTCTCAGGTTTCTACAGTTCCTTTCTGACTAATAAGCCCAGTCTTTTTTTAAAAATAATTTTAAATTTTGTACCACATTTTTTCCCACTCTATCTGGGACCTTCTAATGTGATCCCTTTCAGAGCAGTTGGTAACCATGCACCGTCTAGTTATTCTGTCTCAGAGTCATGGAGACTGATGCTTGCTTACATGTACCATCTGTCCATTGGACTTACTGATTCCAAGAATCTTCAGTTTCCATCAGTCTTCTTTCCTCTGTTTATGGAAAGACCAGTAAATGCACCTTAGATGACTTCTTAGGAACGTTTAACATCCCAGTCGCTACTCACTGAATCAGGATGTAGAATATTGTCTTTGGGGTCTGTGTTGTGCCAGTTGACCATGGTTCCCCTGAGACTTTGGACATGGGTATCCAGGCTTAGCAACTTATTGCCTCGAGGTGTTTGGTAATGTCTAAGAAGTTTTCATCGTTTTCTCCCCTGTACGCTTTACTACATTGATAGGTATCAAACTCAGATTTTTGGGTGTTCTCCTACTCTCTCTCCCATACCCACTCATCCTATGTATCGGTCCATGTGTCTATCTGCCGAACAGTGCTATTAGAGGGTTGTGTACATAACATTATTTACTTCTGTCTCCTTTAACTTTTGCATTCCTCCCTGTGTCTTCACTTGTCTTTATCATTCTTCGGTCAGCCTCCCTCTTCTTGTATATTATCTTCTTTGTCACCTGGGTTAACATGTCTGCACTCTAGCTAAGGAGCCTTGGTAGCATAGTTGATTGTAAAATGGGCTGCTAGCTGCAGGGTCAGCAATTCAAATCTACCAGTTGCTCCTTAGGAGAAAGATGAGACTTTTTGCTCCCCTAAAGATCTACAGCCTCAGAAGTTCTATACAGGGTCGCTGTGAGTTGGAACTGACTTGAAAGCACACAACCACCATACCACCACCTTTGTTGTTGCTAAGTGCTGTCAAGACAGTTCTGACTCATAGCAACCCTGCTTGGGGTTTCCAATGAGCAGCTGGTGGGTTTGAACTCTCGACCTTGTGGTTTGCAGTCCAGTGCTGATCCTACAACACCACACCAGAAGCCTAGCCAGCACATTAGTGTCAATTAGACTCAATTAATCTCCCTTCCCTTCCGCCCTTAGTTACCATTAAAGAATGTTTCTTTTAGCATGAAAACCTTCTCCTGAGTTCTCTGAGGTTTTATGAAATACTTGTCCTTTAGAGATTGACTAATTTCAATCATCATAATGTCTTCCATGTTCATCCGTGTTGTGTAGTGTTTCACAGATTTATTACTGCTCGTCACTATTGTATATTATTCCATTCTGTTTATGTACCCAAGTTTATTTATTCATTCTTTCCATTGATGGGCGTTTAGGCTGTCTCTCTCTTTTTGCTGTTGTGAATAGGGCTGTGAAGAACATGGTGTGAAGAACATTGGTTCTTAGTTCTTGGGGATACATACCAAGTAGACATCCCCTTTTTCTTTTTTCTCCCTGGATATGGAATATTGCAAATTATGAAAGTGTCTGATTGTGAAAATGTCTTTGAGTCTTTTGCTCTTTTTAAAAGATAGTCACTTTCAGTTATATTATCTACTTAGAAAGCGATTTGTTCTTTGGAGGTTGCCATAAATTTATCACAGTTGCTTGAAGGTTTTTTTTTTTTTTTTTCTCCTGTACTGTTCTTTAATCAAAGAGGCCTCATTGGAAATAAATGTGAGCTTCCTTTATTTTAAAAAAAAAAAAAGGAAATTTCTTAGTTACCTTGAACTGTAATTGCATGAAGAATAGACAATTATTACTTCTCTTGTAAGCGTAGTGGTTACGGATTGGGCTGCGAACAACAAGGTCAACAGTTCAAAACTACCAGCTGTTCCGCGGGAGAAAGATGAGGCGTTCTCCTACCATAAAGATTTACAGCCTCGCAAACCCTGTTCAGGATCGCTGTGGGTTGGAACCGACTCGACGGCACTTAACAACAACAACAATATCTTACTGGATTCATGAAGAAAGGGTTCATATTTTTAACATTTTGTAAAAGGTACATTTTACTGAGAATGAAAACTAGTAGTAAGATAATTTTTCATTTTCTTATATTTTTTATTCTAAAATATAATGTGCGTACAGTAAAGCACCTAAAATATAAATGACAAATTTACCAAATTATTATTAAGCAAACACTCATGTTGCCTTTGCTACAGAACCCCTTATGTGTCTTAGGGAAGCATCTTAAACATGAGGAGAACCTTAGTTACCGTAATATTCAGTTTTCAGGGTCCCTGAATTTGGAATCATTTCTTTTGGCAGACATAGCCAAACAAGACAAAAGCAAAAGCAAATTCTTATAGTGCAGAAGTGCTTGAGAACTGGGACTTGTTAATGAGTTTCTGATTTAAAGAGAATGTATTTGAGATTAAGTGTGTCTGATTCTAAAACCCACGTGCTTTTCATGTCCCATGCATGAATATGTATGTGTAAGGGGGTGCTGGGAGGGGTTAGAATTCCTCTGAGTGGAGAAGCAAGTCATCTGCTCTTGAGGGAGCATGTTCATGAAAGCATGTGCTATTATTGTAAGAGTTTCCTTAACTTGTTGTTGTTGTTGTTGTTGTGAAGTGCCGTCGAGTCTATTCTGCCCCGTAGTGACCCTGTATAGGGTATCTGAGGAGCAGCTGGTGAACTTGAACTGCCAATCTTCCAGTTCAGACGGTTTTGCAGTCTGGTGCATTAGCCCACAGTGCCACACCAGGACTCCTTCCTTAACTTACTGGGGTCTATTCCTAGTAACAAGCCCAAATGGTGTCACAGTTAAAGTGTTTGGCTGCTAACAAAAGGTTGGTGTTTCAAAGCCATCCTGTGCCTCCATGGGAGAAAAGCCTGGTGATCTGTTCCTGTAAATAAAGATTGCAGTCTAGAAAACCCAGTGGGACAGTTCTGCTCTGTACATGGGATTGCTGTGACTTGAAATCTACTCACTGGCACACACCAACACAAAGTAGCAAGCTAGGCCAAAATGCAGTAGTAGTAGTTGTTGTTGTTGTTGTGAAGTGCCATTGAGTCAGTTCCGACCATAGATGGTCGCCATCTATATGGTTTCTGAGGAGCGGCTGGTGAGCCTGAACTTCCGACCTTACAATTCAAATGGCTTTGCAGTCTGGCACATTACCCCACAACGCCACACAGTAGAGAGGATTATAACTTGTGGGATAATAAGTATTACTATCTTAGGCTGGTTTTTTTGTAGAAACAAAACTGGTAGCATATATATAAATGTATATAGAGATAGATTTTTTTCAAGGAAATGGCTTACATACTTGTGGAATTAATCAAGTCTGAAATCTGTGGGTCAGGCATCAGGCTGGAGGCTTCTTTTGATTCATATTGTTGGAGGGGCTGACAAGACCAAAATCAGCAGGAGAGATCGAAGGCTGCTGGCCCACATCCCAGGAACCCAGAAGTCAGAGGATGACGAATTGAATGTAGGATTGAGAGTGAATGAGTGAGTTTTGCCCTACTCTCAAGGGAACTCTCCATTCAACTGTTCGGCTACTCACATCAGACATCAGATCACAAAAGACAAGATGATTACATAATATCTGCCAATTACTGAGAATCAAGTTGGCATAAAACATTAACCATCACAATTATTAAGCTACGTGATTGTTTAAAATTAAATTGTTTTCCAGTTTTTATTGTGTTCTAAGACAAACATTTAAACATGCTAATCTCAGATAAAATAAGCATCTACACATGATTGAAAAAGAGTAAGTATATATATTCAGTTAATATAGTAATTGGTTTGTGTTGTTTGTATTAGGTCTTATCTTTCATATCTTTAGAGCTCATATCTTTTAAGATTTCAATTAATGTGAGTTTGTGGAACAAGCAAGGGCATGTTAGTTGACCTAGCTTGAACTTTGTATATGTGAAAATCTGCCATGGATTTATAACTAACTTGTGGTAATTTAATTTGTAAAATTAAAAACATTAAAAAAAATTTTTTTAAATAAAAATTTTGATTATTTTATTCAATTCAGGAGATTGCTTTCCTACAGTAATCTTTGGTAAGTGATAGAACAACAGCAACAAAATCTTTTTCTTCTAGGAAAACACTAGATCTTGCAGAAGTCTTTGGTTTAATTTTTATTTAATTACAGACTTTTCTGAGTCAGTTTAGCCTACTGAACCACCTTTCTGTTCATGAAGATGGCAAGTGCTTCTGTAGGTTGTGAGCTTCGTGAGGATTGAATCTGTACTGGTTTCTACTAGCTTAGTTTATGGATAGCTGTCCTCGAGTTGACTCTGACTCATGGCGAGCTAACATGTGTGAGTTCATTGTTGTGCCAGTCCATTTCACTGAGGATCTCCCTCACCATGGTTGGTCTCTGGTTCACCAAACATGATGTCCTTCTGCAACACTTGATCCTTCCTGACGGCATGTCCAAAACAAGCAAGTTGTACCATGTTCTATTGTGATCCATAGGTTTTCATTGGCAAATTTTCAGAATGTGATCGTTGTTCTTATTGCTATTAAGTGCCATTGAGTTGGTTCCAACTCTTAGTGACTGTAAGGTTTCCAAGGAGCAGCTGGGTAGCTTGAACTGCCGACCTTGCCATTCAAACCAGTCTTGTAGTCCAGTGCATTAACCTGCAGCATCACACCAGGACTCCAGAATTAGATTGTTGTTGTAGTTGTTAAGTGCTGTTAAGTCAGTTCCGCCCCATAGTGACCCTGTATAAGGTTTCCAAGGAGTGGCTGGTGGGCTTGAACCACCAGTCTTACAGTTCACACTGACTTTGTAGTCCAGTGCTTAGGAGCTCCACTGAACCTATGTACCTGGGGTGACCCTGCTGTAATTGAAATACTGCTAGCACGGCTGATAGCATCACAGCAGCATGCACGCCATCGCACCACAGCAAACTGCCAAACAGGTGGTGGTTCTGCTAGCGTTGTTGCTGGCTGTTGCTGTGCCATTGAGTTGGTTCTGGCTCACAGTGAGCCTGTATAGGGTTTATGAGGAGCAGCTGGTAGGTTTGAACCACTGATTGTGTGGTTAGCAGTCCAGCACTTATCCTACAGAGCCACACCAGGACTCCAGGTCCTAGAAAATAGTAACTATTTAGTACATATGTAGAGACTTAAAAAGTTTGTGGAAAATGAAGTGAAAGATGATGAAATTTTTCAAGATCCCTCGCATTTGTTGTACAATATTAACTAATATTTGTTGAGCTTTACTACATGCTTGGTACAGTATTAAACATCTAGATTTTGTAATCTGATTTAATTCTTACAACATCCCAAAGGTGGTATAGATGCTAATCTATGCTTTACAGATGGTAAACTGAGGCACAGAGAAGTTGCATAACTGTTTTCTAAGGTTGTTAAGTGGCATTGAGTCGGTTCCGACCTATAACGACCCTGAATAGAGTTTCTGAGGAGCGGCTGGTGAGCTTGAACCACCAACCTTGCAGTTCAAAAGGCTTTGCAGTCTGGTGCATTAACCCACAATGCCACTCCAGGACTCCTTTCTAAGGTTGTTGTTGTTGTTCTTGTTAGGTGCCGTCAAATCGGTACCGACCCACAGCGACCTATGTACAGCAGAACAAAACACTGCCTGATCCTGGGCCAACCTCACTACTGTTGCTATGCTTGAATCCATCCATGCTGTCACTTGGCTAGTCCATCTCATTGGGAGTTTTCCTTGTTTTCTCTGACCTTCCAACTTACCAAACATGATATCCTTCTCCAGTGACTGGTCCCTCCTGACAATATGTCAGTATTATATGAGAGACAAAGTTTGGCCATCTTGGCCTCCAAGGAGCACTCTGGCTGCACTTTTTCCAAAATGGATCTATTGGTTCGTTTTGGAAGCCCATGGTACTTTCAATATTCTCCACCAACACCATAACTCAAAAACATCAATTCTTCTGCCGTCTTCCTTATTTACTGTCGAGCTTTCGCATGCATATGAGGTTATTGAAAATACCCTGGCTTGGGTTAGGTGCACCCAAAAATGATGGAGTGATGATTTTAATAGCAGTGGTCTTATGGTAGAATTCATGCTCTAAACTATTATGCTATATTGTCTCCTTTAAGTGTACTTAAGAAGATTCAGGATTGGTAATTAGATCAGTCATTTTCAGCTTCCAGTGTTTTTTGGACTTGTTAACCAGTGATTGGTTAACTTAACACCAAAAACAAGGAGTTTAAAAAAATTCTGGTGTCGAGAATTTTTACCTCTCAATATTCTAATTTAGTAGACTTGTACCTACTAAATGTTTCTGGTAAGATTTATTCTCTCCGTGAAATGTTTTATTTCTAGGCTAGTAATCTAGCCTGAGAATAGGAAAGTTTTTCTATTAATGGAGTCAGGACTCTTTTTTCCTTAGTGGTAAATGAACCCCAGAAGTTGTATGCAAACCAATATGAACAATTTTAGGGGAGAAGTTAAAGCAGGCCCTGAAGAAGCACTGCTAGTGTCTGGAAGTACTTTGTCCTCCATCTTGATAACAATTTTTATCTGTGTTAACTATGCACGAGAGTGTTTCAAAATGTAAAATATTATTGAAGTTAGGAGAAAATTGATCCTATATAGGTACGATATGGGACTTGGAATCTTCTCATGATACTGTTGCTTTGGTGAAGAGTTCTCTGCAGACAGAAATATGAAGTGGAATTTGGTGAAAATTAAGACCTGATGCCCCATTTAGCAGATATGTTGTACTTTTCTATTTTTAATAAAATGAAAATTAAGTAGACTAAATTTTCTTTCCTACATCACAAATTTTTGAAATGAAGTGAGATATATCCATAAACATAATGCAATGTAGGAAAAAAAATTGGACATGTTTCCATTTCATGAAATTTGGTAAAGTTTTGAAACCCAGGGATGAGTTGAAGGTCTTTGATAGTAACAGGAAGAAAAGTTAATTTTTCCAGATACAGTCAAAACATTTAGAAGAAGCTAGTATCAGCATTTGATCCACTATTTAATTTAGTACAAATGTAGTTACATCATACTGCATAGTTATGTCATTGCCTGTTCTACATTGTACTTCTCTGGAAACTTGGTAAATCAACAAAAAGAAGGTGTCACTGGCAGTTGTTTTTTTTTTTTTTTTAAGGAAATAAAGTTTGATGCAATTGCTGTATAGGTAAAGTCCTATTGTTTTGCCTTTTCCCTTATTATATAAATCTGCATTTATGGCTACATCTTTATCACATCCCAGTGATTAGTGTTCATAATGATGATTCTTAATTCTTAAGAGAAGGAAAATAATTTTCCTTATGTACCATTTTAAAAGTAGGGGACTATCTGGTGTATTTTGAAGAATTATATTCTAAGAGCTAAAGTTTAGTTCTAAGACAGAAAGGGTTAACTAAGAGATCTGGAAAATAGGACTTGAAGTGACTCATTCCCCAAGTGGTCCCCATTCTTTTCTGCACTATACTTTAGCAGATTCATTTGCTTTGCCTTGTGACTAAGAATTTTTTATGTTGTTGTTCTAAGCTAATAAATGACATTTTTCATTTTAGTTAGTCATAAATTGGTTCTTTCTGGCTATGTCCATATAGGTCTGCAGATAGCCTTAAACTGTAACATTTCATAAACTATTAAAAAAACAAACAAAAAAAAAACCTTTCTCCTGTGATTTGACCCAAATGTTGGCCAAGCAAACAGTTACAACTGAAACACAGTTCATTGTCTAGAAAAAGATATTATATTTGAAATATTGCCCTTGAAGAATCATCAAAAAGCTGGCAGGATTTTTTTATTTTCAGTTTCTGAAATATAAGCAAAGGATTCTTCGAACAACTGTGATCCTTATTTTTTTGTCCAGGAATGTTACATCAGAATTGCAGAGTGGAATACAGTTCTTCAGAATGTCAGTATAGCTTGTTGGTCTGATCTCATCCTATGAAAGGAGCAGATTAGAATCTTTAAAAACATGTTCCTCAGCAAGAAGTAAGGCATTTTTTTTTGGATGTCACACTAAATGAAATTGCACTTTTCTAAAGACTAACTTAAAGACACAGCCATTTATTTTGGGCACTGATACAGAAAATGTGTTTCATATAGTACGTGAAATGCAATATTGTGGTTTAGCTGTTTGAAGATGAATTAATGAAGTTGTCATCTTAGAGAAAACAAGAACTCTGCCAGAGAGTTCTGTTCTGCTTTTGTGACTCAGGGATTAGATTGTTTGCATATTGAACGAGTTGTTCAAATTAGTCTCTTGGTGACTGATGTATACATTGCTTTTTTTCTCCCATAAATTTGGTACATTGGAATGAATGTAGTAAGTGCAATAAATAATATCATTTATAATTGATTGTCCATAGAGATTTTATTTATTTAACTTTAATTGTGAATTGAGTGAAGGTTTACAGAGCAGATCATCAGTTTTACTTTTAACAAATCAGATAGTTTGCTTTGTTATAATGATTTGCATTCTTCTCCATGTATTATGAATTAACAACATTATTAAAATTATTAAGTAAATAAAAACATTGGGCAAGTGTTTCTATTTAAACATTGAGTTATCCAAAGTGCAAAACTCTTTGTTCATATTTTTCATTGTTCTCTATATCTAGCTAGTTCTTAAATCTTACTACTTTTTTGCTAAGGGTCACATATCTATCCCTCTCTTTCATTTTTGCAACTCTTATGCTTGTCCAGAACTGAAATATTTAGTTGGAAAGGCCCTTTAGAGATCATTTAGTCCAGCTAAATCATTTTACAAAGACTTGAGACTCAGAAGTTACCTCAAAACTAGAACTAGGTGTATAATTTCTTATTCCAAATCTTGCTCACTTTTCTGTCTCTTACCTTACTGTTCACTGGGTTGGAATTCAGATAACAATGATAATGGCAGCTGATGTTTTCATAGTGCTTGTTCCATACCCGGGACTGCTCTAGGTTTTTACCTGTGTTAATTTATTCCTTTCAACAACTCTGTTATAGAAATGAAGAGCTGAGATAGGAGAGTTAGTATAGTGGATATTCTGGAAGAGTTTCCAAGTTGTTTTTTGTTTGTTTGTTTCATTAGGGTGACTTTGTAGGATGTCCCAATGAGGTTATTAGGTTATTCATTTTAAATTGAGGTTATTCATTTTAAATTCCTCATTGTGGTGCTGTATTCTTCTCATTGCATCCTATCAGATGGCACAGGATTTTAATTTGTTGTGTTGTTATGGTGTGGTGCTGTGGGTTAGTGTGCTGAACTTCAAGCTTGTTTTGAACTATAAGGTCAATGGTTCAAGCTCACAAGCCACATTGTTGTTGTTAAATTATGTAAAGTCAGTTCAGACTCACTGAAACCCTGTATAGAGTTTTGAGGAGTAGATAATGGGTTTGAACTGCCAACTTTGTAGCTGGTAGTTCATTGCTGATACTACAGTGCCATACCAGGAGTATATTACTAACTTTGGACATTTGATTAAGATGATGTCCTTTTGAAACTTTCTTTTTAAAGGTAAGTCCTGGTGTGGTGCTGTAGGATAAGCGCTGGACCACAAGAATGGTGGCTCAAAGCCACCAGCCACTCCTCGGAAACTCTATACAGGGTCTTTATGAGTTGTAACCGACTTGAGGGCACTTTATAACAACAACAAATTACAGTAAGGCTCATATTTAAATTGTAAGTTTGATGACATTTTGCATATAGATACATACACCTGTGACATCATCTCCACAGTCAAGACAATTAACAAGACATAACATTCTAAAACCTGCCTTTTAGTTCCTGCTCTGTCGCTGACTCCTTATGGATCATTGAACAACTCACTTCTCTGCCAAATCACGGTGTTTTCTTCCTATTGTTTCTATTGACTAACGCTAATAGTAGAGTTGCCACTAGACTCATGTGGCTACTGAAATTAAAATTAATTGAAGTTCAGTTTCTCCATTCCATTATATACATTTCAAGTACTCAAAAGGCACATGTAACTAGTGGCTACCATTTTGGATAATGTAACTATAGAACATTTACATGATGTCAGAAAGTTACCTAGGACAGCAATGCTGTTGACAGGTTAGGTCTTTCACTTTTTGTGTGGACAGCCCTCCAGTTCCTTTTAAGGTTGCTGTCATCATTCATGTATGAAACATTGCACTTGACTTGTAGACCCTTTCTTAGGCTCGTTTCTTCTCTCTGCATATCAATACTAGATTGATTTTTCTAAATGCCAAGTTATCTCGCTTTCTCTTTCTCACTTTCAATTTCATATTTAATTTAAGAAACATTTTTGAGTGCTTGCTGTTTTCCAGACAATATGGCTGGTACTAGGGATATTAGTGAACTTATAGGGGTAAAGGTTAAAACACAGGAAGAAATAGAGGGTATAAAGAGTAAGGAATGATGGAGAGAATGCGATTAAATATAAGAGGGCAGAGATGGTTTCACAAATGGGTGATGCTTGAACTGAATCTTCAAGAATGAGTAGGAATTTATTAGGTAAAAATCTTTGGAAAGGACATATGATATATGCCAAGAGAGGTACAGAGACTTGATATTTTGTGCATTTGGAGAATTTTAGTAGTTGAGAGTAGTTGGAACAGTGTGAGGATGTGTGTCAGGTAATGAGGTTGAATAGGTAGGTAGGTTGTCTGTCACTAAGAAGACTGAATTACCATCTTGCTATTGATAGCCATTGATGAAGATCTAAGACCACAGCCTTCAGTATGAGTTGCATCTCAGTGTAAAGAAAACAAAAGTCCTCACCAGTGGGCCAATAAATAGCATCATGATAAATGGAGAAAAGATTGAGGTTGTTAAGGACTTCATTTTGCATGTATCCACTATCAACACTCATGGAAGCAGCAGTCAAGATATCAAGTAGTGTATTCTATTAGGCAAAACTGTTTCCCAAGACCTCTTTGAGGTGTTAATATTTGCTCACTCAGAGGATAATTACTGAGCTTCAACTTGGTACCAAGTACTGTTAGAGGCACTAAGAATACAGCAGTGAACATAACACATGTGATCCCTCTTTTATGAACTGTACAGTCACAAATTGAGGTTGTAGCCAAATTGTACACATCTTTCAAGGCCTAGCATATCTGACAAGTCTTAATTGACTGTCAGCTTTTTAGATTTCTCTTCCTTTGTACTGTGGTCAGTACGCCACAATTCAGAACCAAAAGCACTATTAAATGATTCTGTATTTTCAGCATCATTTAGAATCATATTTACTGTGTGTTGAATGACGAATGCCTAGCTATTGTATTCTTCCACCACTTCTTAGGGGAGAGCAGAACTCTAGGATCTAAGAGAGTACAACGAACTAAGTAGATACCAAATGAAGAATATAGGTTTACATTTAAGCCTTTAAGGCACATTGAGTTTGCCAACTATGTTCATGAGGGATATTGGTCTATAATTTTATGTTTTAACGATGTTGTTGCCTGGTTTTCGTATGAGTGTTATGCTTGTTTTTTTGTTTTTAAAATGTTTTATTGTGAATTATGTGATAGCTTACATGGGAGAACATTAGTTTTACATTCATCCTATCATATATCGTTTAATTGCCATGGTTACAATCCCCTCCACGCGTCATCAACCAATCAGAGGGTATACACTACAAGTCTACCCCCCCTCCCCCAAGTAGTCAGCACACAACCCCTCTCCTTCTTTGGGTCTAAAGTCCTCAGCTGCTCCATCTCTCCATGTCATTGTCTCTGCCTCCATCTCAGGCATCACTGATTCTCTTGGTGGGGTCCCGCTCTCTGCTTTTCTCCTTTGATGGTCCCAGGAACCTCCACTCTTAGACTGCAAAGTTAATCACTCCCCTCCTTGCTACCAAACGTCTACCTTTACATTTCCAACTCTCACAATCAGTCATGATAACAGTTATTCACTATTGTATCACAAGAAACCTATCCGCATTTCATTTCATCATCCCTGCTGAGACAGATTGGATACAACTCAGTGGAGATTCTACCTTCCTTCACTCCCTCTGAATTTAGGTTCCCTCTTGAAAGCTTGTAAACCAGTCATTTCTTGCCTTTGTAGCCATCCCCATTTTGGGTAGCTAATGTCCAAGTTGCCCATCCCTGTCTACTCTGTGTATTTAGGGGTGGGAATGATCTTTGCTGTAAAGATTTGTTCCCTCTTTTGAGCTACTGCATCCATAGATGTAGGTCAGGTTCATCAAATTGTATCAGATTACTCTTTTTCCTTTTCTTTCCTCTTCTTGTTGAGCTCTGATCATCCAGTCATTGAAGCCAAGTCAAGTGGGTATTATCTGCAAGTGTGGGTGTTCTTGTGCATATGCCCTCTCTTTTTATAAGCTGGACACTTCACTCTCCACTCTAGTCCTCTGTGGCTATGCCACTGACTCTGGGCCCAAGAGTCCCCAGGTCTTGCCATACTGCTGGCCAACCAGGTCTCCACCTAGGTTCACAGGAGTCTATTGAACATTGTAAGGCTTAACTTGCAGCTTCATTGCTGTATTTCCCTCACTTCCCATTATCGATGATGAGTGTGGTCACCAATCAGAGTGTGTATTCCCATTGAGTCTTAGTCTTGGAATGGGGTTTGCACTGAGGGGATCTGACCACGTGCCTTGATGTCTTCTGGGCAAGCAACATGCTTGTTCTTAGAGTAATCAGTCGGTCTGTCTATATTGTTTTGTAATTTTCCTGTAGGTTTTTCTTTCAAGAAGTATCTTCTGTTCTTCTAGCCACTCCAGGCTTGTCTGCTTATCCTTTCAAGTGGAAATTTCCCATCTCTGAAGACTCTGGATGTGGTTCAGGATTCCACCTATAGTCTTATGTA
>NW_006408534.1:3873498-3875077 GCF_000296735.1 Chrysochloris asiatica | reverse complement strand
TTGTTGTTGGCAGAGCTCTCTGCTATACATCCACCCGATCCGCCATCTTGTTTGCTCTTAATAGTAACACTTGAGATCAAGTATTCTAGCAAGTATTCTAAGTTTTCAGATATTATTCTATTCTTTCAAATTGTTTTGGTTATTCTAGATCCTTTGCATTCCCATATACATTTTAGAATCAGCTTGTGTCATGATATTCCTGTCATCATGGACAAATTACTTGTAACGTATTTCACAGTTGATATGTTGAGATAGAGAATTGGGGAGTACGTGGTGGATAGTATACCTGATTAATTATTTCCAAAATTGGAATTAAGTGGCAGAGTAGAAAGATCTGGTTCTGGATTCTGATGCTGCC
Organism: Chrysochloris asiatica; assembly: GCF_000296735.1. Classification (NCBI taxonomy): domain Eukaryota; kingdom Metazoa; phylum Chordata; class Mammalia; order Afrosoricida; family Chrysochloridae; genus Chrysochloris; species Chrysochloris asiatica. The sequence continues at coordinate 3,874,719 of NW_006408534.1, read as the reverse complement.
ACATAGTTTCAAATGGTCTCATGTAAATCTGATTTTTTTAGTTTTCTCATCTACAAGCAGGGATAGAAATGCCTGTTACCTGTGAATATTGTAAGGATGAATTAAAAAATGTATGTAACGTTTTCAAGAAGGACTTTTGCCTAGTAGGCTCAGCCAGTGACTGCTATTACTCCTCTATTATTGTTATCAGTACTTTTCTGAGATACAGATAACCATGTCCTCCAGTTCTACACAGTAAACATCCCTTCTTATATATTTCTACAATGTGGACATTGTAGAATCGTAAGCGGAAAGTTAAATTATCCTTCCTTAACCATGTATTTATATGTTATGTATTACTTTGTTCAATGTATCACATTTAATTTTTGGTCCAAATATTTTCTTTTCTGTTCCATCAGAATCTTGAGCTCAATGATGATACTGTTTTGAATGAGATACAGTTAGCAGACTGTGAACAGTTTCAGGTGCCTGACCTATGTGCTGAAGAGCTTGCTGTTATCCTTGGAGTTTGGTAAGTTAATAATTTTTGGGTACTTTGAACACCTTGCATTTTTTCATTCTTTTGTTAGGAGGAAATCTTTATTTCTAAAGGTCTTCAGAAAGTTGGATGAGTCGGAGAATCATGGAATGTTTATGAAGAGTGAGAGAGAATAGTTGGACAGCAAATCAAGAGTAAGAGAGTAGGAATCTCTCATGTTAGTGTGCTCATCTTTTCTTTCCTTCGTAAGCACAATTTCTTTGCTTACCCTTGTTGTTGTTAAGTGCCATCCAGTCAGTTCCGACTCACAGCAACCCTGTATAGGGTTTCTGAGGAGTGGCTGGTGGGTTCAAACCATCCTTGCTGTCCATTGCAGTATCCTGCAGTGCTATACCAGTACCCTTAGCTAGGAATAAATAGGTTCTTTGTAAAGTATTAAGCATAAATGACTGTGACTGTTTTAATTTTGAGGATATTTACATTTCAAAGATAAATTATTTCTTAAAACTTTTTGTGAATTAAGTGAATGTTTACAAATAAGATCGTCAGTTTTACTTTCAATAAACCATACACTTTGTTCTGTCTGTGATTGCAATCCCTTCCATGCAACAACAGTTATCGCACTTCCTCCCTGTGGTTCCTATTTCCATTCCATCCTCCTCCCCATCTCTTCTCAACTTTGTCCTTAAGTATGTGTTACCCTTTTGATACTCAGTGATTGACCACTCCATAGTATGCATACC
>NW_006408534.1:3848795-3872653 GCF_000296735.1 Chrysochloris asiatica | reverse complement strand
AATGTCCAAGTTGCCCATCCCTGTCTACTCTGTGTGTGGAGAGGGTGGGAATGATTCTTGCTGTAAGGATTTATTCCCTCTTTTGAGCTAAGGCCCATTCATTTTTTCTAATTTTGAGTTTTGTTCCACACTTTCTGCCACTCTGTTCAGGACCTTCTAACGTTATCCCGTTTAGAACAACTATGAAGCCATCTTCTTCTGGCTTCATAGTTGTGGTGATTGATGTTCACCTATTCTGTTGATCATTGGACTAGTTAATTTCAAGCATCTTGATAAATTATTTATTTATTTTTAATGTTTTATTGTGAATTATATGGTAGTTTACATGGGGGAACTTTAATTTTACATTCATTCCATCGTATATCATCTCATTGTGATAAATTATTTTTTAATACGATAAAACCTTATGTGTACTGGAATAGTTTTTCGTTTTTTTTCTCTATTTAGTAACAATTTCAAATCTAGACAAAGTTGCAAATACACTGCAAAGAACTTTTGTGAATAAGTATCTGACTATAATGGCTGAGTACTATAGCTTTAATTTCTAGCAAAGGAGGTATTTTCATGCATAGCCACAATGTTGTTATTAAGTGCCATTGAGTCAGTTCTGACTCATAGCTGTATAGGGTATCCAAGGAGCAGCTGGTGAGTTTGAACCATCTACCTTACAATTTTCAGTCCAGTTCCTGTCCTATAGTGCCACACAAGTTCTACAAATGTCCTAGTTGTTTCCTTTAGAGCAAAAGGATCCAGGCCAGCCACTTGTGTTATATTAATTTTAACGTCCCATTAGCCATTTCCTGTCAGGAATGATTCCTCATTTTTTGCATGGCTTTCATGATTTTGACACGTTTTCAACCCGGTTGTTTTGCTGTCCCTCAGTTTGAGTTTGATGATTTTTTTATGATTAGATTCAGGATATGCATCTTTAGCAGACATGTTAGAGAAGTGAAACTGCTCATTGTAGCTTAGCAGGTGAAACACAGTTTTGAAGTGTGTGCTATTGGTGATGTTTTGTAGCCCTGGTGTTGCAGTTGATAAGTTCTGGGCTTGTAACCAAAAGGTTGGCAGTTGGAATCCACCAGCTACTCTGGGAGACAGTTGTAGCAGTGTGCTTCTATAAAGGTGCATACCTTTGGAATCCGTGTGATGTGTTTGTGTTCTGTCCTTTAGGGTCGCTGAGTCAGAATTGACACCACAGCAGTGGCTTTGGTTTTCTCTATTGGTGAGGTTTACTTTGATGACTTCATTAAAATATTTTTCAGAGTTCTCTCCTATAAAGTTATTTTTTTTCCACTATGTTACGTAGTATTTTATACTGTAGAAGAATTCGTGCTTTGAGTTATGTTATTGGAGGAGAATATTGAAAGTGCCATGGCCTGCCAAAAGAACCAATAGATCCATTTTTGAAGAAGTGCAGCCATAGTGCTCCATTACAATTATAAAGGTAAAAGTTTTGTAACAAAAATGGGGCAGTAGTTAATCTTATAGTCCAGAAACAAAGGACCCCAGGACCATCAAGGGAGAAGAGCACAAGAAGAATGTAGGACCTTATCCAGAGAAGCAGTGGCACCAGAGATGGAAGCAGAGATGGGGACATGGAGAGAGGGAGCAGTTGAGGACTCTAGATTCATGGGAAGAGAAGGACTAAGAGATGGCAGCCAGGAGGCAGACTTGCAGAATGTGCCCTTTGTTGGTGTAAATTATTATGTATGCCTGAGTGCTTAAAAAAAAAAAAAAAGAATGCTAAAGTGAATTGAGAGAAATATTGTTAACTGATGGTACATGGAGGGTATTATAATCATTGTAATGAAACAAGATGTATGATTTGTTGAATGTAAAACTGGTGATCTGCCCTGTAAACTTTCACTCAATCCACAGTAAAAACGTTCACACACACACACAAAAGATGTTTTCTCTTTTTGACATGTTCTGCCATTCTTTTATAATTCTTTTAAATGTTCTAGGTTACCCTAGCACTAGAATCTGTCATTTCTCCCAAGAGTCCAGACTGATTTTAGTAGTGGTGGTTGTGTGCCACCCAGTTGGTTCTGATCCCTAGTGACCTTGTATAGGGTTTCTAAGGCTATAAATCTTTATGGGAGCAGAAAGCCTTATTTTTTTCCCTTTGAGTAACTGGCAGATTCAAACTACTGACCTTGTGATTAACAGCCCAGCTCATAATCTACTATGCTACCAGAGCTTCTTGATTGTAGTGGAGGGGAAGGTATTTAGAAACTAAGATCTGGGCACTTGGTGTGATCATTGCTCTTGGAAACCATTGCTTCTAGACCCTCTCAGCAAACACAGTGAAGAAATACATGCATGTATAGACACACACACGTGGTTGCATACCTTATTTGGTTGTGCTTTTGGACTGAATTGTACAGGAAGAGATAAAGGACTTGAAAGAATGGTGTTCTGAGTACTTTTCTCCAGCAGTTTGCTTTCCCTCCCTTCCGCTCTTTCTCCATCCGTTCTCTCTTTTCCTCTTCTCTGCCCCCTTCTCTTCTTTCCATTTGAGAAAGCTGTTTTGATGTAGTAAAACATGTGTCATTCTTGGCTTAGGGATAGTGAGTACTCAGAACCATGATTCTGTTAATGAATCTATTAATGCTGTTGCTTTTCTTGCTTGTGTTGTAAGCCATTGTTAAGTTGGTTCTGACCCATAGTGCCCCTAGGGCTTCCAAGGAGAATCTTGTAAGGCATACCTAGTATTTAATCATGGGAATCCTATTGTTGTAAAAGCAAGATGGATGTGTTTTTAAAGATTGGTCAAACTTCCTAGCTGATTGTCTATGGCTTTCATGTCTATGGTGTTAGTCTAGTAATGTGCAAAATAGAATATCTCACAAAGTTACAATATTGACGCTGGTTATTTAGTAATAAGCAATTTAGAAAAGTGAGCTTTTTGAAAAATAGTTCTTTTAACTCAGTGGAAATCATCCTTCATTGTTCACTCAATAGCATTTTGCTCCTCTATACTAACAGTGAGATTTCATTTATATAAAAATTGAATTCAGTTCTATGATCCCCTTTTATTTATTTAAAAGCTGACATACCTGTAGAGCTCTGTTTCTAAGTCTAACTCACCTTGTTTGATACCAGTGACAGAACTTACTGTGAAAAAATTATTCAATTCACAACGATACTGGTTGCAGTTGTTAGGTGCCATTGATTTGGTTCTGGCTGAAAGCAACTGCTTGTATAACAGAAGGGAACACTGTCAGGTCCTGCTCCATCCTCACAGTTGTTATGCGTGAGTCTATTGTTGCTGCCCCTGTGCCAGTCCGTCTCATTGGGGGTCCTTCTCCCTTTTCATTGACCCGCCACTTTACCATGCATGATGTCCTTCTACAGAGACTGATGCTTCCTGACAATATATCCTAAGTATGAGAGACACCGTCTTGCCATCGTCACTTCCAAGGAGCAACCCAGCTGTGCTTCTTGCCAAACAGGTTTATTCTTCTGGCATTCCATAATACTGTTCAGTATTCTTTGCCAATACCATAATTCAAATGCATCGATTCTTCTCCAGTCTTTCTTAATCATTGTCCAGCTTTCACGTGCATATGAGGTGATTGAAAATACTATGGCTTGGGTCAGATGCGCTTTGGTTCTCAGAGTGACAACTTAACACTTTAGCAGCAGATTTGCCTAGTGCAATAATATATCTTATGATTTCTTGATGCTGCTCCGTAATCACAGATTGTGGATCCAAGTAAAAAATCTTTGACTAGTTCAATCTTATCTCTGTTTATCATGTTATTTATTAACCCAGTTGTGAGGATTTTTGTTTTGTTTACATTGAAAAGCAATGAAGTTACTTACAATGATTTGTTGTTGTTGCTGTCCAATCAGTTCCAACTCATGGTGACCTGGTATAAAGTTTCTCAGGCTGTAAATCTTTGTGGGAACAGAAAGCCTCATGTTTCTCCTGCAAAGCAACTGGTGGGCTCGAACTACAGACCTTGTGATTCCCAGTCCAGTGCTTATCTTACAGAGCTAATTCTTGAGTAATCCTCTGTGCTAGCCATGACATGTGCTTTTACATTATTCCACCTTAATCATCAATCTTAGCACAGTTGTCTCTATTTTCAAGTTGGAAAACCAGGATTCAAGTGGCTAAATGACTTGCCTAGAATTACAAAGCAAGACTGGGATTTCATTCCAGGTTTTACTGACCTCAAATTCTGAATTCTTGTTTTTATGGTGGTTTGAAATGCTGTTGTGGCAAATTCATACTTTTTAACTTATTAGAAAATCAAATTAAACCAATTAAGTGCAATTGTAAGTAAAAATATATTGCTATAAATCATAGAAACTTTTGGTAAACAAAAGTTTCAAAATCTGAAGCTATTGTTTCTCTACATATCTTCCATGTAGATCTATACACTTGTGAAAGCAGTGTATCTCTCTTACAGTTTCCTGAAGAATTCTGAGTTTTTCTATTTACACCTTGTCAGAATGGCTATTTTGGCATTCTCAAAGGAGTTAGATCATGCTTCTTTTAATTATTCTTTGGGTATGGGAAAGGTTTCCCAAAGAAATTCTGGTAGGATAGCCCTTGCTGCCCTTGAAGAATGAGCAGTTGCATTGTCACGATGGAAAAAACATTCCTCTGGGCAACTTTTCTGACCTCTATCTTACCAAATCTGTTTTCAATTTTCTTAAAACTTCATAATATGTTAAATATATATATATATATATATATATATATATATATATATATGATTGTCCTATTCCTTTGAAAATATCTATCAAGATCACCCCCTTGGAATAAAAATAAAAACAGTTGCCACAACTTATCTTACCTGATCTCCCAGCCTTGAATTTAACTGGCCCCTCAGAGCCCCTTGGAAGCCACTGTTTTGATTGGGATAACCCCTTGACCTCAGGGTCAGTTTGAACTGCAGGGTTGGTGGTTTAAACTCACCAGCCACTCCTCGGAAACCCTCTGCAGGCTCGCTTTGAGTTGGTACCAACTCGACAGCACATAACAACAACAACAACATTCGGAGGACAGTCTGTCAGTTGAACCGGTTGTTATTGTTAGGTGCCATCGAGTCAGTACCGACCTATAGCGACCTTATGCACAGCAGAACGAAACACTGCCCGGTCCTGGGCCAACCTCATTACTGTTGCCACGTTTGAGCCTATTGATGCTGCCACATGGCCATTCCATCTCATTGGGGGTCTTCCTCTTTTTCTCTGATCCTCCACCTTACCAAACATGATATCCTTCTCCAGCAACTGGTCCCTCCTGACAATATGTACGAAGTATGAGTCTAGTTATATTGACTTAAACTTTACTATTAGGAGAGGCCTAAACACTAAGAATACACTTGTCTTCAAATACTAATTTTCCTCCCAAGTAAAATCTCAATGTGTGTAGAAAACAAATAAAATTGCTGAAGGGGTTATAATGAACTGTTGAAATCTTCATTTGTTTGTAGAGTTTACTTGATTATTTTGTGATTTGTGACACATCTGATGCAGTTTCTACATCTCTGGTTTAGACATCAATAAATTGATTGTTTTTGTGCCTGATCTGTCTTGTCCCTCGATACTACCCCTCTGAAGAAGTGACCTGAACTTCATGGTTGGCTTGGCTGGTTTGGCAAGGAGACTTATAGAAGGCAAACTGTCGAAGTAGTGCATGTGTGGGGATGACTCATGTTCCATCCATTTGACTCTTGCCTTGCTGTCGTCCTGCTTGAGTTTGATTTTACCTTTGACCAAAATCTGGAGTCAGGCCCCAAATCTCAATATACCTGACTGCTTTTACATAAATTTATTGTGGGAACAATTACCTAGAATCCAATAATCGCAATTTTATGAACTTGAAAATGACAAATACTGTTGACACAGCCTATATTCCTTTTCTCATCCTCCAGCATCGCCTAGAAAGGTAGTCACTATTCTCAGTTTTGAGTTGGTCACTTTCTTATTGGAAAAAAAATTTAAAACTTCTTTATAATGAAGTATCCATACCTTGTGGTTGTTGCTTACTTCCGTTGAGTTGTTTCTAACTCATAGTGATCCTGTATAGGGTTTCTGAGGAGTTGCTGGTGGATTTAATTGTATTTAGAAACATAGAAATAAATCTTTTTTTGTTTTTGAGCTTTATAAAAATTTAATTGCTTTCTTTTTGTATACCTTTAAATAAACCGCTTCATTTTACTTAGTTTGGAGCATTTTAAAAATGTCATCTTACTCTCTACAGTTTTCTGTAATTTGCTTTTTTCCCCCTGTCTCAATATTGTGTTGCTTATTGTCATTCATGTTGTTGCAGTTTGCTTTGCAGTGTAGCGTTCCTTTGGATGACTGTATCTCAGTTCATTCAGTCTCCCTGTGGACATTTGGATTGTTCCCAGAGTTTTGGTGTTATAAATATTACTGTGAATATTTGTGTATATGGCTCCTGGTGTGCACAATCAGAAATTCTCCAGCCTGTCCCTACAGGTGGAATGACTGAGTCAAGGATGTGTGACTGCTCATTCAAGATAATGACAAATTTTGTCCAAAATGATTTTGCCAAATTATATTTGAATCAGTAGATTCTAATTCTTGTTCTCTTCCCTCTTTGATATCTTAATTATTTCCCTGTCAAGTTGGTAGAGTAACATTTTTGCTTTATGGTGTATATGTAATAAATAGTTGGTGCCATGTTCTTTGTGTGGCATATTAATTCTTTGTGTGGAATAGTAAAGATTGTTCCATGTTTATCTATTTTCACTAATAATTTTAATTATATTGACATTTAGAATGCTAACGTAATATTTTCTTTGTCAGAATTTTGATGCTTTCTTTGGGGAAACTCTTATCTATCATTATATGTAAAGTTGTGTGCTGTTACGTCAGTTCCAACTCATAGTGACCCTGAGTAAGGTTTCCAAGGAGTAGCTGCTGTGTTTGAACCTCTGACCTTGTGGTTAGCAGTCCAGTGCTTATCCCACACCACCACACCATGACTCCGTACATAATGTATTAATTTAAAAATATGTACTTTTAAATGTAAATTCATGTTGCTTTTTAAAACTCAGGTTCTGTTAGATAAAACATGTATTTTAGAATTAATAAAAATTTCTTTTTAATTTAAAGCACAAACTTACAAAAGAATAATCCTGTTCATAAATTAACTGAAGAGGAGCTGCTAGCATTTACATCCGTGAGTAACATCTTTTTTTTTTCATTTCATTTTTCTTTCCTTGTAAATTATCTTGCCTCTGTTTTATCTTTGCCTCTGATTACTCACATTATTGAACTGTTGCCATCTAAGGAAATTAAGGGAGAAACCTCATCATTTTAGTTTCTAAGCTGTACATATCTTACTGATTTAAACATAACCGGTTTTATTTGCACTTGCTTGAACTTGAGGACAGAAAAAAAATATTCCTTTGTTCATTGTTTTATCTCAGGACCTAGTCCGCTTTCTAGGTGTCAATAATTTCTTATTTTTTTAATTTGATGAATAAATGAAAGCGGAAATTAGAGTTTGAATCTTCACTCAATTGCTACTGTGGTATGCCAACTCATATGTTAAAACCGGGGGTTATACCTTGCAAAAATTTGGCATCAACCATTCTTCTCATAGCCCTCTCAACTCAACTGAGCTTAATAATCAATTGCAGTGGCCACACAGAACTCACATACCATACTGACATTTAGGGAGTTTACTAAGAAAGTTAACAGTTGATTATCTGGGGTCAGAAATGCTCAGGGCACAGTTGTTTCAGTTAGCTGCTGATAATTTCCCATAGGACACATCAGTTCACTTTACAGTCAAGCTTCCTGCCCAAAGCCACTCAGCTTTAACTTGATCTGTGGGCTGAGAAGTCCACTGCTCTGTCTCATGCTCTGGTTGTTGCTTCTGCAGCTGCTGCTGCTCTGCCACTCCTTCAGTGTCACAGCTTTGTGGGTCGAGGAGGTTTAATTCGTCAGGATCTCGGGATCCAAAGGACGTGTTCCTCTCCTAGCTTTCCTTTGGTTATAGTGAGATTCCCTCTCCTACTTCTGAAATGGCTCATTTTAAACACACTATAAAGTTCCAAGTTTTCACACTTACAGTGAACTCTTTTAACATCTGTAGGTGAATCATGTCAACTTGTCAGTATCTTCTCCTACTTTCTCTTATTAAGACCCATTAAGAAAAAGTCATTTGATGGGAGTTACAAAAACTAAGGATAGAAGAGACATATTAGACAATACATTACACCACAGGCCACCTCCTGACTCTTCTAGCCATTAGCCCTTTAATAGTTGGAGGATTTGCTTTCCTCATTTCCAGTCATTTTAATGGTACTCACTCGTGAAATCTGATAATTTAGCCCCTTCATGCCTTTATCATCCTCCTTTGATAGCCAATTTCTAAATTCCCCATCTCTATCAACCCAATCTTCTGAGGAGACATACTTGTTCCCTGATGTAAAGAATCTTCTGTTCTTTTTGGAACTTAAGTCATCTACATTCATAAGCAAAATCCAGTTCACAGCAAGCCATCAAAACTGCAGCAATTTACACTAGCTTTCTTCATTTGGTTTGAGGTCTGGTCAGTTCAGATCTAGCCTTCCTGGTTAGGTCAAATGGGTACCAGCTGCAAGTTTGGGAGTCCATATAATCCTTCCTCACTTCAGATCAGCTGGCCCCTTCACTTACTCTTTCAGTCCTATCCCTCAGGGTTTCTGTCAGTGCTTGTAGGCTCAGGAGTCTACACAGTTCCCTAAATTTCAGACCTGCCAGTATTTCATCTTCTCTTTCTCTCAACTCTTCTCTTCATTGCTGCATAATCCCCTATTTGCATTCATCAGGTGAACCCAGGCGGTCACCAGCGAGCATACTAGTCCTAGAATGGGATTTTCTGATGGTCACAAACTTTTCCTGCCTTGATGCATTTAACAGCAGACTGCTTGCTTGAAATTCAAAATGCCAGTTATTTTTCTTTTTGTAGGTCTTTCCTTCAAACATAAATTGTCTGTTCTCTCAGCAGTTCCTGGTAGGGCTCAGGATTCTATATAATCCCCCTACTGTACAAAGGCTGAAAACAAAAGCCTGTTTATTCTGGGAAATTCCTAACTCCTCTTTTAACATATTTAGTCAAGTATAGCAGGGTGGGGAACCTTTATTCAAAATTTATATCATCATTCTTGGGCCATACAGAATTATGAAATTAAAAATTAGCATGCTATACTTGGTCAAGCATTCAGTGAACTCACCCTAATATGACTGGAACTGGGGTTGCCTTGGCAGGACCAGGCCAAATGATTTAATGGGCATTATACGACTCTTGGGCCGGATGTTCTCCACCCCTGAAGTATAGGTTGAAGGTGGTCTTACAAGCGCTTTGTAATCAAGATAACCTTATTAATTCTTATCACAGAAGAAGGTCTGTTTTATAACTCTAGGTAGGAGAAACATTTAGTATCCATAGTGCAGTCAGATAAAACACATAATCCTTAATTCTCTTTAAAGCACTCAAGTTTAATCTTTTCTCCATCCCTGGACTGTCTCTCCATTTATGTGCATATAGCCTTGGGCCTCTGTCAGGACAGATCCAGTAGGCCCTGACTCACCATCTTGTTTGTGTGACTTTTTGCCCCAGGTCACTTCAGTAGTACCTTCACTTCTGTCACTGCAGCTGTCACTGCAGCATAACATCTCTTCATTTCTTTCAGCCATTACAAATAGCAATAAGCAAAGTAACCATATTAGAACCCAAAGTTTCATTTTCAATGTCCCTTCATTCTTTCTCTTACAAAACCCTACACTTCCTTGAGTCTGGAGCCATTGCAACGAACCCTGCCTCTGACACCAAACTGCAAATAATAGAAGCACCATCTACTCCTCTCACAGCCCTTTGCTCAACTGGGTTCCATAATCCATTGCAGTGGCCACACAGACCTCAGACATCAAACTCAAAATTATGGGGTTGATTAGGGTAGTTAACAGGTTGCAATTTGAGTCAACAATGCTCGGGACACAGTTGTTCCAGTTAGCTGCTGATAAATGCCCGTAGGACGCACTACTGCACTGTAAGCCTCAGTCTGAGAGCATGTGGCTCTAGCTTTTTGGGTTAGCAAACCTAGCTCTCCTACTTAAATGCTTGGAGGCACCTTACTCTATAAGCCAGCTTCCTGTCCAGAGTCACTCAGCTGTATTTGCTCTGTGGGCTGGGACGTTCACTGCTCTGTTTTGTGCTCTGGTTCTTGGTTCTGCTGCTTCTGCTCCTCTGCCACTTCACTAGTGTCACATATTTCTTTCCCTGGGTTGAGGAGGTTCAACGCACAGAGACCTTGGGATCTAAAGGACATGCACCACTCCTGGCTCTTCTTCTCTGATGGTTGTTGGTAGTGAGGTCCCCCATCCTGATTCTGAAATGGTTCATTTTAACCCCACTTTAGAGTTCCAATTTTTCACAGTGACAATTTATTAACACCCACAACAATCATGTCATCCTGTCAGTATCTTCCACCTTCTCTTACTCAGACCTGTTGGAAATAAGTCCTTTGATGGGAGTTACAAGGACTCAGGCCAGAAGGATATATTAAACAATTGACTACACCACATGCCTACATGACTGTGAGCAGAAAGAGAAAATCAGAGAGCTAGGAGCATAAGCAGGAGAGCATGGAATGGAGGCTGAGGAAGGATAGGGTGTTAGGAGCATGGAGGTGTTCATTATCATGCAGTGAGGAGAAATGTGGGCAAAGGAAAAAACTATTGGATGTGACAGTTAGGAGTGTGATGCTTAGTTCTAGGATCATTGATTAGAATACCTGGATCGTTACCTTGTGACAGAGAATTAAGGATGGCGAATGGGTATATGAAAATAAGTTGAACATGTTGGACAAGAAAGGCAGTGAGAAGGAAGATAGTTGAGGATATAAGATTAAAGAGTTTTCAAGGAGTGAAAAGTCTCAGAGGAAGGGGATCAGTATGTATCTTTTACTTTATGGATAAAAAGAAGATGCATACTTTGTTTAATGAATGCAAGTTGCTTTAAGATATGTCACTTTCCAAAGGCATTTTTATTATCGTAGTTAAGAATCAAATTAGAATTCTGATGTTTTCTTCCTTTGTTATTTGATAGGTAAGGCAAAATAAAGTATTTTGTGCTGATGGGAAGAAAAGCTGATGGACTTTGTACTATAATATAAACTTTGAAAATTACTGTGTTCTGTATTCTTTCTTGGAGATGACTTGATGTTAGTCTCTTGAGCCTTCTGAGTGCCTGTTTTCTTTTTCCTACTTAAGTATTGCTAGAGATCTTGTTATTTATCGTTATATTATGTATGTTTTAGGTAATAATGTGATAATGTCTGCATTTATTCATTACGTATGCCATAAGGAACTTGATAAGTAAATGTGTTAAAACATTTTAAAAGTATATTAATTTTAAAAAGTATATTATGTAACTTTTTATATAGTCCAGCTATCTATTCAATAATTATTTAAATATCAGGCATTGTGCTGGTCATTTACATTGTGCCAGTAAATAGCATCAGTTTGCATTCTTGTTGGGGAAGCACACAGTAGACAGAGCAGTAGCTGTTTAATAGAAGAGCTAAGGAGAAATGCAAAGCAGGATAAGGGAACAAGAGTGAGATGGGTTCAGTTGTTTTAGACAAGGTGGTTGGGGAAGATCTCAATGGAAGGTGATATTTGAACACAGATCTGAATGAAATGAGGGCACAGAAGGATGTGGAGGGTCCGGAATGACTAGATGATAAAGGATGCCCTGGAGACTAGAGTTTCTTGTGATGACTGAGGGAAACAGGGATGTAGGCTATGAAAGGGAATATTTCTGCTGGGTGGTGTGGCACTGTAGGGTAAGCCCTGGACTACTAACCACAAGGTCAATGGTTAAAACCCACTAACCACTCAGACTATATATGGAGTCGCTATGAGTCAGAACAGCAGTAGTAACATCTTCTTGAGGGTTAGTCTCATAAATTTTTTTTTTTTTTTTTTTGTAGCACATTTATTATCCACAGTTAATAACCTCAGGGCCAGCAGTTCAAAACTACCAGCTGCTCCGCGGGAGAAAGATGAGGCTTTCTGCTCCCGTAAAGATTTACAACATTGGAAACCCTGTACAGGGTCGCTATGAGTCGGAACTGACTCCACGGCACATAACAACAACAACATCCTGAAAATATATTAAAATGCTTTATTTGCATTCAAACATTTACATTTTTGATCATTTCTTATGCATGGGGGTTTTTCCTTTCCTCTGTTAGCACCCTTTTCTTTGTGTAACCTATTCTTTTTCCTCTACGCACTGACGTACTTCTAAAGCAATAACTGTTAACTTCTGATCACAGTTCACTCATCATTTCTAGCTTATAGTGAAAGTTAGAGATTTAGGTTTCAGACCTTCCCTGCACTTAACAACAACAAACAACATCAACCTTCCCTGCAAGGCTTTGTGCTGTAAATGTTCCTGCTCTCTGTTCCTCCAGCTCTCTTCCAAATCAGAACTGGCCTGATACATGATTTCTTTTTGGAGTAGCTGTTTGATTATAGTGATTCACACTACCAGGCCCAATTCTTCTAAAGAGATGAATTTACTAATCTCAGGTACATCAGTTTTGCACTCAACCAATCGTATTTTGTTTCATTGCAATGATTACAATCCCTTCCATGTGCCATCGGGTGACAGTATTTGCCTCTATTCCGTCTTTTTTGTTTATTTTATATGTGCCCAAAGCACACAGAAAATAAGTATTCATTTAAATGACCGAAGGGCACATTTTGTAAGCCAGCCTCCTGCCTGCTAGCATACAGCCTTTCTCATTCCATAGGTCTAGAGCCCTCAACTGCTCTGTCTATCTAGCAGATAAGTCTTTAATTGGTAAGAAGTATGACTAAGAAGCCTGTGAATGAGGAGGATCTTTAGACCTCGTGTATTTGTCTCTTTCCTCTCCCTTTTTAATCCTAAATGAAGCACAAGAATGTACCAGAAAAACACAAATCAGTCTTTGTCAAACCTTTTCTTCCTTTTACCTGTCCATTTTTCCTTTTCCTTTTTATGCATGAGGCAGGCTGATAGTCAAATGAATTAGAACTGATCCTGGTTTTAATGGAGCAAGACACTTTAAGTATATCATATGTAACTCTCGGTGAGTATGTGCTTAAGGCAAGAAGGGGCCATGTTTTAATATTGCATCACTTCTGAACTCATATATAAAAGAGTTGTCTGCTCCTGTCTTTTGACATGGATCAGGCTTTGACTTTTATTATACTTATGTGTGTATATGAATCTTCTCCCAATGATAAACTCCTGGTTTTAAGGACTGGATTCTGTTCTGTTCTTGTCTTGTAAAAGGTGCTTCAGTGCTTTATTCATAGTGTTGTTAAATAAATGTATGTAGGGTAAAAGAATGATGAAATGTCCTATGTGGATATGTTTCTGTCCTGCATCTTGATATTGCATTGCTCCACTTAGTTCCATAATTTGGGTAGCACCCGATGGTGGGAAGGATACCCATTTATCTTCCTCTTCTGTAAAATTGTGGAGCTGGTGGTCTGCCCGACCCCTGCACTGAAGACTTATTTTGAGGCTCAAACTACAGAATGTATAAGGAGGTTTCAAAAATTTCATGGAAGGATGGAATAGAAAGAGAAGGAATTTCCTCACAAACTTTTTGAAGCCCCCTCGGATATGAAAATAAATCAGAACAGGTGGAGGCCATCACACCCATGATGAGCTGGGCCTTCTGGTCACTCCTTTGTAGGAGACCAGTCCTGTTTCCCAAGGAATTGACTGCAAATGTGGAAGAGAGGGGAGCAGTGAGGAACCTGACCGCATACTCTTTCTTGCAAGTCATTTACTTCCCAGCTCTGGCAACAGCATGGTTAACTATTTAGGTCATGAGCTATCTTCTTCTGCATATAACAGTGCGAGTGTATATGTAATTAGTTGGTAGTTAAGTGCCACTGAGTTGGTTCACCTCATGGCAATCCTGTATAGGGTTGATGAAGGAGTGACTGATGGGTTTGAAACACTGACTTTGTGGTTAGCAGTCCAGTTCTTATCCTTCAGTGCCATACCAGGATTCCTTAAATATACTTGTAAATGTCTTAATAATTCTTCCAGAAGATTCCAAGCACTTGGAGGGATAGGGACTACATTTAGTGAGCATTCAAGAAATATTTATTGAATTAGTAAATATAAGCTTATTGGTGGTGCATTTTGTTCAGTTTTAACTAGTTGTCTTGAGTTTTACTAAAATGATGATGAAATCTCTCCTTTTGGATGCATTTTTTGGACAGTGTTTTCATGTTGGTGCAGCATATTAAACTACAAGTAAGATTTATTGGGAATACGCTTCAATTGAGCCATTTAAGAAGCTTGTCCTATAGGAATACTGTACGTTTTCAAGAGTTGCCATTATATAGTGCTGTTCCCAAGCTGTTATATCTACATGTTTCAGGAAAACTCAGTGAGTCATAGTAAAAATAACCCATATTGTTTTAGGGAGCCATTTAGGTGGAATCAGCTTGATAATTTAAAATTAGCTACGTTATCTTATTTCCTTTCAGATGAGCCAAGTCAGTGACATTCAACAATGTTTTTAATTTCCTTTCTTTGTTGAAAATTAGAACAATTTAGGTAATTCATACAGGTGTTTTCATTTTTATTGGCAAAGGTTTTGCTAAAGTGTGAATTAATACTGGCAGCTTGCCTTTTATGCTATTAAACTTAGGTTCCTGGGTGGCACAAGGTGTTTGCAATGTGCTGCTAACATAAAGGCTGGCTGTATGAACCACCCAGTGGCTCTGTGGAAGAAAGACCTGGCAAACTGCTCTGTGAAGATTACAGCCAAGCAAGCCCTATGAAGCAGATGATATTGCCTTGAGTTGCAGTTGACATTGTGGCAGCTAATTTGGTTCTTGTTTTATTAACTTATCTATCCCCTTAAGATAGTTTACTAATTATTTCTACTCGTTAAAATGATCACTCTTTTTCTAGGGAATTCTCATTTAATTTAATTTAATTTTTTTTAAAATAAGATAGTCCAGAATTAGCTTAGAGAATGAACCGTGGTACTTCTAAAAGTTTGTGTTAGTATTACATGATCACAACATGTCCTGTATGAAATAGAATAGCCTACAATTTACATTTTCTCTTTGGTGTCAGCTTGTAGGTTTGCTTCACAACTATATGTTGTTGTTGTTGTTAAGTGCTGTCGAATCACCATACCATGACTCCAAGCTACTACATACTAAGTTGCTGTAAGTACCACTGAGTTACTTCTGACTCATAGCGCTGACACTGTATAGGGTTTCTAAGGAGCAGCTAGTAGGCTTGAACTGTTGACCTTGTGGTTAGCAGTCCAGTGCTGATCCTACAGCACTGCATCAGCAAGCTACTATATTGTTGTTGTTAAGTGCCGTTGAGTCAATTCTGACCCATAGCTACCATATAGCAGAGGCTTAATAAATATTTGTTGAATGGAACTGAATGAATCTACTTGTATATACCTTATTTCAATGGTGACATAGAAATAATGGGTAACAGGACTTATTCAGTCACTTAAGGTTCATCCTACTCACCACCATCTGGCTTCTATGCTTGCGTTTTCACAATTTACTGTGGCTGTGGCTCGTGATTTTTTGTTAGTTCTGCTTCAGTTATGTTGGACTAGTTGGCACTGACTTGCCCTCCTC
This sequence comes from Chrysochloris asiatica, assembly GCF_000296735.1. NCBI lineage: Eukaryota > Metazoa > Chordata > Mammalia > Afrosoricida > Chrysochloridae > Chrysochloris > Chrysochloris asiatica. Next base: position 3,856,981 of record NW_006408534.1, on the reverse strand, counting down.
TTTTAAACAATTATAAAACTGTATGAAGTATCTGGACCAAATGTGTGAAAAAGGTTAATTTAGATATGATTATGTAGAGTTTATCTTAGAGATGCAAAATTGATTTAATGTTTATAAAACAGTCAGTGCAATTTATTTTAGTAGTAAAGGAGAAAATCCATATGATAATCTAAATAGAAACAGAAAGAATATTTGTCAAATTTAACATTCTTTCTTATAAAAAGTCTTGGAAGCTAGAAATAAAAGAGAACTTCCTTAGCTTGGTAAAGGGAATTCATGAAAGATGTTCTGCTAAAAAACCCTTTGATGAATAACAGGTCTTTGCCGTACAATGACAGACACATATAGATCAATGGAACAAAATTGAGAACCTGGAAGTAAATCCTCCTGCTTAGTTGATCTTCAACAAAGGGCCGTAATACACTAAATGGGGAAAATTATAGTCTCCTCAACAAATAGTACTGGCAAAATTGGAAATCCATTTGCTGAAAAATGAAACAAGACCAAATCTTACACCATATAAAATGATGAACTTAATGTGAATTAAAGACCTAAATGTAAAACCTAGAACTGTACAGATCAATGAGAAAAAAGAGACAAACTTACAAGCTCTGATACATGGCCTTAATACATTATCAAACATAACTGAAAACACAAACTGAAAACAAAATAGATGAATGGGACCTCCTAAAGATTAGGCACTTATATGCATGAAAGGATTTTACCAAAAGAGTAAAAAGAACCTATAGATTGTAAAAATAATGTTAGATGACATATCAGACAAAGGACTACTCTTCAAAATTTATAGAGTACTTCAGTGCCTCAACAAGAAGAAGACAAATAATCTAATTAAAAAATGGGTAGAAGACATGAACAGGCACTTCACCAAAGAAGACATTCAAGCAGCCAACAAACTTATGAAGAAATGCTCAAGATCATTAGCCATTTGTTGTTGTTGTTGTTGTTAGGTGCCATGGAGTTGGTACCGACTCATAGTGACCTTATACACAACAGAACGAAACAGTGCCTGATTGTGGGCCAACTTCACTACTGTTGACATGCTTGAGTCCATCGATGCTGCTACTTGGCCATTCCTTCTCTCTGGGGGTCTTCCTCTTTTTCTTTGACCCTCCACCTTACCAAACATGATATCCGTCTCCAGCGACTGGTACCTCCTGACAATATGTCAGTATTGTATGAGAGATGAAGTTTGGCCATCTTGGCCTCCAAGGAGCACTCTGGCTGCACTTCTTCTAAAGTGGATCTGTTGGTTCTTTTGGTAGCCCATGGCACTTTCAATATTCTTCTCCAACACCATAACTCAAAGGCATCAATTCTTCTATGGTCTTCCTATTCACTGTCTAGTTTTCACATGCATATGAAGTTATTGAATATACCATGACTTTGGTCCAGCGCACCTTAGTCCTCAAGCTGACATCTTTGCTCTTCAACACTTTAAAAACGTTTTGTGCGGCAGATTTGCCTAATGCAATATGTCATATGATTTATTGACTGCTGCTTCTATGATTGTTGATAGTTGATCCTAGTAGAATGAAGTCCTTGACAACTTCAATCTTTTCTCCGTTGATAAGAATGTTGTTTATTGGTCTGGTGGTGAGGATTTTTGTTTTCTTGACATTGAGATGTAATCCATACCAAAGGCTGTGCTCTTTGATCATCATATGTTTTAAGTCCTCTTCACTTTCAGCAAGCAAGATTGTATCATCTGCATATCACAGGCTGTTAATGAGATTTCCTCCAATCTTGATGCCACATTTTTCTTCATATAACCCAGCTTCTTGGATTAGAGAGAATCAAATCAAAACAAAAATGAGATATCATCGTACTCTAGCATTAATAGCAAAGTTTCAAAAATCAGATAAAATCAAATGCTGGTGAGAGTGTGGAGAGACTGGTACCTTCCATTTGCTGGTAGGACTGTAAAATGGTGTAACCACTGTGGAAAAAGTATGATGCTTTCTAAAAAAGTTGGAAATAGAAATACTGTACGACCCAGCAGTCCCTCGGATTGGCATATACACTCAAGAAAGAAGAATTGTGACATGAATAGATATATATACACCCATGTTCATTGCAACACTATTAACAATAGCAAAAAGATGGAGACTGCCTAAGTGCCCATCAACAGAAGAATGATTAAATAAACTTTGGTTTGTACACACAGTGATTATTGTGTAACACTGAAAAATAATGAAGAATCTGCAAAACACCTTACAGCATGGATGAACCTGGAGGACATAATGCTGAGTGAATAAGTAAATCACAAAAGGATAAATGCATGAGACCACTGTTGTAGAAAGTTTAGAAAAGATTTTCTTGCTAAACGAAACATTATATAATGGGTGGGTCTTAGTGGTTGTGTGCCGTTGTATTGGATTGGACTCATAGCGACACTGTATAGGGTTTCTGAGGCTGTAAATTTTTTTGGGAGTAGAAAGTTTTGTTTTTCTCCTGTAGAGTGATTGGTGGATTTGAACGACTGACTTTGCGATTAGCAGCCTAACTTGTAACCTACTATGCCACAAGAACTCCCTGGGAGGTGGGGAGGAGAGGGAAAATAATAAAATGAGTAGAAGTAAGTACTGTTAACTGATGGTACATGGAGTGGACTGCAATCATTGTAATGACACAGAGTATATAAATTGTTGAATGTGGGATTGATTATCTTCCCTGTATATCTTCTCTCAATTCACAATAAAAGTAAAAACAAAACAAAACAAAAAAACACTTTGCCCCTAAAATTGGGATCAATGCAAAGACATCCTCTTACTTAACGTCTGTTCTCTGTTATACTAGAAATCCAACATGGTAGTGGTGGTGTTTGTGCCATGGAGTTGGTTCCGACTCATAGTGACCCTGCATAGGGTTTCTGAGGCTGTAAATCTTTATGGGAGCAGAAAGCCTCATCTTTTTCTCAGCTTCATTTCCCTCCCCCCCCACCCCCAATGATAACAGTCCCTTCCATGCAACAACAGTTATTCTACTCCTGCTCTGCAATTCCTATTTCAATCCCACCCTCCTTCCCATCCCTTTTCAACTTTGTCCTTAGGTAAATGTTGCCCTTTGATCTTGAAGGATTTGCCATTCCATGATGAGTATACCTTACTACTATTGTTGTCTCACTAGATACCTATCTTGGATGAAAATTTGGCCACGATTGTGAGTTCCATTCTAGACCTGAAGGGTAGTTGAAGGCCATAGACTTGGGTTCCTCCAGCCTGTTTCTGACCAGTAAGACCGGTCGTTTATGTATATATTTTGAGTTGTGTTCCACATTTCTACCACTCCATCTGGAGCCTTCTATTGTGATCCCTTTCAGAGCAGGTGGAAGCCAGGTACCATATAGTTCTTCTGGTCTTAGAGTTGTGGTGAGATTCACCTGCAGTCCCAGTGCCTTAACCCACAGTGCCACACCCGGAATCATTGCAGCCTAGGTATTTATTATGGTATGTAGTCTTGTTCAATTGACCCTTTAATCCTGAGATGATGTCCTTCATTGTCTATTATGCTGGTTTTTGTCAGAAAGTCTGTTTTAGCAGAAATTATATGGACATTCTTCATTGCTTGATATATTTTTTGCTACTGTTTGGTTTTTAATAAATTTTTGTCTTTCTGTGTAAAGTGTATCTCTTGTAGACAGCATATTGAAGGTTTCTCTCAGCGTCGTTTATAGGTTGAAACCTACAGGTCTCACCCTTTGGTTAAATTATCACTAAATATTTGGTTGTTTACTGTTATTATAAGGAGTCCTGGTAGTATAGTGGATTACCAGCTGGACTGCTAACCACAAGGTCAGTAGTTCGAATCTACCAGTCACTCCATGGGAGAAAGATGAAGCTTTCTGTTCCCATAAAGATTTATAGTCTCAGAAAACCTATACAGAGTCACTGTGAGTCAGAACCAACACCATGGCACACAGTCACCACAACCACCAGTTATTATGGGCCCTGGTGTGGCGCTATAAGATAAGTACTGGACTAGTAACCTAAACATCATCATTTTAAACCTACCAGCCACTCTTGGAAACCCAATACAGAGTCACTACTTGTTGGAACTGACTCAACGGCATGCAAAAACAATAACATTATTATAAATGATTTTAAAATTAATTTCCCAATCATTCATTGGTACTGCACTGACATAGGAGCTCTGGTAGCTTAATGGTTACGAATCAGGCTGCTAATCACAGGATCAGGAGTTCGAAACTACCAGCAGGTCCATGGGAGAAAGATGATTGCATTTAGAGATCAATATAGTGGTTACGAATCGGGCTGTGAACCTTAAGGTCAGCGGTTCAAAACTACCAGCTGCTCCGCAGGAGAAAGATAAGGCTTTCTACTCCTGTAAAGATTTACACCCTCCGAAACCCTGTACAGGGTCGCTATGGGTCGGCGCCGACTCGACGGCACATAACAACAACAACAACATTAAAGCAAAAGGAGTCCTGGTGTGGCGCTGTGGGCTAATGCAAAGTCATTTGAAATGCAAGTGCGGTGTTTCAAGCTTACCAGCTGCTCCTTGGAAACCCTATACAGGGTTGCTATAGGTCAGAATCGACTTACAGTACTTTACAACATTAAAGCAAAATAAAAATCTTGGCATGTTGGTGCAATGTAGCTAAATCCATAGCCTTCAAAATACACCATTCCTAATATGACCCAAAATTGGTCAGCAATTGAAGATTGTAATGAAAAAAACTAGAAACATTCATACAGAAGAGACATTAATGGAAACTGACTACAATATGACCCAGCAGCTGGCATTAATAGACCAAGATTTTCTATGAAGCCACTCTAAGTGATATAAAGGAAAATATGTTTGTGATGATTGACAAAATAGGAATTTGTAGTAGAGAAATAGAAACTATAAACAAGGCAAATATAAATTTTAGAATTGAATATGTAATAGTGGAAATAAAAGATTTAATGACTGAGATTAAACACTGAATTGAGGTAAATGAAGAAAGATTTAGTGAATTTAAGGTAGACCAATAAAAACTATCCCATTTGAAGAGCAGATAGAAAAAAGTAAAGAATAGAGCTTTCCATCCATGTAGGATAATGTCAAAGGGTCCAATATCCTCTTTTTAAAAAGCTGGTTTGCCAAAGATTTATGGTTCTCTCTTTCTAGTTTTTGTTAATTGTAAATGGAATGATAGTTTACATGGGAGCACATCGTTACATGGAAGCACATCGGCTTTACGCCATCACTTCATTGCAGTGATTACAATCTCCTCCACAACAATGTTTCCATTCTCTGTTTTTCTTTTTGTGTGGGGGTGGGGATGTGGGGTTGTGCAGATGTACACAAACACACTCATGGATTTATAATAATGTAAACAATCAAAGGGCACATTTTCAAGCCTGCCTCCTGGCTGCCAGCACTCAGTTCTTCTCTTTCAGTGAGTTTAGAGTCCTAGGTGCTCTATCTCTCCATGTCCTCATCTCTGCTTCAGTCTCTGGTGTTGCTGCTTCTCTGGATAGGGGCCCTCATTCCTCTTGTGTTCTTCTCCATTGATGTTTTTAAGGTCTTCATTGATAGTCTTAGGGTCCTCTGTTCCTGGACTGTAAGATTTCCAATATACTTAAAAAAATTTTTTTAAGTTTTTATTGTGAGGTTTACATGGGAGAACATCAGTTTTATATTCATCCTATCGTATTTTGTTTCATTGCAATGATTACAACCCCCTCCATGCATCATCAAATAACCAAAGGGTACACCCCACAGACCTGCCCCCCTGGCCATCACACAGCCCCTCTCCTTCTGTGAGTTCAATGTCCCCAGCTGTTCCATCTGTCCATGTCATCATTTCTCTCTCTATTCCTGGCATCACTGCCTCTCTGGGTAGGGTACCACACTCCACTCTTCTCACTTGATGATCCTAGGGACCTCTGCTCCTGGGTTGCAAAATCAATCACTCCCCTCCTTTTCTCAAAAAACATCTACCTCTACATTTCCAACCCTCACAGTCAGTCCTGATGGCAATTATTCACTATTGTACCATAAGAGTCTTATCCCCATTTCTTGTTTCCAGCCCCGTCCCAACAGATTGAAAATCATTCAGTGGAGATTCTACCTTTCCACACCTGTCTGGAACTAGGCTCCCTCTTGAAAGCTTGTAAGCCAATCACTTCTTGCCTTTATGGTGGTGGTGGTGGTGGTTATGTGCCATGGAGTTGGAACTGACTCATAGCGACCCTGTACAGGGTTTCCAAGGCTGTAAATCTTTACGGGAGCAGAAAGCCATATCTTTCTCATTTAGAACAGCTGGTAGCTTCAAACTGCTGACCTTAAGGTTTGCCACCCGATTCATAACCACTACGCTACCAGAGCTCCTGTATAGGCCCACCCCATTTTGAGTAGCCAGTGTCTTAAGTTGTCCATACCTGTCAACGCTGTGTACCGAGAGGGTGGGAGGGATCCTCGCTGTAAAGATTTGTTCCCTTTTTTGAGCTACTACATCCGTAAGTATAGGTAAAGTTCATCTAATTGTAGCAGGTTATCTCCCCCCCTCCCCCCTTCTTTCTTCTAGTCCAATTCTGATTATCCACCCATTGAAGCCAGGTCAAGTGGGTACTATCTGTAAATGTGGCTGTTCTTGTGTGTCTCCCCTCACTACATTTCAGCTGGACACTTCACTCTCCGCTCTAGTTCTCTGTGACCATGTCACTGCCTCTGGACCCAGGAGTCCCCGGCACTTGCCGTACTGCTGGCCATCCAGGTCTCCACCCAGGCTCACAGGGGTCTATTGAATGTGGTCATACTTAGCTCGCAACTTCATTGCTATTTTTTACCCCTCCTCCCCTTATCGGTGACCAACGTGGTCACCAGCCAGACCCCATGCCTGCTCATGTATTCCCCTTGAGTCTTAGTCTTGGAAGGGAGTTTGCTCTGAGAGGTCCCAACCACTTGCCTTGTTGGCTCCCTGGCGAACAGCTAATTTGTTCTTGTAATAATCAATCAGACTGTCATTATTGTTTAGAATTTTTCCTGCAGGTCTTTCTTACATGAAATATCTTTTGTTTTAGCCACTCCAGGCTGGTCTACTCGTACTTTCCAGTGGAAATTTCCTATCTCAGATGATTTTGGAAGGGGTTCTGGATTCCACCTATGGTCTTATGCAATGTAAAAGCTCCCCAGAAAGCCTCTTTCAATGGGTAACTTCTAGCCCCCTTTAAGGTATTCCAATCAGTTGTAGGCTGAAGATGGACTTACAAGCTTTCTGTAGTGATGTTTCTGGATATTCCTTTCTCCCCCCCTCAAGTGTCTATTTTGTTGTTGTTGTTGTTGTTAGGTGCCATCGAGTCGGTACAGACCCGTAGTTACCTTATGCACAGCAGAACAAAACACTGCCCGATCCTGGGCCAACCTTGAGTCCATCAATGCTGCCACTTGGCTAATCCATCTTGTTGGGGGAGGTCTTCCTCTTTTTCTCTGACCCTCCACCTTACCAAACATGATATCCTTCTCCAGCGACTGCCAGGGAAACCAAGATTTAAAAGACAACCAATCATCCTAACATTATTCCCCTCTTTCACCTCCTCAAACCATGCCTCAATACCTGTATCCCAGAGCCCTGTTGTTATAGGGTTGTGCATACATCATCATTTACCTCTTTCCCACTTAGCCCATGTAAACCTGCCTAACTATTCTCCCATCAACCTTGTTCTTCCATTCCCCTTCCCTTTCTTGTGTATTGTCCCTCCCGCCCCTCCAGAACCCAAGCTGTCATGTATCTATTCCCTACTGTGTGCTCTATCTTCCCTTTCCTCCCCTCCTCTCATCCCAGACATCCTGGTGAACAGCAAATATATATATATAATTTTTTTTTTCTTTCCCCCTTTTAGTGTGGATTCTTTTCTTTAGTCTTTTACAATAATAGTCCTATGTCGTATTTCTCCTTTTGTGACTGACTAATTTCACTCAGCATAATGTCCTCAGGGTTCATCCATGTTATGCGGTGGCTTGCAGCTTCCTTGTTGTTCTTCAGGGTAGCATAGTATTCCATTGTGTGTATGTACCACAGTTTTTTTTTATCCATTCTTCAGTTGATGGGCACTTAGGCTGTCTCCATCTTTTTGCTATTCTAAATAGTGCTGCTATGAACATTGGTGTGCCTATATCTACTTGTGTTATGGCTCATATTTCTTGTGGGTAAATACCAA
>NW_006408534.1:3845324-3846486 GCF_000296735.1 Chrysochloris asiatica | reverse complement strand
TTTTCTTTTGTTAGGTTTGCTAATGGTCTGTCGATTTTATTAATTCTTTCAAAGAACCAGCTTCTTGTCCCGTTGATTCATTCTATAGTTTTTCTGTTTTCCATCTCATTTATTCCTGCTCTTGTCTTTATTACTTCTTTTCTTTTAGTGACTGTAGGTTCCATCTGTTGGTCTGTTTCTAATTGTTGGAGATGCTGTGTTAATGGAGTGCCACAAGGAGAGAGCAAATAGGGCAGGAAAAAAATACTCAGAGGAATAACATCTAAACTTTCCCAATTCAAGAAGCCCTGTGGTACATAAAATAGGATCAAATGAAGAAAATATGCTGAGACACACCTTAGTCATCATGCAGAAAACTGTCTTTACAGAGAAAATCATGATAGCAAACAGAAACCTTATATATTAAATAAAGGAAATGATAGTCACAATGTTGTCTAGCTGTAGAAGACAGATGACAGTAGAACAGCTTCTGTAAAGTTGGTAAGTAGTGAAAACCTCTATCATGGATTATGGCCAAATGACATTTTTAGATAAATAAAAATTTAAGAGAATTTGCTTTCAGTAGACCTACATTATAAACATTGGGAAAGAAATTCAGCAGTCTGAAGTGATAATGTCTGGATTAATAGGAAATAACCGCATTTTCTGTTTGTGCTGTTGAGTTTATTTCGACTCATAGCAACCCTGTATAGGGTTTTCAGGAAGCATCTGGTAGGTTTGAACCACTGACCTTGTGGTTTGCAGTCCAGAGGTTATCCAATAGCGCCACCCCAGCATGTTGTACAAATACATGTCTACTTTTTAAAAAATTATAAAACTTATCTCTTGGCATTTTCCAAATTATGTAGAAGGCACACCAGGGTGGATAAATGGATCTATATGGTTGCAAAGTTTCTACATTTTATATGAAATAGTACATTATTTTGGATAGAATGTGAAAAATTATGGCTGTATATTGTTTTCCCTAGAGCAAACAAAAATAATGCAAAGTCATATAGCTTAAATGTCAACTATGATTTTTAGTTAAAATGACAATCTAGAATTTATTCAGAGAATCAAAATGTAGCAGAAAATGTGATATAAAAGAGTACAAAGTAAATGGCAAAATGATATACCTAATTCCAGCAATCAAGAAAGGTGTGTTCATCAGGATTGTATCTTT
>NW_006408534.1:3838107-3844654 GCF_000296735.1 Chrysochloris asiatica | reverse complement strand
CAATGAATAAAGAAGATCGGAGAAGAATCGATTTATGTGAATTATGATGTTGGTGAAGACTATTGAAAGGACCATGGACTGCCAGAAGAACAAACAAATCTGTGTTGGAAGAAGTACAGCCAGAATGTTCCTTAGAAGTGAGGCTGGTGAGACTTTGTCTTGTACTGTGGACATGCTGTCAGGAGGGATCAGTCCCTGGAGAAGACATCTTACTTGATAAAATGGATGATGACCAAAAAAGAGGAAGACCCTTAACAAGATCGATTGGCATGATGGCAGCAGCAGTGGGCTCAAACATAAGAATTGTGAGGATGATGAAGTACCGGGGAATGTTTTGTTGTACATCATAAGGTCACTAAGAGTGGAACAAACCCGATAACATGTTACAACAACAATAATTACATTATATATTAATGGATAAATACTCTTAAGTACAAGGCAAAGGTGTCAGGATGGAAAAAAGGCAAGACCCAATGATATACTCTCTCCAAGAAGTAGCCTTTAAAAATAAAGACATGATAGATTACAAATAAAGGGATGGAAAATCTCCTCCCATGTAAACACTAAGTATAAAAATGCTGTAGTTGCTATGATTAAGAGTCAAAGGAAACAATAACTGCATAAATTTTTTTTCTGATTTGTTATTTAGAACAACTGTATATAGAATCTGCTGCCAATTTGTCAGTTTGTCATACTGTGGTGATTTCTTTGTGCCTGTGTTACTGAAAACTATGCCTCCAATATTTCAAATACCAATAGGATCATCCATGATGGATAGGTTTTAGTGGAACTTCCAAAACAGACTAGGAAGAAAGGCCTGATGATCTACTTCTAAAATTAAGCCATTGAACACCTGTTGAACACAGCTGAAAATTATCTGACTCGCTTGCTTGGACATGTCGTCAGAAGGCATCAGTTTCTAGAGAAGGACACTGTTTGGTAGAGGGCCAATGACCGCAAGGAAGCCCCTCAGAGCAGCTGAAATCACAAACTGAAACATGCTGGTGGTTGTGAGGGTTACACACTACGTAGCAGCATTTTGTTTATCTTTATGTATCTTATCTTGTTGACTACATAAAGTCATCAGACTATGTGGAGCATAGCAAATTAGGGATATCATTTCAAAGCATGGGAGTTCCAAAACAACCAGTTGTGCTTATGTAGAGTCTGTCCTGATGGTGTTGTAGGATAAGCATTGGACTGCTGATTGTAAGGTCTGATGTTCAAACTTACCAGCAGCTCCTTGGAAACCCTATACAGAGTTGCTATGAGCCATAACTGACTCAGTGGCACTTAACATCAACATGTGAAACTTGTGTATGGATCACATTTAGAACATCAGAAAGAGGAATGGGGTACTGTATGGTTCAGAATTGAAAGTGGTGTGTGGTTGGAGTATATCCTTTCACCTCACTTATTCAATTTATGTGCTAGAAAAGTAATCAGAAAGTTGCAGTACATGAAGAAGAGCCCAGCATTAGGACTGGAGGAAAACTTTTAACAATTTTGCTTGCCAACAATGAAGATGGCTGGGGACTATACTGATGGGTGCAGCCTTCAGTATGGATTACATGTGAACATGAAGCAATTGAAAATTCTCACAACTCCCCCATTAAACATCATGATAAATGAAGAAGAAAGATAACTTGTTAATAGTTTAATTCTATTGGGATCAACCACTACTGTTCATGGAATCACCAACCAAGAAAGTAGATGGTGCATTGCATTGAGCAAACCTGCTTTACTTAAAGTTCTAAAAATCGAAGATGTCACTTTTGGCAATTAAGGTACACTGTACCTAAGACATGATGGTCTTTTCCGTTGCATGTAAAAACTGGATAATGCAAAAGAAGACAGGAGATGAATTTATACATTCAAGTTGTGTTGGTGAAGGATATTGACTATATTGTGGACAACCAGAGGAAATGCAACCAGAATAGTAAAGTGGAGGGTTGGCAAAAGCAATGTAGGCCCTTAGTGAGATGGACTGACACAGCTGTCACGTACATGGTGTAGGAAGGTGCAGCATTTCGTTCTGCTAAACATAAGGTCAAGGAGCTCTGGTAGCGTAGTGGATACGAATCGGGCTGCTAACTTCAAGGTCAGCAGTTCGAAACTATCAGCAGTTCAATGGGAGAAAGATGAGGCATTATGCTCCCGTAAAGATTTACAGCCTCGGAAACCCTGTGCAGGGTCACTATGAGTCGGAACTGACTCCATGGTATTTAACAACAACAACAACAACATACATAAGGTCACTATGAATCAGAGCCAACTTTATGGCACTAGCAGTAATGTAGCCTAGATGGAAATAGATTTCATATATTGATCAGTAGCCTTCAAACTCATGGCTTTGTTGTTCTGCTTTAGGCAGTCATTGAAGCGAAAGCTCTTAGTGTTTTTGACCATGTGAATTGACATAGTGTTAAAGATGAAAAATTTAGTCTGACAATAACTTATATTTTAAAATGAGGCTGCTTCTTAAGACAAAGTGAAAGAAAGGTGAAAGGTGCATTGGGTCATACCTATAAACTGGCATTCCAGAACACAGAAAGTTTTTGTTTTGTTGAGACAGCCAAGTGGTTAACAACTAGATCTTTGGGGTTTTCCTTTCTATATGAAAATTAGCAAAGCACGAAAAAGACACCACAGTTTTAAAAGTTGGAGATCTAGAAGCCATTAGGTACTGTGGCGGAAATAAATGTATGAAACATAAGTCTTGCCTTCATGGAATTTTTAATTTAGCTGAGATCAGATAAACATATCAAAATGTATTTAACAATACTAGGCAATTTAAGCTACAAATTGATAGCATAAATAAATCCTCTAATTGCTTAGTAAAGAAGAGAGTATTTTAAGACAAAGCAGTCAAAGAAGGCTTTTGTTCCCTAGGAAGGATTTGAATCAGACCTTGAAAGACAGGTGGGGTTTAGATGGAATGATAGCATGAGCAAAGGGGGAAAGCAGAAACTTTACAGGTACTCCCAGACTCAGGGTGGGATTCCATTCCGACTCTTTCTTATGTCATTTGTGATGGTAAATTAAATACCTCACTTGCATTTTAGTTTTCCTTACGATTGCATTTTATTGTTAGTAACTTTTAAAAGTCAATGACTTTTATTTGTCTTTGGGCATTGATATGAGAATCGTAACATCAGCAAATTACAAGCTGCAGCATTGTATGTAGTACATATTACTAACGGTAAGATGTACAAAAAATACAACAAAAGACAGTTGTTAAGTGAGATATGTAATTAGAGATATACCATAAATTGGGGATTACCTATAAATAATCACTTAGCTGTGTTGGAAGATTTGCTTATGAAAGCAGTGAATATTAAGGAACAACAGATTTGAGAAAGATTTTAGATATCTATAGAGCAATAATAGAGAATTTGGACTGCTGTTTAATTTCTACTGGGATTAATTTATAGATTAAAATTGAAATTTTAGCCTACTGTCATTTAATCCTGATTTGAAATGGATGATCTTTTCAACAGATCATTAAGAAGGGGAATAGTTCTATTTTCTGCAATATTTCTTTGTTCTTTGCTTTGTAAGTTCAGATTGACCTGGTTGGGTACAGTTTAATTTGACTTTAGTGTAGCCAAATACTTCTACACCTATAGGGAAAGTTGTGAACTGCCATTGATCTGTGTGTGAAAACAGCCAAGATCTTTACGCTCCTTTGTAATTAAAATGGGCAAGAGCATCATATAAAGGAATCTTAGTGACTTTTAGAAGAAGATTATTTGAAACATGCAGTTGTAAGAATGGAAAAGAAAAAATAAAAATAAAAATAGAAACAACATTCCATCTTGTCTTTAAAAGAAAACAAAAATTTTCTTTGTGACGTTACTGGTGAGTAAGGAAATGGGATAAATATTAATCAATTTAAGTCTCTCTATTTAACTTGTCCTGGTGTGGCCCTGTGGGTTAATGCACCAGACTGCAAAGCCGTTTGAACTGCAAGGTTGGCGGTTCAAGCTCAACAGCTGCTCCTTGGAAACCCTATACAGGATTGCTATGGGTTGGAACCAACTTAATGGCACTTCACAACAACAACAACATATAACTTGTGGACTCCTGGTGTGGCGCTGTGGGTTAATGTGCCAGACAGCAAAGCTGTTTGAACTGTAAGGTCAGCAATTCAAACTCACCAGCTTCTCCTTGGAAACCCTATCCAGGAACGCTATGGGTCTGAACCGACTCGATGATGCTCAGCATCAAGAAAAACAATATAACTTGTGATCATAGGAATCCTGATGTGGCGCTGTAGGATAAAACACTAGACTGCAAGATTGGTTTGAATCACCAGGTTGACAGTTCATACCCACCAGCCGCTCCTTGGAAACCCCATATAGGATCACTATGAGGAAGAACCGACTTGACGGCACTTAACAACAACAACAGTATTAAAAATTCAGTGTGAATTAAGGTGGTATTGGCTGGCTTTTTCTTTTGAGACAATTAACTATTTTCTCTGTTGTTAGATTATTTCAGCTGCTTTATTAGTATGAATATGAGGTCAAGTTGCGTATTTTTAAGAGCTCTGGTAGCGTAGTGGTTGTGAATTGGGCTGCAGACAGCAAGGTCAGCAGTTTGAAATTGTCAGCTGTTCCACAGGAGAAAGATGAGGCTTTCTGCTCCCGAAAAGATTTACAGCCTTGGAAACCCTGTACAGGGTCGCTATGAGTCGGCACCAACTCCATGGCACATAACCACCACTAAGCTTCTATTAATGCTTGCAGAACAGTGTTTCTTATTCTTTAATGAGTGCCACCTGTTCTCAGAACATCTCATTGTTAGGTGCTGCTGAGTCGGTTCCAACCCATAGTGACCTTCTGTAGGGTTTCCAAGGAGCTAGTAAGCTTGAACTGCTAAGATTGCAGTTCAAATCAACCTTGCAGTCCAGTGTATTATCCCACAGCACCATAACAGGACACCATTTATCTTCTTACTATATGTATCTTGCATATGTCTTCTTTTGTTGTTGTTGTTATTAAGTGCTGGTGAGTTGATTCCAACTTATAGCGACCCTGTGTACAAGAAAAGGAAACATACACGGTCCTGCACTATCCTCATAATTGCTGCTACATTTGAGCCAATTGTTGCTGCTGCAATGCCAATCCATCTCTTTTGGGTTCTTCCTCTTTTTCTTTGTCCCTCTACTTTACCAAACGTGAGGGGACTGGTTCCTCCTGATAGTATGAATGAGAAATGATGTTTGATTGTCCAGGCTTCTAAGGAGCATTCTGTATATATTTCTTCCAACAGATTTCTTTGTTATTCTCACATGGTACCTTTAATATTCTTCTCCAGCACCGTAACTCATATGCATCAATTCTTTGGTCTTCCATATTCATTGTCCAACGTTCACATGTATATGTAGCTATTGTGAGTACCATGGCTTGGTAAAGGCACAACTTTGTTCTCAAACTGACATATTTGCCCCTTGAACACTTTAAAGAGGTCTTATGCAGCAGATGTGCCTAATGCAATACGTTATTTGATTTCTTGACTGCTGCTTCCATGAGTGTTGATGGTGGATCCAAGCAAAGTGCAGTCTTTGACAACTTCAATCTTTTTTCCATTTATTATGATGTTATTTATCGGTCCAGTGGTGAGGACTTTTGTTTTCTTTACATTGAGGTGCAACCCATACTCAAGGCTGTGATCTTTAATTTTCATCAGCAAGTTTTTAAAGTCCTCTTTGCTTTCAGCAAGTAAGATTGTATCATCTGCATGTTGCAGGTTCTTAGTGAATCTTTCTCCATTTCTGATACCACGTTCTTCTACATATATTACAGCTTCATGGATTATTTGCTCAGCATGCAGACTGAATAAATATGGTGAAAGAATATAATACTGGCACACACCTTTCTTGATTTTAAAATATTCATTGTCCCCTTATTCTGTTTGAATGACTGTCTCTTGAGCACAATTAAGTGTTCTAGAATACTAATTCTCTGCAGTGTTGCCCATAGCTTGTCCTGATTCATACAATTTAAAGCCTTTGCATAGTCAATAAAGCACAGGTAACCATCTTTCTGGAATTTTCTTCTCTTAGCCAAGTTCCATCTGACATCAGCAATGATATACCTCATTCCATGTCCTCATCTGATTCCGGCTTGAACCTTTGGCAGATCCCTGTCAATGTTTTGTTTGTGTGTGTGTGTGTGTGTGTGTTTAAGTTTTAATTTGAATTGAGTGATAGTTTACTTAGAACATCAGTTTTACACTCATTGTTTTATTGCAATGATTACAATCTACTTCGTGCATCATCAGTCAACAGTATTTGTTTGTATTATTTTTTTTTTGAGGTGTGAGGGCATGTACACAGAAACACTAAGGAATATATAATCATTTGAATAACCAAAGGGCACATTCTGCAAGCCTGCCTTTTGGCCACCAGCACACAGCCTTTCTCTTTCCTTAAGTGTAGAGTCCTCAGATGCTCTATTTCTCCATGTCATCACCTCTGCCTCCATTTCTGGTGTCTTTGCTTCTCTGGATAGGGATCCTACATTCCACCTGTCCTCTTCTC
>NW_006408534.1:3811355-3813834 GCF_000296735.1 Chrysochloris asiatica | reverse complement strand
ATGGTCTGTTCTACAGTCTGGCCCTGGCCTTGTTTTGGCTGGTGATATGGAGCTTACCCTCCATCTCTTTCCACAGATGTAGTCAGTGTGATTTCTGTGTATTCCATCTGGTGATGTCCTTGTGTATAGTCAACTTTTATGTTATTTTAAAAAGGTATTTGCAATGAGCAAGTCATTTGTCTTGCAACATTCTTGATCCTTCCTGTTTTTCTCAACCTTTGTATTTTAATCACCAGTAATTATCAATACATCTTGATTACATGTTTGATGAATTTCAGACTGAAGAAGAAGGTGGTAGAATTCTTCAATTTCATCATCACTTTCTTATCTTACTAACTATAGAAAATCATTAAAACTAAAATAGACACCTTATCTATACCAATGTCATAATGCATTTAAAATACATTTTAGAATGGTTTTCTACAATATGAATTGAACCATAAGTTCTTTTGCCTGTAAATAAAGAAAAATTTCATTTTTGGGCATTCTGGGTACTTTAGATTTGATTTGCTTTTGTATCTATGAATTGAGATGTTCTTGAAGTTAAAAGATACCAGGTTACTAGTAATTGTTTTCATTTCTGAATTTGGTTGATTTAAAATGTATATAGTAAATTTGAGAAATGTATCATTTCTCAAACTTTATAAACTTTTATAAAGTTTATTTTCTCAAAAATTTTATAATCCATGAGATAAAAAAATTTATTAGCTGATGTTTTGGTAAACTCTGTTTAGCTCTGTGGTTATCTGGAGAGATCCTGATTTCTTTTTCTTTAAGTGATTTATTCAATAGACTTGGCTTACTTAGACTAATGACTACTTATATGAATACATTTTCAGAAAAAAACATTTGGAAGCATTTTATTTTATTATTTTTCATGAGAAGATTTCAGATCCTTAATTAGATGTGTTCAGATATTTTTTGAAGAATTAATTTTGTTCTATTCAGAGTGGGATAGTTTGCTCATCCTTTCTTATGTGCTGTTTGTTTATTTTTTCCTTTTCTGTTAGTGTTTGCTTTCACAACCAAAGTTCTGGGCCATTCAGACATCAGCCTTGATCCTCCGTACAAAACTTGAGAGGGGAAGCACACGCCGAGTGGAACGAGCAGTGAGGCAGACACAGGTAGGAATTTATGTGGCAATTTTGGCTTTTCTCCATCAACTCTTTATTACTATCAGGAAGCATGCATGTGCATTATGAATGATATGGTTTTTGTTTTACCTACCTACTTAGTAGATTCTAGAATTTGACTAGTCTTCTTATTCCTCACCTGTAAATGAAACTGAAAATACCAGTACTTACAGGTTTATGGTGTCCTGATGTAGTGGTACAAGATAAACATTGGACTATTAACCTCAGATTGGTGGTCAAACCCACGAGCCACTTCCCGGAATCCCTATACAGGGTTTATATGAGTAGGAATTGACGGAACTTAACAATACCAGTAGGTTATTGTTCACCAGTAGGTGAACAATATAAGAGTTAATAAAAAAAAATAAGCAGTGCCACAGGTACAAATTATATAAGGAAATGAAATTCATCCTTACATAAAATATTCACTAGTAAATTGACAACATTTAAAATTAATCTGGATTCAGACAGCATTTTCCATTTAGTATTAATGTTTACTCTTGTCTAATGAGTCACTATCATTTAATCTTTCATACATTGATAAATTAATCATTATACAAATTGATTAACAAGAAAAATGTTTTAAAATGTAGTATTTTATAATCATGAAACTGGTATTTTTTAAAGTTTATTTTTATTATGTAACAATTTAGAATTGATGTAAATAAAAAATTGTTCCAGAATAAAAGCTTGTCTTTTTTTAAAAAAAGCAAACTAACATATTTGAGTTAGAAGAGTTACCTTTGTGTAAGAAGAGGGAAACAATAAAGGCATGAACTGACTGGCTTACAAGTTTTCAAGAGGGAGTTTGGTTTCAGAGTGTGTGTGAGGAAGGTAGAACTCCCACTGAGTAGTTTCATCTTATCTAGGCGGATCTGGTGAAAGGAGATGGGGATAAGATTCTTATCATTCATAGTGAGTAATTGTTACTCTATTTGTGACTGTCACAACTGTAAAGGTAGAAGTTTTGTGACAAAAGGGGACAGTAGTTAATCTTACAGTCCAGGAACAGAGGAACCTAGGACCATCAAGGGAGAAGAGCATAGGCGGAATGTGGGACCCTATCCAGAGAAGCAATGATACCAGAGATGGAGGCAGAGATGATATGGAGAGATAGAGCAGATGGGGACTCTAGACTCGCGGAAAGAGAAAGGCTTTATACTGGTGGCCAGGAGGTAGGCTTTCAGAATGTGCCCTTTGGTTGTTTAGATTATGTATTACTGAGTGTTTTGTGTGTATTAAAACAACAAAACACAGAGGGAATAGAAGCAAATACTGTTGAAAGATGATGCATGGAGGGGATTGTAATCATTGCAGTGAAATGAAATAGAATGAGTGTAAAACCG
>NW_006408534.1:3798061-3811218 GCF_000296735.1 Chrysochloris asiatica | reverse complement strand
GAGGGTGTAAATCTTTACGGTAGTGGAAAGCCTCATCTTTCTCCCGTGGAGCAGCTGGTAGTTTCGAACCGCTGACCTTAAGGTTCGCAGCCCGATTTGTAACCACTACACTACCAGAGCTCATATATATATATAATTTTCCTGAAATTTCCCAATCAGCATTGGTTTTTGTTTAGACTCTAGTTTTATAGCCCAGCATCTAAATGATGAATGGAGACTGTTCAGTTCATCATCTACATCCAGATGTTTCTTATTTTGAGGAGTTGTTAAGTTAGATATTTTAGCTTAGGTCACCAGAGATAAATATATGATGTGATTTAAAACAATACTCAGTAAACTGTTCACAAGTTTATGAAGTAATCATGTTAAGCACAACATGGCATTATTTACAATGTTATATGCTATATGAAAGAGTTGACTTAGAAAATGAGAATCCATTAAATGTGTATCTGGAATAAAAATATATGTCATATCTGTCTGATTCATGCTAGGAGGCGGTGTGCAATAATGTTGGATAGGTAAATTTCAAGGGGTAGCCTTTTCGTTTTTTAACTTTTTATTGTGAATTCAGGTGAAGGTTTACAGAGCAGATTGTTTCCCATTCAACAATTCATACACATTTTATTTCATTTCATTGATTGCAATCCCCACAATGTAATATCATCACTCTTTTATCTTCCTCCCTGTGTTTCCTGTTTCCATTTTGCCTTCTTTCATAATCCTTCTGAACTTTATCCTTGGGTAAATGCTGCCCATGTGCTTTCAAATGGTTTATTATTGTGTGACTGAACATTGAGCTAAAGGGATGAGTTCAAAGAAAGGTGACTAAGAGTCATAGTTTTAGGAGTTCCAGTAGTCTGTAACCTGCGATTAGCTTTTCAAATTTACCTCCCACTCTATCCAGGACCTTCTAATGTGGTCCTTTTCAGAGCAGTTGATAGTGGTTTCAATGTCATGCAAACTGATGTTTGCATAGCCCATTAATTCATTACACTGATTGTTTACCAGAGGCAATTTTTATATTAGAGGTAAAAATTTTAAATGTTCTTTTAGTTAAAGAAACTAAAGAAATTACTCACTTGATAAAAGTGATGATTTTGTAGATAGTTCTGAAATGCTATGAGGAACGTTATATTGGGGACAGTAGAAGTAAAGAGCTCAGTTGAAGGCTACTTTAATAGCTGTACTGAGAGAATATTCAGTATGGATAGAAAGCAGAGACAGATCTAAGAGGTGATTTATCTAGTTTATTCCACTGGATGCAGGCTGCCTTGGGAAGGAGCATATGCTATGGTGAAGTACAATATTTAACTAGGCTGACTTGAACAGAGCTTATAGCCTCAGGCAGTCTGCTAACCCTGCTCTCCAAAACTGGGCACAATATACAGCAAAGACAGAAGGCCAAGATACAGTCTCATGTTCAGCATCTGAAATTATTCATGATATATAACCTCCCATTTAAAATTTTATTTATTAACAATTTTTTTCACAGTACAAATTTATATCACATGTTAAAGTGACCCAACATGCATATTTTATTTAAAGTAAGTATATAGTTTCTTGTTAAGGAAATGAAATATATATTTTTACATTATAAAAGCAATTTAAGTGTCTTTTTAAAAAGTTTTTATTGTGAACTGAGTGATAGTTTACATGGGAGAGCATTGGCTTTACACCATCATTTTATTGCAGTGATTACAGTCTCCTCCACGCATCATCATTCAACAGTATTTGCTTTCATTCCCTCTGTTTCTTTCCTTTTTTTTCCCTCCACGCCTGGGTTGGGGGATGTACACAAAAACACCCAGGAACATATAATAACTTAAACAACCAAAGGGCACATTCTGCAAGCCTGCCTCTGGCCACCAACTCTCAGTTCCTCTCTTTCCATGAATCTAGTCCTCGGCTGCTCCTTCTCTCCATGTCCTCATCTCTGCCTCCATATCTGGTGTCGTTGCTTCTCTGGATAGGGTTCCACATTCCGCTTGTGCTCTTCTCTCTTGATGGCCCTAGGGTTAAATGTCCTTTGCGATTACAGTTATGGCCTTCTTCATATAGATATTACTAGAATACATTTATGTATTTATTATTGATGGGCTTATTGACCTAGAAATGATTGCTTATGTATTTGCCCTTTTCATTAATTTTAGTATATAAAATATCCACGTTATCACTCAATTTTCTTTTATAGCAGGAAAATTAAACTTAAAAAGTATAGAAGTCAATCCATTTATAAGTGTATAATATATCTCTTCAATTTGAAACCTATGTTAGTCTTTGCGTTGTGACTATTATAAATATCAAATAACAAAAATGTGCTTATAGTAGGAAAAGTGGGTTCAAATCGAACTACTATGAAAATTTTGATGCAAAAGACTTAAAATGCTATACTGTAGCCTTTTACCATTGCCTTGACCTTACAGTATTTGAGATCTTTTCCTCTTGACATCCACTTTCTGCATCGGGAAGAGAATAGTATTATTCTCTACATGTAGCAAAAAAATTGTTTTTGTTAGGTGCCATCACGTCAGTTCTGGTTTACAGCAACCCTCTGTACAACAGAATGAAACACTGCCCATTCCTGCATCATCCTCACAATTTTTGTTATGTTTGAACCTGTTGTTGCCACTGGGGTTTTCCTCTTTTTTGCTGACCCTTCACTGTACCAAACATGATGCTTTTTGTCAGGGGCTGGTCCTTCCTGACAGCAACAAAATCAGGGAATTGTTATTTCTGCCTCTGCAGGAGAAATCTTTGTACTCCCCACACCCAAAACGTTTGAAAACTAGCCAGATCATGTGACAGGATGAATAGGAAATTTGTTTAATATTCTGTCAATGGTGAGCAATTTAGCTTATTATGTGAACTTTTGCCAGTTCTCTGATATTACTATGTTTGTTAAAATTACTGCAGTCCTGAAGATTAAGAGGAAAATGAGTTAAATGAGTTTAAGCTTCCTATATATATTTGTGTGTGTGTGTGTATATATATATATATATTAAACTGTATGTTTTTGTTGTGTCATATATATGTTTTTGTTAGGTGTCATATATGTGTTGTTGGTAAGTGTCATCAAGTTGGTTTCGACTCATGTCGATCTTGTATAGGATATCTGAGGCTGAGAATCTTTTCAGGAGCAGACATTCTCATCTTTCTCCTGTGGACCAGCTGGTGGGCTTAAAATGTTTGTGGAAAAATCATATTTAAAGATAATGGATTTTTTCATGAACTTTTGAAGCCCCTTCTTGTGTGTGTGTTTGTATGTGTGAATGTACAAGGGTGCATAGATTGCTATGGTGCTGTGTAGGATAAGCACTGAACCAAACGGTTGGTTTAAACTGCAAGGTTGGCTGTTCAAACTTACCAGCTGTTCCTCGGAAACCCTATGCATGATAGCTATGAGTAGGAACCAAATCGACAGCACTTAACAACATATACTACTCTAGCATTTTATCATTGCTCTATAAATACCTGCTGTGGCGCTTTAGGCTAATGCATGAGACTGCAAAGTCGTTTGAACTGCAAGGTCGGTGGTTCAAGCTCACCAGCTGCTCCTTTGGAAACCCTATACAGGATTGCTATGGGTCGGAATTGACTCGATGGCACTTAACAACATCATATATATACACATATACGGAGGCTTCAAAAAGTTCATAGTGGTTACAAATCGGGCTGTGAACCTTAAGGTCAGCAGTTCGAAACTACCAATCGCTCAGCGGGAGAAAGATGAGGCTTTCTACTACCGTAAAGATTTACACCCTCGGAAACCCTGTACAGGGTTGCTATGGGTCGGAACCCACTCGACGGCACTTAACAACAACAACAACAATTATTGTTATATTTTAAGCTTTTATTCTAGTGGTTTCTATTATGACTTTAAATGTTTATATACTTCTATTATACTTCTTTAAATACTTCTGTCTCAATATATTAACTTTAGATAGAACCATTGCCTTTGTACTCTGAATAAATGATGAGGAAATCAGTGCCTCTCATCCTCCCTCACTGTTTGTATTTTTAAATTGTGAGGGATCATTACTCTACATTTTTTCTAGAATTTTTGACTTCTGAATGTTTAGTCTATTGTTTAGAACTTAAACCAAATTTTACAGCATTATATTTATGATTATGCTCATTATACACTCATGCAGTGTGACTGGACCCAGGGAGAAGGAAAATCAAGACTTTGTCTCTTAACCAGTGTTGAATGAAGGAGGATGTGTCAAGCTACCAAGGTCCATTGGATTCTCCATTGAGTTCTTTTTCAGTTTCTTCATTTTAGAGCATACTCAGCTACCACCAGCTACCACTATTTCTTTCATCTCGGGTGTTAACTTTATTTTTGTATTGTCTGTTGGTGTAACATTAATACATTAAGGGATGGGTGGTAAAATTTGAGTCTTTGTGAAGGTATTTTCTATCATATTTTAACTGGGCATAAAATTTTAGTTTCAAAATCATTTTCTTCAGGACATTAAATGAGGTCACTACTTCAATATCTTCTGGTATCCTGAATTGCCAATAAATATGACAGTCTGATTCTTGTTCTGTTTTAGGTTATTACTTTCTTTTTGAAACTTTTATCTATTTAGCCAATGAAGTATATTTTGTTTAATTAATGTTTTTAAAAAATTGTTTCTTTGTACATGGAACTCCCTTTAGTAGTTTTTTTAAAGTTGGTCTGTTTATTCAGCTGGTGAGCTTGAACCAACCAACCTTCAAACGACTTTGCAGTCCCATGCATTAGCCTACAGCACCACACCAGGTATTTATAGAGCAAATTCCTTTAGTTTCTGCATATCTGGAAATGTCCTAATTTTGCCATTGCATTTGAGGGATAATTTTGCTGGGTATGTGATTCTTGGATGGCAGTTTTTTTTCTTTCAAAGTTTTATATATATCATCCCATTGCTTTCTTGCTTGCATGGTTTTTGCTGAGAAATTAGAACTTTGTTTTATTGGTTCTCCTTTGTCGGTAACCTTTGATTTTCCCCAAACTGTTCTCAGGGTCCTTTCCTTGTCTTTGGATTTAGAAAGTTTGATTATGATATATTTTGGTGATTTTCTTTTGGGGTCTGTCCTGTTTGGGGTTCATTCATTTTCTTGATTGTGTATCTTCTAATCCCTGATGATGTTAGGGAAATTTTCTTTCAACAATTTTCTTAGTGGTTTTTTTTTTTTTTTTTTTTTAAATAAGCTCTTCCTTCTCTGGAATTCTAATCATATTTTACTAGTTTTGATGGTGACCCACATAATTTTTAAACCTTAGACTTTCTATGGACTCCTGGTGTGGTACTGTAGGATCAGCACTGGACTGTAAACCACAAGATCATCAGTTCAAACCCACCAGTTGGCTCCTTGGAGCTCCTATACAAGGTCACTTTGAGTCGGAACCAACTTGGCAGCTTTTAACTACAAGACTTTCTTCAGATTTTTTTGTTCTTTTTTTCTGATTGTTTTCTAGCAGATAAATAGTGAGAGATTTGTCTTCAGCTCATTAATTTAGCTTTTCACTACTCCTTTGCCCTTTCAGTTGTATTATTTATTTCTGAAATCTTAGTATTAATCTTTTGAATTTCTTTTTGCTGGTTTCATATATATATTTTTTTTAATTGGCTTGTTTATATAGTGTTTTCCTGTATTCTAAAGTTTTGTCTAGGTTTTCTTTGATTTTATCTCCAGCTTTCTCAATCTTTCTCTCAATTTGTCAAAGGTACTTAAATACTGTTCTTTTGAATTCTTTATCAAGTTGTTCCCATGCCATTTCTGTCTCAGAAAGGTGTCTGGCTCTGTATTTTGGTTGCCTGTTTGAACCACTGTATCTGGTTTCTTGGTGTGAACTGAAATTGACTGTTTTCTCCATAACAGAAGTTAAATACAAATACAACATTGTAGTGTTGTATTTGTATTTAATTGATGCTTGTGTGTTGGTCTTTGTATCTAAGGCACTCACTACCTGTCTTTTGGTGAGTGTGATAGAGAATGTGAATATGTGAGTTCTCTGTTCACTGTTCATAGGGCACAGTTGAAAGTGGGTATTACTGGTGTTGGGTGCTATCTGTTGATGATCAGGTGGTATAGGAGCAGATACTGACCTGCAGGTGGCACTTCAGGATGTGTATCAGGAGGCATGGGTATGATTGGGTAGGAATGCTGTCTTCCATTGGGTGAGACAAGAAAAAAAAAGAGAGAAAAAGTAAAAGCAGACACCGGCAAAAAAGAAAATAATAAAAAGTGCAGTGGAGAGGGGAGGAACGCAAGCAAACAACAGTAAGGAAAAAGAATTTAGTAACTAAAAAAGGAAAGGAAAAAGAAAACAAAGGAAGACAAACAAAGAATACAATAAGCAAAACTAGGCAGGAGGCAAGAAAAGAGAAAGAATAGTAAAGGAAAAAATTCAAAGATTAAAAAGAGAAAGAAGAGAAGGGAAAAAAGAAAAGAAAGAAGATAGAAAAGCAGAATTGTTGTTGTTAAGTGCCATCTAGTCGATTCCAACCCATAGTGACCCTGTAGAGGGTTTCCACAGAGCAGCTGGTAAGCTCATTGAGCCACCGACCTTGCAGCTCAGACGACTTTGCAGTCTGACGCATTAGCCCACAGCGTCACACAAGGACTCCAGAAAAGCAGAGTAAAAAGGGTTAAAAACGAGGAAAGGGAAAGACAATAAAATGGGTAAAAAACAAAAGATAAAAGTAGGCCAAGGGCAGGACCCATAGTAAAGAAAACTGGGAGTTGGGCAGGTCACCCGAATGGGTTGACATCCTTTACCAGCCAAGAATCCTTTGGGGTTGGGTGGGTGAGGGGGCAGAGTGTAGGGTGCCTAGTTCTAAGGGGAGTTCCTTTAGGCCTAGATGTTGCCTGGGACCAGGGTACTTAATCTGGATGTACTTCGGGCCAGCTCAGATGACTGAGGTCAAGATGCTTGCTCCCAAAAGGAACTCATTTGGATCTAGAGAGCAGTTGGATGCAGGGTGGCTGGTTATGGATGGAATTATTGGCTTCCCAGATGTGGCCATGACCTGGCACCACGATTTCAGGCACCTCCAGACTTAAGAGTGGTGCATCTGGCATGGTTCCAATCTCAAGCAGAGAAGGGAATACACATAATAGGGGCTGTCACTGGCTGATGGGTGGATGAGGGTGAGAGCTGGCCATGCTTCTGATCACCAAAAATGTGTGAAGAACAAGGGAAGATCCCACCTTTTTCATCACCAGGCACCGGAATTCATTTGTATTATCAGGCCACTGTCTCCATCAAATGCTGCTCGCAGACATGTAAAACGGCTGTTCTGCGGCAGGCCATCTGACAGTTCACCAGTTTGTCTCCTTTCCATTGCTTTTGTGCAGCTTCTTCTAGTCAGTGTTCAGTCCACTTGTCTAGCCTTTCCTCTGGAACTTAGGGTTCCAAGATTACCATTCATAGTGTTCCATTTAGTCTCTTGTGTAGTTGTTGTAAAGGGAATGTGTAATGTTTCTGCCTAGTCTGCCATCTTGCCAGAAGTATTTTCTTTCGGGAAATCTTAAAAAAAAATTCTCTGTTTTTGGAATTCTGAAGTTTCACAAGAATTTGTCTAAATTTGAGCATGAGTTCTAGAGTCATAATGCCTGGATTCAGATCCCAGCTGACTATTGTAAGAGCTGCCGCACAGTGCCTTAGCCTCCCTGGGCCTTTGGTTCCTCATTTGAATAATGAGAAAAAAAATGGAGTTATCATGAGGATTATATGAGTTAAGCAGTATTTAGAATTGTGTCTCTCACATTGTAAATGTTTAAGTGTTTATTGTCATAATTATTGTTATTCCACTTTCTGGAGTACTTACTGGGTTCTTTTAATGTAAGCAATTATATTTTTGTACTTAGGGAAGTTCTCTTCTGTTATTTCTTTGACTATACCTCTTCTTCCACTTTTTAATTTTTTTAAATTTCTTTCTCCAGTTGTTCATTTTTGCATTTGGAGTTTTAATGGACCTATATGATACATCCGGAATCTATCTTCTGTAACTTTTAACTTTTCCTCCCATGCTTTTTGTCTTTCTCTTTTTTCTTGATATAATGCTAATGTTAAATTTCCAGTCTTCCATATTATTATTTTTGAGCATTAACTTCATTTCTAACAAATTAGTCAGGCCATTCTTGTCTTTTTTTTTTTACTTTGGCAAGTATTTTGAATTTCCAGGAAGTCAGTATTTTTCTGATTGTTCTTTTTCATAATAACATTTTCTTTCTTTGTATGCTGGTAATTAAATTTTGAAAAATTATCTTTTTCTTTGAATTCTCTCTACTCAGTGAATTATTTTATAAATTAATCTGAGCCTTTATTTCCTTGTCCTTCAGTGCCGGGTGATAACTTAATTGCACTGGTGATGAATGTGTGTTTCACTCAGTTAAGTAAGTCTTATTGTCCTAGAGACTGTGCTCTTGAATGGAGGGCTGACTGTAGACTCGGTACACCTGACCAGGTCTCCGGGCAGATTTTTTAAGAACTGGTGGAGATCTTCCCTTTATATATCTGAGCTCTGAGCCTTGCATTGGAGGTGCTTCAAGGGTACTTGGGCCTTCTTACTGTTATAATGACAGAAATGCTTCTCTTCTGAAATAGGTCCCATACTTTATTTTGCTTCATTCCATCATTCCTTAAAATAAGATGTGTAAAACCTTAGACAGTATATTTTAGATGGTGCTTGAGCCCAGAGACAATTCAGAGGAGTTGGTGGAAGGGACTAGGTTCCCAAGTGTCTTAGACTGGGTTCTCTGTAGAGGCAAAACTAGTGAAACTTGTACATGTACATATATAAAGAGAGATTTATATCAAGGAACTGGCTCACACAGTTGTAGAGATGGGCAGGTCCCAAGTCCATTGGTCAGTCAAGCTGGAGGCTTCTGACTCAGGTAGTTTCAGGGCTGATGAACCAAAATCATCAGGTCAGACGGCAGGCAGAGAGGTTGGGCAGGTAAGATGACCAGTTGCTGACAACCCCCAGGATCCATAGCAAATAGAGCAGGCCACTGGCTCAAGCCCAAAGAACCAGAGGTCAAATGACAAGCCATATGCAAAATCTAGACCCAGCAGAAAGCAAACAAGCTTTGCCCAGATGTTGAGTATATTGGCTGCAGGTCACACCACCAAGAAAACCTCCTTTCAAATGATTGGCTGTTCATAGCAGATCTCATAATGGGGGATTACCATGTTTTAACTGCTAAACCAATGAAAATCCTGATGCAAAATCTTATCTGTCACACCAAGTCAAGAGCCAGGAATAAAGGTTAGAGACTGATGAGAAGGACTTCCTTTTACTGAGTGTTTGAAGCAGTAGCCAGTAGTATTGAGTTACAGTAGTCACAGCCTGGAATACTAGGTCACCCTTTGCAGAATGACCGCCAAACAGATGAACTGTGCACAGAGCAGTGAACTTAAGCACATTGTAAGGTAGTCTTAGGTCATTGAACTTAAGGATACTGCAAAAGATACAAAAGGAGGTTATGAGAGGCGCCTATTCTCTGGTAGCATAGTGATTACGAATCGGGCTGCTAATCTCAAGGTCAACAGTTTGAAACTGTCCGCGGTTCCACGGGAGAAAGATGAGGCTTTCTGCTGCTGTAAAGATTTACAATCTTGGAAACCCTATCAGGGTTGCTGTGGGTTGGAATCGACACTGACAGATCAGGCAGTGGGTACTGAGGTTGATTATATGCAAACTGACATTAGGTCAGCTTCTAATGTATTGCACAGGGCCTCCTCCTATATATCCTAGACCAGAGCCAGCCCTCAGATAGGCATCACATCAGAATTGCCATCTGCCTGTGGTCACAAGGAAGAACACTTGGCAGGAGTACTATAATTTGGGACTGTTATCTAACTTATGAGGAACATCTTAACTTGAATATGTAGTTATCTGAAAAGGATGAGAATATAATTACAAGAAAGACACTAATGGATGTAATTATAGAATGTAACATTGGTTCCACTGAGTTAGAGACAGTGTACAGCATGTTCTCAGATGCAGGTGTGGGCTTCCCAGTACTCCAGAACTTTCCATGAAGAGTTCCAGTTGTACAGGATGCCATCCCAGGGAATACCAGTGTCAGGAGCTTCCCTTTGGCATTCTCACAGGGACTAAGGATAGTATATATCCACTTGTCACTTCTCATCTCTTTCCCAATTATTTATCATTGGGAAATTCCCTCAAAATATCCAGGCTTCTGCTGTGTCTTGGCATCATTCTGTTTTATGAAAGAAGACTATCCAAGTTCAGGTTTATTCCATAGTCAGAATGTGGATTATGCTACTCTAGGATCTTTATCATTTCTTACTTCGATTTTTGCAACGCTTTTTACCCTTTCTCCCTACCACTGACCATATGTGTGAGGTCTTTGTGGGGGCTTCAAAAAATTCATAGAAAATGGAATGAATATATAATGGACATTTTCCACAAACTTTTTGAATCCCCCTCATATATCTGAACTCTATTCTACGTGTCTGTGCAGCACTATAGGATAAGAACTGGATTGTGAAACACAGGATCAGCAGTTCAAACCCACCAGCTGCTCCTCTGAAACTCTGTATAGGGTTGCTTTGAATCCAAACCACCTCAACGACACTAAGCAATGACAACAACAAACTACATCTATAGACATAAATTTTAGAGATATGTCTATACATCTTTTCCCAACTTTGGACTTCTCCATGTGTTTTTCATAGCTTCATTTTAGTATTTACTGGGCCCTCGTGCACTGTAAATTCAGCACTTGACTGCTAATCTCAAAGTTAATAATCCAAACCCATCAGTTGCTCCTCGGGAGAAAGATGAGGCTTTTTGCTCCTTATAAATATTTACAGCCTCGGAAACACAGCTTCGGAAATACAACCTATACCTCTTAACTGTGAGTCAGAATCAATTCAGTAGCAGTGAATAAGAAATTCTATTTTTAGGAGTCCTGGTGGTGCAATGGTTAAACACTCAACTGCTAACTGAAAGGTTGCCACTTTATACCCACTAGCTCCAAACGAGAAAGATGTGGCAGTCTGCTGTCCTAGAGATTTACAGTCTTAGAAACCCAGTGGGGCAGTTTGACCCTGTTCTGTAGGGGTGCTGTGAGGCGGAATTTCAATTTGACTCGACAGCTATGGGCTTGGGTTGTTGTTGCTTTTTAATTATATTTTACTTTATTTGGAAATTTTTCTGTCTGCACGGTAAGAATGTGAGCTCTGTGTTTTATTTAGCTGTGTATCCTCAGAATGATGAGTAGCGTAGTGATTATGAGTCAGGCTAATAACCTCAAGGTCAGCAGTTCTAAACTACTAGCTGTTCCGCAGGAGAGAAATGAGGCTTTCAGCTTCTGTAAAGGTTTACATCCTAGGAAACCCTATACAGGGTCACTATGAGTCAGAAGCAACTCCACGGCACACTACCACCATCACCTCAGAATGGGCACTCAATCTTTGCCGAGTGCTGAATTAAAAAATGAATTTCTAATTCTGTATTTATTAGCAGGCTATTTGAGAGTTGGCTAAATTAAAGATTGTATTTTTTTGTGTGTGACACTTTGTCAATCTGAAAGTGATAGACACCAGTTTTTTGATATCAGTCCAGTCCAAATCTTCGGTATAGTAACGAGTCTGTGCCAAAGCTAACAGGAACAGGGCTGTCGCTGTTATCACTCAGACTAACGTAGAGTTCCAGAGGGTACTAAGTCACAGTTTAGTTGGCTGTGCTTTTTAAAGGGAGGGGAAAAAGATAAAGGAATGTCAGTTATTTCTTACTGGATTTCCTTAGAAATTATGAATTAGGTATATGAATCATTATCCTTTGAGATCATAAGAGGAAGTGATAAGAGACTGGGGTTCGTGAATGAACTCTTTCATTAACTGCAAACATAGTTACCCTGTTTTTCTTAACATACTAGTTGTTGTTAAGTGCCTTCAAGTTGCTTCCATCCCATAGCAGCCCTATGTAGGGTTTCTGAGGAGCAGCTGATGAACTTTTCCCTGTATATTAAGGCTGGCCATTCGTTCTGAATTAAGGACTTGTCTGCCATGTCTTAATATCTCAAAATATGTTTGAACTCT
The DNA here is from genome assembly GCF_000296735.1 of Chrysochloris asiatica. NCBI lineage: Eukaryota > Metazoa > Chordata > Mammalia > Afrosoricida > Chrysochloridae > Chrysochloris > Chrysochloris asiatica. The sequence goes on along the minus strand of NW_006408534.1, from coordinate 3,799,151 downwards.
TTTTTTTTTCTCCATAGGCATTTCATAAAAGTACATCCACATGCTTTGTTCTTAGGCTTTGTAGTGACTTGACTTGTGACTTTGTGTGAGTGGAGAGCATAGTGGGATGTCCTGCTGCTATTGTGGAGTCACTGAGCACGCACTGGAGCCTGATGAATCATTGGTCTAATACTTCAAGCTAACTCTGGCTCTATTGTGACTTGCCTAATAAATGAGTGGAGTCTCTGGGTGGTATAAGAGATGAATACACTCAACTGCTAAAAGAAAAGTTGGTTGTTTGACTCCACCCAGAATTGCCTCGGGAGACAGACCTGGAGATCTACTTCTATAAAATCATCTATTGAAAACCCTAGAGAGCACAGGTCTACTCTAGCACACACGGGGCCATTGTTAATTGGAATCAGTTCAGTAGCAACTGGCTTAGTGAGTTACCTCTTCATACTTTGAGATTTTGTATTTGATTTTTATGCTTATTTATTTTCTTCTGTTTTAAAATTTTTAAAGTTTTTATTGTGAATTGAGTGATAGTTTACATGGGAGAACGTCGGTTTTACCTATCCTATCATATTTTGTTTCATTGCAATGATTACAATCCCCTCCGTGCAAAATTATTCAACAGTATTTGCTTATATTCCCTCTGATTTTATTTATTTATTAATTTTATGTACACAAAAACACTCAAGGATATATAATCATTTAAACAACCAAAGGGCACATTCTGCATGCCTTCCTCCTGCCCACCAGCACACAGTCTTTCTCTTTCCATGAATCTAGAGTCAGCTACTCTGTCTCTCCATGTCATCACGTCTGCCTCCATCTTTGGTGTTGCTGCTTCTCTGGATAGGGTTCCACATTCTGCTCATGCTCTTCTCCCTTGATGGTCCTAGGGTCCTCTGTTCCTGGAATATAAGATAAACTACTCCCCCTCCCCCCGCTTGTTGTTACAAAATTTTTCCAGTTGTGACAATCAAAATTAGGATTTTTATACTTATTTAAAACATTTTTCATCTAAATATGTTGTTATTAGGTGCCATGAGTCTGTTGTTAATGAGTCTTCCTCCAATCCTGATGCCACGTTTTTCTTCATAGA
>NW_006408534.1:3795526-3797961 GCF_000296735.1 Chrysochloris asiatica | reverse complement strand
ATTATTTTGACTGGGGAGTAAAATTGTTGCAAATAGGAAAGAACTTCCAGAGATTTTTATTCTTCATCTTACCAACATTGTCATGGAGAAAAGGGCTGTAGTAAAAGTGGTCGATAACAATTTGCGGTCATGAACTATCAACATAATTACTAACCTTTGCAGTTTCTATTGAAACTGCACATAAGTAATTATTTTTTAAAAGCACAATAACTAAGGCCAACTGTCCTTTACTAATTTATGTAGAGACCACTGTTTAATTTTAAAGGTGACTTTTAGAAAACCAGTTTCCTCAAGGTTCAGTTTCAAAGATCATCTCAGGAAAGTAGATTGGGTGGATCACATTAGCCTCCATGGGATCCAGAAGTCTGGATTACTGGAGAATTAAAACTCAGTTTCTCAAATCAGAAAGGTCTGAATGCATTTCTGACTCATTCCTTTTATAGCTTTGTGACAAATTATTTTTGTGTCTCTGAGTTGCAATTTGCTGTCTGTGAAGTAAAACTGGGTTAAGAATAGATTTAATGGTATTGTTGCTACTTAGTTGGCTCCTTAGTAGATTTTAGTGATCATTCTTCTTGTTCCCATTAATTATTTTGGGTTTGAGGTGGCAGTTAGCTTGACTGCTCTATTCGTAGTTTACAGCTGAAGGAGTCTGGTCAGAAAGTGGTTCAGCTCAGCTCTTGGGTATATTTGATTAAGAACCTATTTTTATAATAAATCCTCACACAAATGTGTGTACAAAAATTGTACAACAAAGCACATATAAGGTGATCTGGCATATAATCAGTCATACCTTTTAGATTATCAGCTAATTTCTTTTTGTCTCTTTAGAAAGCTGTTAACACAGTGCTGATGAGAATGAAAGCCTTTAGTGAAAAGGCAGGTCCGTAGGGTTGTCTCTGCTCATTTGATGCTGTGTGTGCCATACTTTCAGATATGAGCATATCAACAAAATATGAATCTTACCAGACCTTGTTGAGAATAATCCTTATATACTAAATCATTCTCCATGTGCTAATTTTAAAATGTACTTTAGCTCTTCTCTAGTGTTTCTGGGAAGTTGTGTTTTGTTTTTTTTTTCCTCTCTACTGAAAGTAGAGCATTCAACAGGGAGGTTGCATCTTTGCTTTCTGAGGTTTTATTTTTTTTTTAAATTTCCCATTCCTTAGAGATATTCCCTGACCTGTATGATGCTGTGCCTTCTGGAAGATTTGGGAGTTGTTACTGCGTGGGGTTAGATGATCCATATGCATGCGTTCATTCTCTTATGGGACCCTCAAAGTATAAATGCATTTAGGTGCAGTTGGGAGGGGAAATGACATTAGAAGGGAATCTTAAAACCTGAAAACAGTCTCATGTTACAGTAGTTCGTGCATTATGAAGTCATCGCTGGTGTACTCCAGCAGTTGTGCCAGGCTCTTTTGTGGCTTGGCTCTCCCTATACCCTTGGACTCTGTCCCAGACTGCTCTTCTGTCTCCACATCACCATGCCATTTATCCAGATCTCCTCACTCACCCTCCCAGTCTTGCTTTCAATTCTTAGTCTGTGGTCTTAGGAACCAGAAAGTTCTCTTTCTGATTGGTTTAGGGTTTATTTGTGTATCTCCCCCTTTCTCCCTCTCTCTTTGACATTATCATCTTTCCTTAAAGACTGCCACTTCGCATCAGTTTTTCTTTATGATCAAGTGTGCGTGACTTTCAGGTTTCAAATTCATGAGATTTGGAAACTGGAAAGAGAAACGTTAAATGAAAGGATAGGCCACATTGCTTCACAGAGTGTTTACCTAAATCTCTAGAAGTCTATGAAAACTTGTAAAGTTGCAAATTCTCATGGAAAAGTTGCAAATTGCTTATGTTCATGTATATGCACGTAAAAAAAAAAAAAATTCTGTCAAGGTGATTCTGATTCAAGGCAGAGTAGAGCTGTGGTCTGTAGCATTTTTTTCAGAAACAGTTTGCCGGATATGACTTCCAGGACAACTCTGGATGGATTCAAACTGCCAGCCTTTCTGATTCACCCAGGGAAATACAGTTAATTAAGGCTTCACTTTCATTCAGTCCCATTTTCCTAGTATTTAACATTCTACCATTGTCTTCCAGATAATTTGTGTGTGTAGTTTGCCCTTAACAATAGACATGGTACTTGTATTTAGTTAATGGATGACTAAAATAATCAAAATTCCCTCTTAACATGCTAGAAATGAAACAATATATCTTTTTTGATAAAGCCATTGACTCATAGGGAATGACTGGAATGTTGGAACTGTAAAGATTACATGCCACTGTGTTAAAACTTTGCCTGTTGGGGCTAGACCTAGAACAGGATCCAGGTGACTTTGTTGTTGTTGTTGTTATGTGCCGTGGAGTTGGTTCCGACTCATAGCGACCCCGTACAGGGTTTCCGAGGCTGTAAATCTTTACGGGAGCAGAAAGCC
>NW_006408534.1:3789877-3795426 GCF_000296735.1 Chrysochloris asiatica | reverse complement strand
GACAAACTGGTAGATGAGTGGTGGCCATTTGATTTTAAGTGGGATGACACGGTGGGACAAAATGATGTTCAATATATAACATAAATTTTTACTAATTGTGAAGAAATAAAATGAAAGCTAGGAAGTTAAAGAAGAGTGAAAATTTACTAATAGCTAGTTCAGCAACCTATTGTCATCAACTCGATTCATAGCAATCTTTTGGGACAGAGTCAAACTGCCCCATAGACTAGTTTTCAAGGCTGTCAATCTTTGTGGAAGCACGATGCCGTGTGTTTCCCTGTGGCGAGGCTGACAGCTCTGAACTCTTTCCCTTTTGGTTAGCAACCAATCCTTTTGATCACTGTGCTACCAGGATTCTGGTAATGACTAAGGACCTTCTTTATGGGATGGGGTAAAGTATACCCACATAAAACACACTTCCAAAGGGATTTAATGACAGATTCAATCAGATTCCAGAAGGAATCGGAACAAATTTAAGTTTTGGATGGAGTCAAAATATGTTGATTGAACTGATGCTCTATTTTCCCTGTGGAGAGCACCCTGTGTATATCTAAACACCCTGCATTTCCCAAACTTCCCTCAATAGATGAACCTCCTGGGGTGGTTGTTAAAAAAGTCCTCAACCTAACTAACACTCAGAGATAGGGGCTGAGGTTTAAGCCTGTAAGTCTTGTGATCAAGCAGGTTTAGGAAAGACTGTCTTTAAGAGACAGAGGCATCCCATTAATCCTTAATTGGTCAAGATGCTTTTCTGTCTATTGCCCAAGTACATAGAGAGCCGAAGATCATTCACTAAGGCCAGTGCTGTGATATAATGGGGAAGTGATTGTCAGAAGGAACTTTAGAGGGAAATGTTACCGATAGTAGCAGGACCTGGAGTCAAGTAAGAGCAGGTGCTTTGTAGTTGATTGAAGGGAAGTAGTTGTAGGTTCTGATGCTGTGGGTTAATGGACTGCATGGTCAGTTTGGACTGCAAGGTTGGCGGTTCAAACTCACCACCACTCCTCAGAAACCCTATACAGAGTCACTGAGTCAGAACTGACTCGACAACACTTAACAACAACAACAACAATTTTTATTAGTCCCCAACTACTTTAACTTTTTTTAGAAAGGACATTGCTTAGAATTTAAACCATTCGATGGGTTTCAGCAGTCAATAAATATTTATTATTCTTTGTACTCTTATATTTGCAGATTGTAAGCAGGAAGACTTGTGCTTTAATTTCCTCATCTCCTAAGACAATTTCTATACATTGATTCACATCCCCGAAAAAGCTAGTTGAAGTTCCTAACAGTGTTACCTGTGAAGGTGCCATATTTGGAAACAGCATCTTTGCAGATGTAGTTAGTCAACATGAGGCGGTCTCTCATACCAGGTGGTTGTTGTCTTTATATGAGAGACACAGAAAGAGACCCCCAAAAGAAGACAGCCTTGAGGAAAGAGACAGAGATGTCTGAGGCACTTTTTACCAGCTAGAAGAAGAAAGGAAGGATCCTCTGTTAGCTTTCAAAAGAACATAATCCTATCAACACATTGATTTAGGACTTCTAGTCATGGTGGCACATGCTTACGTGCTCAGCTGCTAGCCGAAAGATTGGTGGTTTGAACCTACCAAGCGCTTTTGCAGAAGGAAGACCTGGCAGTCTGATGTTGTAAAGATTGCTGCTGCTGCTGTCGGTTGATTCCAACTTCCTGCACGCTGTTGAGTCGATTCTGACTCTTAGTGACCTTGTATAGGGTTTTCAAAGCGGTAAATCTTTGTGGGAGCAGAAAGCCTCATCTTTCTCCTGAGGAACAGCTGGTGGATTTCATTTGCTGACCTTGCGGTTAGCAGCCCAACATATGATTCTCTACACTGCCAATAGCCCTACTCTTAAGACTCTTAAGATGTAGGGTTGCTATGAGGTGGCATCCACGCCATGGCGTACAACAAACCAAAGACTTCAGAGCTCTGAGAGAATGAATGTCTCTTGTTTTAAGCCACCCAATTCATGTTATTGTTTAACCCCATTATCCAAAAGGTTCCTGTGAAACCTTGCACAATTAAAATGGTATAAAATGAAGAAGCAACTATAATTAAGTGAGAAAGATTTTTGAGTATTTTGTACTCAGAGAATAATGTATGAAATCACCCTGAAGAATGCATAAAATGTAAGATAACACTAATACGTGTCCGCATAGTTCAAAGCTATGGCTGCTTGGTGCTGCACTGCTGTATCTAGTTCCCGGGAAGGAGCTTGGCAACAGCATTCTCCATGTTCTGGGTTCACACTGTGCTGCCCTTTCGTGACTCGCTACAAAACCAACACTGAACTCTAGTTTCACTTTTTCCGTAAAAGTGCAAATCCTCTTCGGATTTCTTTTAGCTAGTGTAAACAGGTAGTAGCCTAAGTCTTTCGTAAAAGTGAAGTTGCATAAAGTGAACTGTCAAAGAGTGGAGGATACCTCTGCTTTCTTATAGCAGTGCTAGAAAACTAATACAAGACAGTAAAAAAGGACTTTTAAATACTTCCTTAAATACTAAACAAAATGCACTGGAGGTATTTTTGAGGAAAGTTGGAGGTGGGTGGGTGTAGGGAAGGCTTGAGAGTTTGTACATCTATTAATAGTTAGGCAACAGAGTATCACAGATTAAATCTATCTTCATAATAATATTGAGATAATATTTCTGTCTCTATATAATATTATCTCTAATAATAACTATCTTTATAATAATATTGAGATACTATTTACTGTTTTCACTGTGTTATTATTTACATATTGATGCAGAAGCCAATGGTGGTTCTAACTGCTGGTGCCTTAGACTGACTCAAGGTTTGGCACCATGACCTTTGGCTGGGGGTCACTGCTTGCTTCACTATCACCCATTTACAGTTAACAAAAGGGGACTTTTTATTTATGAATGTCTTTAATGAAGGCAAAAATGTTATTTTATTAACTTTACCCTTGAGAATGTGCTTTTTAAAATATTCTCTGTGTAAAATGGGAAATACTTGCAAAGTAGTTCAAAGTAAAATGGTTGTCTCAAGAAAACACATGTTTGAATTGCAAGCTGGATGAGCTGCTTTTTTAATGGGAGACCGTTTTCACTTGAAAGAACTACTGACAGACAAATTATTGGTATTCACACTTGGGTATTTGGCAAACATTTTAGTGAAAATAAATGAAATGAGTTCATTACTCCAAGGAAAATAATGGATAGTATTTGTTCCCAGTGATAAAAATTTGAGCTTCCAAGAAAAAATGAGTATTCTGGAAAACTTGTATCTGCCGATTTAAACTTGACAGTTTCAACTTTTGGTGACTTCTTTGATGAAATCAGTGCCAAATGAATATATGTTTATATGTATGCAATGTATCAACATTTGGAAGGTCTGTTCATTTTCTAGATGATAATGATGGATAAAAGATCCATTCAACATCTAAGATAAGGACTGATGAGTTTTTTTGTTTTATTTTTTAAAATTGGTTTGTTTTATTGATAGGATTTCAGAGTCCACATTGCAAGTAACCTTTAAGAAACCACCACATGTTGAATTTTTGGTGTAGTACCAAAGAATAATATCCACAATTAAGTGGGAAATTTCTAATGTCTTCTTTTTCCAGATAATACCTGTATAAAGCTATCTCTTCTTTATAAACTTCAAACATTTTATTGTAACAGATGAGTTACAGGAGTAGATATGAGACTCCAGGTGTCTTGAATTAAACTAGACATTAAGATTTAAAAAAATGTAGAACAATGCTACTTCATGTTTGGAAAATATAGTTATTTTTCATAAAAATACATTACTTATATTAATTATTTTATTTTCAGCTGAATTAGTACTATAAAATTTTGTCAATTTAAATTTATAATGTGATAAATATGAATAAACTTTAACCCACATAAGCAAAAGTCTTTTGGAGTTCCTAATAATTTATGTGTGTAATAGGGTCCTAAGGCCAAAAATTTGATGGTTTTACTATTTATAGGGAGTGTTTTGAGATAGCTCTCTGAGTCCTTTTAGAATCTCCTTTTATGTTCATCTCTTCACTGTGGAATCATAAAATGAGAATCTAGGTTCTCCCAGTCCTCATTAGTAAATCCAGCTCCTACTTGTCCACATACCAAAGCCTGTCTGTCTGGGACAGGAAGGAATGACAGGATCCACGTGACAAGACCATTTCCTAATCCTTGTATTATGAGACTTTGATGAGAAAAAAAAGAGTTAAATTGTGTTCTCAATATATTTCCAATGAGAAGGTGGTTTTTATTTCACAGATGTGATCATTGCCCTTGTAGTTATGAAGTAAGGATTTAAGGAAGCTGCCAGCTCTTGTTTTTGGAGTGTGTTAAAACAAAAATCATAGTAAGTCAGTAACAGAAATTGATTGAAGTTTATTTAGAATACAGTTGGCAAATTGGAATAACATTTCAGCTGTTATTGTTATTAGATGCCATTGAGTTGATTCTGACTCCTAGAGTCCCATGTGTCCGAGTAGAACTGCCCCCAAGGGTTCTCTCGGTTTGAATTTTTACAGGAGCAGGCTGCCAGGTCTTTTACTTCACAGAGTGGCTGGGTGGATACAAACTACTGACCTTTTTTAGCAGCCAGCTGCTTAACCATTGCACTAAGACTCTTAAACATTTTGACTGTGGTTGTTAAGTGCCGACTCATAGCAACCGTGTATAGCATTTCTAAGACTGTAAATCTTTTTTTTTTTTTTTTAATGTTTTATTGTGAATTATGTGATAGTTTACATGGGAGAACATTAGTTTTACATTCATCCTTATTGTGTATTGTTTCATTTCCATGGTTACAGTCCCCTCCATGCCTCATCAACCAACCAGAGGGTATACCCTGCAAGCCTGTCCCCTGGTTGTCAGCACACAGCCCTTCTCCCTCTCTGGGTCTAGAGTCCCCAGCCACTTGATCTCTCCACGTCATCATCCCTGTCTCCATCTCTGGCATCACTGTTTCTCTGGGTAGGGTCTCACACTCCACTCTTCTCCCTTGACGGTCCCAGGAACTTCTGCTCCTGGATTGTAAAGTCAGCCACGCCCCTCCTTTTGTTACACAACGTCTACCTTTACATTTCTAACCATAGCAGTCAGTTCTGATAATAACTATTCTCCATTGTACCACAAGAGACCTATCCCCATCTCCTTTCAGAAGTCCCACCCAGTCAGATTGGATATTACTCAGTGGAGATTCTACCTTCCTCCGTGGCCTCTGGGCCTAGGCTCTCTCTTGAAAGCTGTAAACCAGTCACTTCTTGCCTTTGTAGCCCCCCATTTTGGGTAGCCAATGTCCAGGTTGCCCATCCCTGTTTACTCTGTGTACGGAGGGGGTAAAGATTTGTTCCCTCTTTTGAGCTACTACATCCATAGGTGTAGGCCAAGTTCATACAATTGTATCAGATTACTCTTTTTTTCCAAGGTTTTTATTGTGGATTGAGTGAAAGTTTACAGGGCACATCATCAGTTTTACATTCAACAAATCATATATCTTGTTTCATTACATTGATTATAATCCCCTCCATATATCATCAGTTAACAGTATTT
>NW_006408534.1:3768870-3784772 GCF_000296735.1 Chrysochloris asiatica | reverse complement strand
GACCCCGTACAGGGTTTCCGAGGCTGTAAATCTTTACGGGAGCAGAAAGCCTCATCTTTCTCCCGCTATTGCTTTGCCTTACCTCCAGTATACTTGAATATAATGGAATTATTTTATAATGAGTTGCTAGTAATCCTGCTCTGAAAAGCCTAGAGATGTTCTGTCAATGTGTGTTTGTAGTGATTTAGCAAATAAAAAAAGAATGCTTTGAATTCATTAGAGTGTAAAGGAAATAAACAGTTCACCCATCAATCTTTACTTTTGCTTATCATTGTAATATTCTTGGTATTGGTGTAGTCTCTTGAGTGGTGCAAATAGTTAAGTGCTTGGCTGATAATCGAAAACTTAGTGGTCCAAGTCTACCCAGAGACTCTTCCACAAAAAAAAAAAAAAAAAAAAAAAAATGCAGCGTGGTAGTTAACCTATAAAAAATCAGCCATTATAAACCCCTATTTATGAAGCCCTTATGAAGCACTATTTTACTCTGATTGCTGGACTGCAAAGTCAATTTCAACCTGACTTTGCAGTCCAGAGTGACTTTAACCCACAGCGCCACTCCTGGGCTCCATGCATATTGTCTAATAAGGTTCTTACAGAGTAGCTACTGGTGCAGGGGCTTGTTCTGGTCCCCAGCTCAAATAAGTGTTGGTTCTCTGTGCTTTCTCCAGTCACATTAGAGAGTAGCTGAAACCATCCCAACAAAATCCAAAGCTGTCAAGTTGGTTCTGACTCATAGGGACCCTGTAGGACAGAGTAGAGCTGCCTAATGGGGTGTCCTAATATGTATATTTTTTACTGCAGCAGACTGCCTCATCTTTCTACTGAGGAGTAGCTGGTAGGGTCATACTGCAGACCTTTCAGTTAGCAGCCCAACACAGAGCCACCAGGGCTCCTTAAAGTGTCTGATCCCACTACCCACTGGCATCGAGTCAATTCGGACTCATAGTGATCCTTTATAGGATGATATCTGAAATACTTAATAAATCTGTTTATTCATAAACCAGGACATATTTTTTGAGAATCTTCTATGTTTTAGCTAGATGCAGTAACTATAGCAAACATACATGAGTTGTTTTTTTAGTCTTTTATTGTGAATTGAGTGATAGTTTGCAGGGAAGAGCATCAGTTTTGTACTCATCGTATTTCATTTCATTGCAATAATTATAATCCCCTCCTCACATCACCATTCAACAGTATTTGCTTTTATTCCTGCCTCCCAGCTGCCAGCACCCAACCTTTCTCTTTCCGTGAGTCCTCAGCTGCTCTCTCTTTCTATGTCATCACCTCTGCCTCTATCTCTGGTGTCACTGCTTCTCTGGATAGGGTCCCACATTCTGCTCATGCTCTTTTCCATTGATAGTCCTAGGGTCCTTTGTTCCTGGACTATAAGATTAACTACTCCCCCCTTTAAAACATACATGAGTTTTATTTGAAAAAAAAAAAATTTTTTTTTTACATGTAATTGTTGTTGTTAATGCCGTTGAGTTGGTTTTGATTCATAGTGACCTTGTATAGGACTTATGAGAAGCAGCTAGTGAGTTTGAACTTCTGACCTTATGCTTAGCAGTTCATTGCTTATCCTGCAGCACCACATCAGGACTTCTATATAGTTAGAATTTAGTAAAAGTAAATTTTACGTTGCTCTTTTTGTGTTATTAAATTATCATTTTTTCTTTCCCAAAAGATTAATAAATATGCTTCCCTTTTTATGAAATAATTCAGTGATCCCTTTATTTATGTATTATAGCCGTATGTTCTCAGCATCAGAAGTCACTCTCTCTTACATTCCCTCCCACAACTAAACGGCTTTGGGCAAAAGCATGCAACCTTTTGTTACTAAGTTTCTGTGAAGTGAGGCCAGAAAAGTTTTTTTTTAAATAATTTTTTCTTTTTTTTATTGTGAACTGAGTGATAGTTTACGTGGGAGAACATTGGATTTACACCATTGTTTCATTGCAGTGATTACAATGCCCTCTGTACATCATCATTCAACAGCATTTGTTTCCATTCCCTCTGTTTTTTGTTTTGTTTTGTTTGGCGGGTGGGGTGGGGTGGTGGTTGAGGAGATGTACACAAAAACACTCAGAGATATGTAATAATTTTAACAACCAAAGGGCACATTCTGCAAGAAGCCAGAAAGGTGTAAAAATACTTTGACCAAAATGGTATAGGAGTTAGGTCATGGCTCAGTCTGTTCTGACTGTCTTGTTTGAATAACATCGTGGATTGTTAAATAAGGGATGTGATGAATATTTTCTTGTACTTCACTACAATAATTGATCTATAGTGTATGCGTAGATTAATGAACTTGTTTCCCCCTAATATGATATAGAGAACACCCAGTTTAGGAGTGCTTTCCTGCTCAGAAATCAGTCTCCTTGTGGGTTTTTTACTGGGCTGTATTAGACTCCTGTCATTTTCTTGGACTTGCTACCTCCTTTACTTATTCTGAAATTTTCTGTTTTTAAAGTGTTTTATATAAAATTGGAAGCAATTTCAAACTGAAATTTCAAAACCGAAGATTTGCAGGTACAGTACAAATGCCTTCTGTAGTCTGAAATATTAGAGAGTAAGTTGCCAACACAGTGCTCCACCACCCTCACATACAACAAGGACATTCTTTTACATAACAATAACCTGGTCATTCAGATTAGGAAATTAGCATTGGTGCTCTACCATCATCTAATCTTCACACGCCAACTGTGAACACTAGTCAACTGGAAAAAAAGAAAATAGGAGTACTGTAGTATACATAAAAGTACATGATAATTCACAGTTGAAAGGAAGTATAAGAGTGTAGGATCAGAGAAACATACATACTTAGAATAAAGTGAATGACAACTTAAGAAGCAGATGAGTTTGTTCATGGTAATGGTTCTGCTGTCCGTATGTGTGCTTAGGGATGCCAGTGTGTATTCACACTCAGTTTGATGTTTATATGTCTGTTCTTTTTTTCTCCAGTTGACCTTTAGTTGATGCTGCTTCATGGTCACCCCATATGTATCAGAGTAGCACTGTACTCCATAGTGTTTTCAGTGGCCAACTTTTTGGAAGTAATGTCACTTGACCTTCTGAGGTACCGCTGGGTGGACTCAAATGTCCAAACTTGGTTGGCAGCCGAGTGTGTTTGTTAATCATTTGCACCACTGGATAATGCTAACATTTTACTTTGCAGTTGACTCTGGAACTTTTCTTAGAGTCAGCCTTTTTGATGTCTTGATGGTCTACTTCTTGGTGGAGCTTCTGAGTTCAGTTGCTCAATACCATACCAAGTATTTCAGTACATCAAGAGACTTCTTCAGTGCAAGTAACTTTCAGCTGCCCACTGCACCTTACAGATGGTCTTTCATATCTAGCCTAAAAGTGCTTAGCTGAAGAGTGAAAGAACTTATTCTCAAGATCAAAAGACCTACTTTTAGCTTTCATTTTATTCCCAAGAAAAGAGTCTCAAATGAAGTTATTCATATGATTTTTCTTTGATTTGTTAGAAGTAGCAGTGTCCAGACTGTCCAAAGAAGAACATTAACAAATTTGTGGTATGGAGACAACACAATCTTGCTTGCTGAAAGTGTAGGGGACTTGAAGCACTTACTGATGAAGGTCAAAGACTACATCCTTCAGTATGACATCAAAGACTACATCCTTCAGTATGGATTACGCTTCAATGTATGGAAGACAAAAATCCCCACAACTGGACTAATAGACAGCATCATGATAAATAAGAAAAAATAAAGGATTTCATTTTATTTGGATCCACAATCACCAACCAAAGAAGGAGCAGTCAAGAAATCAAATGACTTATTGCATTGGGCAAATCTGTTTGCAAAAAGATCTCTTTAAAGTGTTAAAGAGCAAAGATGTTACTTTGAGAACTAAGGTGTGCCTGACCCAAGCCATGTTATTTTCTCATATTACGTATGAAAGATGGAGCATGAATAAGGAAGACTGGAGAAGAGTTGATGGCAGAGAATATTATGCTGGCAGAGAATATTAAATACACCATGAACTACCAAAAGAACAGATTTGCCTTAGAAGAAGTACATCTAGAATGCTCCTTAGAAGCAGGGTTGAGGAGAATTCCTTTTATGTTCTTTGAACCTCCACTCCCTGGAGAAATACAATGAAGTGGAGAGTGAGCAAAGCAGAGGAAGATTCTCAGCAAGGTGATTGACACATTGACTGTGAATGAAGGACTCAAACATAGTGACGATAGCGGATGGCACAGAACCGGGCAGTGTTTTGTCTTGTGATGTAGAGGGTTGCTATGAGTTGAATCTGACTCGTTGTCACCTAACAGCAACAGCAGCAGTTGTCCAAGTGATATTTTGATTTAGCATTGTAATTATGAAATACAGTCCTAAACTGTAGTTACGGACAGGCTTTTAATAGAAAAAATAAAAGGCTCATGAACAAGGGTAGTTCTTTGAGATTTTCCTTTAAATAAAACACAAAAAAGTTACCTGTGAATGTGCATGCATATGTAAATATTGACTAGGTTATAAAGTTTGCTTAAAATTAAATTTTAAGAAAAGATTCATACAGCCTACCACCCTATCAAAATAAGACCAGAGTTCTTTATTGTTTATATGTGTTTATATAACATATAAAAGACTTTTGTACTAAAATAGTATTAAAATATTATTTTACATATATATGTATATATCCTTAGGCTCTTTCAGACCAATTTGAAGATAAGACTACATCTGTATTGGAACGTCTGAAAATTTTTTATTGCTGTCAAGTACCACCTCATTGGGCCATCCAGGTAATTTTTGTTGGTTTTGTAATTCTATATGGAAAATACCCAGCACTGGAAAAAAGAAATGTATTATAAAAGAATAATTTTAAGTTTAAGTGTGAATTGTGAGAAGTTTTAATGAAAAAAATTAGCTGGGGATTGTCAGGTTTACTTCAAATTGCTGTTTTGATTTCACTTCAAATTGCTGTTTTGATTAAGGGTATAACAGGCTTTTAAGAATTTTTAAATAATTCTTAAATATTAGAATAAAATAAACTTAATGTTGTTGTTGTTAAGGGCCATCGAGTGGGTTCCGACCTATATATATAGTGACCCAGTATAGGGTTACCAAGGAGCCACTGGTGAGCTTGAATTGCCAACCTTGTGGTACAAACCAACTTTGCAGTCCAGCACATTAACCTACAGTGGCACACCAGGATTCCTTAAATTGAATAATAGGAGAACCTTAAAAGTTTTTATTTTGAAAATTTTTATATTTAAAAAGCACTTTAAGGACTTTCTACGAGAAAATGAGCTTTTTAACCAAATTGTTTATAAAGAGTAACAGAAAGCATTTATTAGACACTATCTGTCTATCTATCTATCTAATCGTTCGAGTCCTGGTGTGGCTCTGTGGGTTAATGCTCCAGACTGCAAAGCCGTTTGAACTGCAAGGTCGGCGGTTCAAGCTCACCAGAAGCTCCTCAGAAACCCTATACAGGATGGCTATGAGTCGGAACTGACTCAACACTTGACAACCCTGATTTGTAACATTTTTGGCTTAATTTAGATATCTGGTCCAGTTTTAGTTTATAGACAAGAAAACTAAGGTATAGTGCTTTTTAAAAATAAACTTCTAACTTTGAATTGAGTGATGGTAAGCAACATTGATCATCAGCCTTACTTTCAAACAAACCAATCGTACATTTTGTTTCATCTCAATGATTACAATCCCCTCCCTGCAACAACAGTTTTCCTGCTTCCTCCCGGTGCCTTCCCTTTTACATCTTATGTTTCACAAATGGACAAAGCAAAAATACGTGATATAGACTTAGAAGACAAAATCTATAGATTCATTTAAATGTCCTAAGGGCACATTTTACACGGCAGCCTCTGGCTGTAACCACCAGGCACACAGCCTTTTTCAGTCCATGGGCCTGGAGTCCTCAGCTGTTCTCTCTCTCTGTTCTATCGCCTCTGCCCCCGTTTCTGTTGTCACCACTTTTCTGGGTAAGGATCTCACACTCCAATCCTGCTCTTCCTTCTTGATGGTCATGGGGTCTTCTGTTTCTGAAATGAAAGATGAACTTACTCCCCCCTTTTAGTTACACATCTTCTACATTTACAGTAATGATAATCCTGATAACACTCACAATCAAATCATAAAATTGTATCACCATCATCCCACAGTCCCTTTCATCAAATCCATCTGGAAAAGAGGAAAACTATTCAGTGGGAAATCCACCTTTCCTGCCTCATTCTTAAACTAAGCACACTCATGAAAACTTGTAAATCAGCCACTTTTTGCTTTTATAGCCCTCCCCCCTCCGCATTTTTGATAGCCAATGTCTAATTTGCCCATACCTATCAACCCAGTGCATTGAGGAAATAAGCTTGATCCTTGATAATGACGAATCCTTCCATTTCAGTTGGAATTTTGAGCAACTACATCCATAAGCAGAGGTCCAGTTTATCAAATTGTAGCAATTTACACTTGCTCCCTGTATCAAATTTCTTTATCTTCATCTGGTGGAGTTCTGTACAAGGCAGGTCAAATAGGTAACATCTACAAGTTTGAGAGTTCTTGCATACCTCCCCACAATTTAGATGAGCTGGCCGCTACACTCCTAACTCTTGCCCCCCATTGGTTAGGTCAGTGCCCATGGGCTCGGGAGTTCACATGTCTCCCTGAAATTCCGACTAGTCAGCCCTTCCTGTTCTCTCTTTCATCTCAAGGGCAATGGGCATGATTGGGACATGGCCAAACTCAGTCTATGTCTTCATTGCTGCCTTTCCTCCACTTCCACTTACAAATATGTGTAGTGCTCTTAATTCTAGTTTGCTGAGATTGGTCACACAACTGTTAATAAACAGGGTCTCTGGCTTCCTGAGTCTTAGTCCAGTTAACCCTTTTTCTTTAAACTCTTTATTGGGTTATAGGTATACCTTCTAATAACTAACTGTTATTGTACAGTGAATATGATCTTGCATTTTGCTCTGCATTTCACACACATTATCTTATTATTTTTTAACATCTTCGTGAAGTAGTGTCATTTTATAGACGAAGAAGCTAAGGCACAGAGAGATTAGATAGAGTGGTACTGTAGGATATGCACTAAACTGCTAACTGTAAGATCTGTGATTCAAACCCATAGGCTTGCTATGAGTCCTGGTGTAGCACTGTGGGATAAAGCACTGGACCTTAAGGTCGGTTTGAACCATAATGTTGGTGGTTCAGACTTACCAGCTGCTCCTTGGAAACTTGACACAGGGTCTCTATGAATCTGAACTGACTCCATGGCACTTAGCAACAACAACAACATGAGTGGAACAACAATAGAGGTTCCTAGATGATTTAGTAATTATTACCATGATAATCAGCTTCTTCTTCTCTCGTCTTATGGACTGTGCACATGAGTGTTGTTGTTGTTGCTGTTAGGTGCCATCAAGTTCATTTAGACTTACCCCAGTCCTAAATGATAGTAGAACTGCCCCACTGGGCTTCCTAAGGTGCAGTCTTTACAGGTAGGGTGATGTGGGATAAAGCACTGAACCACAAGGTTGATTTGAACCTTAAGGTCAATGGTTCAAATTCACCAGCCTCTCCTTGGAAACTCTATACAGGGTTGCTATAAGTCAGAACCAAGTCGATGGCACTTAACAACAACAACAGTCTTTACAGGAGCAGATTGCTGAATCTTTTCTCCCTGAGAGTCGATGGGTGGGTTCTAACCACCAGCCTTTAGGTTAGCAACAGAGTGTGACTTAGAATTAGAAATGCCAGCTCACCTTTTAGTGGCTCAGATTTCCCCCATTATGAGATGCCTTAGGGTAGGTTCTGTTTTTTAAGTCGAAGGGAAGTTGCAAATTGTAATTCACTTTATAGATTGAAGAAGTTTCAATAAAACCTAAACAAAAAAAATTGATATATCATCCCAAATGGAGCTTTGCTGGCACAGTGGTTAAAGCACACAATTGTAAACTAATAAGACAGTGGTTCCAACCCAGCAGCCACTCTGCAGGAGAGAGATGAGGCAGTCTGCTTCCCTAAAGATTTACAGCCTTTAGGGAAAACCCATGGGTCAGCTCTACTTTTGTCTTATAAGGTCACTATGGGTCTGGATCAACTCAGTGGGTTTTTATCAGTCTCCAAAGGAGTAGCTTTTTCATCAACATTTTGTTAACAGCTGGAATTTGTTGGCATGCTTTTGACCCACCCTGCTCTGTAAAATTTTTTAAGTGCTTTGTATTATGTGGTTTGTGATGGATAAACATCTCAGACTCTGAGCTGTTATTATAACACAACATGTGTCTGCTGAGGGTGTAACTTTTAATGTGTGTCTGAACAGAAGCATTAGAAAACTGAGATTCTGCTCAAACAGAATTAGACTAAATGTTTGTTTTATCTGCCTATGAAACTGTGGTTTTTAGGCTCCTTGAGCAGTTCAATAAAGATTTTTTTACTTAAGTTAATAAATCACCTTTTTTTTTTTTTGGCTGCTGGGGGGCATTGTAGGGAGTAACCATATCTTTGTATTAGTTCAGCGATCAAGAAAAAATAGCAGTCTAGTTTAGAAATAATGTTTACTACTAACTTGCCTTGGAGTCCTGGTGTGGTGCTGTGGGTTAACACGCTGCACTGCAAAGTCGGTTTAAATCACAGGTTGGCAGTTTCAACTGGGGAACCCTATATGAGGTCACTATGGGTCGGAACTGACTTGATGGTATTTAACAACAACAAAACTAGCCATATCATGTTGGATGCTACCACATTGCTTCATTTGTTAAATGAAAAGATTCAACTACTTACTACGTGAACAGTCAGATCTAATCCAGCTCTCACAGTCTGTTCAGTAAATGTCCAATTATATGTTCTAAAATTCTCCACTTCTCCAGTATCTCATGGAGTACAAAAATATTATCCTACCCTCCTCTCCTTATTGGTTTGAATGCTTTGTTAACTTATAATTTGCAGCTATCTTTCATTTGCCCCCACCGCAAATCTTACATAATCAGTTTCCTAACTAATTAAATATGTACTAAATCTCAAATGAGCAGCAAAATTGCAATTAAGAAAAACCAACACAGGTCTCATTAATATTAATGCTATAACTTATTCAAACAGCTCACCTACATTTTCACCTTTCATATATGTGTTTATATATGCACACACATATGTATATGTATATGTATATGTATATGAGGGGGTGTATATATGTGTACACACACACACATATATATTGTTGTTATTTTGTGTTGTTGAGTGAATTCTCACTCATAGCGACCCTGCATAGGGTTCCCAAGGAGCAGCTGGTGGGTTTGAACCCACAGCGCCACACCAGAACTCCATATATATCAAACTCTGTCTAGAAAGGACCCTTTGTAAACCACAGTGTGTTTATTTTTTAATAAATTTATTGAAACTTTTCTGGTTTCTTTTTTTCTGGCAAAGACTGGGAATTTGCTAGAATATTATTAAAATAAATCTACTTTGACCTTAGTAAGGCGTCAGCATTCTCTGATCAAAACACATAGTCCACAACTATATGTATGACTTCTGGTATGGCACTGTAAGATCAGCACTGGTTGTGAACCACAAGGTCTGCAGTTCAAACATTTGAGCTGCTCTTTGGAAACCCTGTCCAGGGTTGCTGAGTCGGAACTGACTCCACGACACCTAACAACAGTATGTATGTATATATATTGTCCTGATGTGGCACTATAGGATAAGCACTGGACCACATGGTCAGTTTGAACAACAGGATTGGCAGTTGAAACTCACCAGCTCCTTCTTGAAAACCCTATATATGGTTGCTATGAGTAGGAACTGACTCAGTGACATTTAACAAAAACATATGTGTATATATGGGGTCCTGGTGTGGTATAAAATAAGCACTGGCTGTTCAAACCCACCAACTGCACCTTGGAAACCCTATACTGGGTTGCAATGGGTCGGAACCGACTCGAAGGCACTTAACAACAACATTGACTGTTCAGAGTTCTCTTTTGTGAATTTATTGGTTCTCATGTTTACAAATCAGTGATTGTCATATATAGAATCTGTAGATAAAAAAGAAATAGTGATTTTGTTACATTTTTATGAATTCTTACAAAAAAAAGTTGATATATTGAGTAACTTGAACTGCTTCTATATTGTCTTATTTTCTTATTTCCCATTGTTGTTGTTGTTGTTGTTGTTATGTGCCGTGGAGTCGGTTCCCACTCATAGTGACCCTGTAAAGAGTTTCTGAGGCTATAAATCTTTACGGGAGCAGAAAGCCTCCTCTTTCTCCCGCGGAACAGCTAGCAGTTTTGAACTGCTGACCTTATGGTTCACAGCCCGATTCTTAACCACTATGCTACCAGAGCTCCTTCTTATTCCCTATAGAAATTAGGTATTTATATAAGAACAGTCCCTAAAAAGAGGCAGATCAAATGGAATATTTTTCTGACTTAAACAGCTATCTTTCTTTACATTAAAAAAAAATAATAATATTTTAACTTGATTTTTATAGCGTCAACTTGCAAGTTTACTCTTTGAATTGGGATGTATCAGTTCAGCCCTTCAAATATATGAGAAGCTAGAGATGTGGGAAGATGTCGTCATTTGCTTTGAAAGAATCGGGCAGCATGGGAAGGTACGTGATAGTTCCCTTAAGGATCACTTTATAACTTGTTTGCTTTCTAAGCTCATTTTTCCAATAAAACAACAACAACAAACAAAACCAGTTGCCATCAATTCAATTCTGACTCCTAGTGATCCTGTGGGTGCAGAGTAGTACTGTGCTCCATAAGGTCTTCAAGATTACAACTTAAAACAAATTTCCAGGCCTTTTTCTGAGACTCCTCAGAGTGGGTTTGAAGCACCAACCTTTCAGTTTTAGCTGAGTACTTAATCACTCATACCACCGATTGACTCCTATTTCTGCCAGTTTTTCACTTGTAGATTTTTTTCTTTCCCCCACATTTTCCTTAGAATCTTTTCAGTGTTTTCTGATGGTTATAAGATACATGGCTGCTAACTGAAAAGTGAGGGGCTCAAATGTACCCAGAAGTGCCTCAGAAGAAAAGTTTGGTGATGTCCCTCTGAAAACTCAGCAGTTAAACAGCACTACTCTGGTATACATGGGGTCTCCATGAGTCAAAATGGACTGGATACCAGTTGTTTTTAAAGATTATTTTATGTGTAGATACATATGTAATCTATAAAAGAGGAAAGCATATCAAAATTGGAATGTGTCTTATTAGATATTTGACATAAAGAATGACACCGTAACTGAAAGGCAGAAACCATCCAAATGTCCATCAGTGGATGAATAAATAAACAAATTGTGGTATATACTTGCAATGGAAGATATCTCAGCAGAAAGAGAAATGAAATACTGATAGGTGCTTCAATGTGGTTTAACCCTGAACTTCAAAAACGCTACACTAAGTGCAGGAAGAAGTCCTGGTGGGGCTCTGTAGGATAAGCACTTGACTGCAAGGTCGGCAATTCAAACTCACCAGCTGCTTCTCAGAAACTGTATACAGGATTGCTATGTGTCAGAACCGACTAGAAGGCACCTGACAAAAATAACAGGTGAAGGAAGAAAGACAAAGAGGGCATATATTGTATGATTCCATTTATATGAAATATCCAGACTAGGTAAACTTGTAGAGACGGAAAGCAGATTGCTGGTTACTAGAGGCTTTAGGGGAAGGGGATTGGGGAGTAACTGTGGGGTGATGAAAATGCTTTGGACTAGGTGGAAGTAATGGTTTTATAACATTGTGAATGTATTAAATGCCACCTTAAAATAGCTGATTTTATGTTACGTGACTTTCACCTCCCTTAAAAAAAAGAACAAATAATAAAGGCCTTGAAGACAGTGCTGGTTTTGATCTCTTCCTCTGCAGGACAACTTCAAAGTGAAATATTAGGAATGATTTCAAGCTTCACTGGGTTGCCTGATGATCAGAAGCTGTGGATCTAAAGGGAGTTATCTAGGAAAGGGAGCAGTCGGGCAGGCCTGTAGGAGAAAATCTACAGGGTGTGGCAACCCTTGTGGGGCAAAAGACTTCTCAAGTGTGCAATGCACATTAATTCCACCCTCAGATTGGGTCAAAAGAAAAATGTTGCAATATTTGCATCTGTTATTAATTGTTGTTTTTCCCCATATGAACAGAATAAAAAATTGTAAAACCAAATAAGGGGCCCCTGAGTTTTAAGTAGCCATTAAAACTTACACGTTGAAATCATATGTTAATTTTGGATTGAATTTTCAAATGGCTGAATTTCTATTATAAATATAGTATAGAAATGGAGGAAAGTCCAAAATTGGATTACTTGTAGCTACCTTTTTCCATTTTTATACAAAGGCACAGAGGTACAAGTATACATGTGTCTGTTTCTTAAATACCTTCCTAATCATGTTTATTTTAGATTAATAATACAAATTTATAATACTGTTACTACATAGTTAATGGTAGTGAAAATCTTTAAATTGTATTGACTTAGGGAGAAAGATGAGGCTTTCTACTCCCGTAAGGATTTACACCCTCGGAAACCCTGTACAGGGTCGCTATGGGTCGGAACCGACTCGACGGCA
The DNA here is from genome assembly GCF_000296735.1 of Chrysochloris asiatica. NCBI lineage: Eukaryota > Metazoa > Chordata > Mammalia > Afrosoricida > Chrysochloridae > Chrysochloris > Chrysochloris asiatica. Next base: position 3,772,223 of record NW_006408534.1, on the reverse strand, counting down.
CTTAACAACAACAACAACAAGGAGACAACAGTGTGTGAGGAAAATTTTACTGTACATGAGTAGAGAATGGAAATATTTAAACCTGGGAGAGAATTCCATAATTCTGCATTTCAGCTCCCTCCTTTTCCACATCAGTAAGGGAGTCGCTTTAGATTTACCAAAGATGCAAAACTGGCTGTTGATTATTTGTTTATGAGGCAACATGGCATAGTGATTAAAGGCTTAGCCTCTATAATTAGACTTACTAGTACTGACCTTGCTACTTACTGTTGTTGTTGTTAGTGCCGTCAAGTAGGTTCTTACCCTTAGTGACCCTGTATAGGGTTTCCAAGGAGTGGCTGGTGAGCTTGAAGCGCTGACCTTGTGGCTCAAACCAACATTGCAGTCCAGAATATCAACCCACAGAGCTACACCAATACTCCTATAGTGCTTGGTAATAATCTTGGGCAAGCAAATTAACCTACTTTGTCTTTATTAAGGAGCCCTGGTGGCACTGTACATTAGGTGTTTGATTGCTTACTACAAGGTCGGTGATCAAACCCGCTATAGCCACTGTGGTGGAGAAGAATGAGGCTTTCTGCTCCCCAAAGAGTCACGGTTTGGAAACTCTGTACAGGGTCTGTATACGTCTGAATTGACTTAGTAGCAGTCGATTTTGGTGCCTCCATTTCCTCCTATTCTTGTGAGGTCATGAATGTAAAGCATATAGAATGGTGCTTATTTCATACTGCCACATAAGTGTTACTGCTAAGTAAGGCAGAGATTTTACAGGTTAACATCTCAGAAATTGCAATGTATTCAACAATCCATGATGGACATTTGAATGGTTTTTACCTTTTAGTCTTGTATGTGAATTTGTATTAGTAAAGTAAACATTTGTTTTGGGGGAAATTACCACAATTCTACTTACTTGTATTTAAAAATAACAATGAAATACTTTATGAAAGCCAAGAAGGAAAGATACCCCAGAGTTGATGAAGTTAATATTTTACACTGAACTCCAAACCATTGCTGTTAAGTCGATTCTGACTCACAGGGACCCAGTAGGACAGAGTGGAACTGCCCCGTAGAGTTTCCAAGGCTGCAGATCTCTATGGGAGCAGATGACCACATCTTTCTCATTTTGTACTGAGAAGTGTAAAACAGAATTGCCTTTGAAAACAGCAAAAATGGCCATGTTTTTCTGAATACATCTTTAAAAATGAAAGTTAAGAGAGGCTGGTATGATTCATCCAAGGTATTATGTCATAGTTAAAAGCTTTTTTGGTTGTTGTTAAGAGTTCATCTTACAATTGATGGCATCTCAAATTCGACGAAATATAATATGTTTCTTCTGAGAAGTCCTTAAGATCAGGGACTTTGATGCCCATTGTCTGGCTCTAAAGTTTATGCAGATGTTTGTTGAACAGAAGAGTGAATGAATGGGTGATCTAGTTTCTGTTGCATCATTCCTCTTCACTGTGTGAGTCTTTTACAAAGGCAAATAAAGAAATAAGTAGATGAAAGCTGTGTAAAAATATGTCTGGTGGGTGGCACAGCCTTTGAGTGTTCATCTGCTAACTGAAAGGTCAGGTACACCTAGTATATCTGGAGAAAGATGGTCTACTTCCATAAAGATTGTAGTTGTTGTTAAGTGCCCTTCGGACTCACAGTGATCCTGTATAGGGTTTCCGAGGAGCAGCTGGTGGGTTTGAGCCACCAACTGACCTTGCGATCCGATGTTTATCCTACAGTACCACACCAGGATTCCATAAGCATTAATATCCAAGAAAACAATTCTGCTCTGTCACACGGGATTGCTGTGTGAGTTGGGATTGACTATTGGCACTCGACAACAATATTGTGCATGTTTTAAAATAGTAAGTGTATTTATTTTAGAAAATATGGAAAGTAGAGAAGAAAAATACCTTATTGAACTAGTTACGGTATTGTAATTAAAAAGATTGTCCATGACTTAATAAGAATTGCATTTTGTTATATTCATGTTCCTAATTATTATAAAAAATATACATATTTTAATTTTTAGAAATGTACAGTTGCTTACATTTTGTTTTAGATCTTTTGTGAGGTACAACTAGACATCTTCAAAAATCTTGATTTAAAAAGTTGCTTTGAGCTTTTAATTTGCCACATAAGAGACCTTACCTTACCTGTTTTTCTTATGCTGTATTTGTATATCAGTTTAACTGTGGACCTAAGAAGTTTTGCCTTAAGTTGGAAGCAAATGTTTTCTTTCTTGAACAGCTGAGATTCTTTTAGCATTTGGTCATTGGCCAGCAGTTGTCACCACATTTTGATTTAACTGGAAGTTTGTGAAACTAGTATCCTTGCATTTAATTTCATAGTGGCATAATTTATTTTTTAAAGGCACATTTGGATAAATGCCCAGTTCTAATTATTGTGTTTTGGTGTTCATGTGTGTATCCCACTATTGCAGGGTCTCAGGCTTTCCAATTTAGAAAATAACTGCAGAAATTCTTGTTATTTAATGACCATTGGTAAAAGAGCTAGTATTAATTTTACCCAACTTTGGGATCAGAATTGAGTCTCATCTGTTAGGATTTAAATTTTGAAAATTATCTTGTCCACTTTTAGCTTCTCTCCAAGCCTGAGTTAGTATAAGATGCTCTAGGAGGATGGAGGTACAGGACAGGGACTCTTGTTTCATAGGAAACAAGATTATTTTTTATTATAAGGAGCCCTGGTGGTGTAGTGGTTACACATTGGGCTGCCAACCGCAGAGTTAGCAGTTCAGATCTACCAGCCACTCCAAAGGAGAAGTATGAGACTACTTAATCTCATAAAGATTTACAGTCTCAGGAATGCTATACAAGGTCACTGTGAATCAGAACTGACTTGATGGCCCATAACCACTACCACTACCACCTTCTCTTATGCTACTTTGCAGATCAGTGTAGCTTCTTGGACTCTAAAACCGTTTTCTTTTGAGTTGCAAGTAAATGTTTTATTTCTAAAACACCTGAGATTCTTTCAGCAGTTATCATGAATTTTTCTTTCTAGGTGTGTTTTTTTCTCGCCTTTTAAGAACACTTTTTTTATAGGATTTAAAAGATTTCCCACAGGTCCTTTTGCTGGATTACAAAATGGTCTTCCTAAAAGACAGATCTGATTGTGATCTTCCCACCCTACAGTAACTTTCCTTTATCTTCAGGATGAAGTCACAGTTGTCTGGAATGAGTGATTTATATATCATTTCGTGATCTGGATCCTGCTTATATTACCAGTGGCATTTTCCTCCTACCTTATATCTCTGATCCCCTCCATCCCTCCCATCCACACTGTATCTACAGGCCCAGCAGGACTCAGCTATTTGTAATTTCTTTCTTTTTTTT
>NW_006408534.1:3749137-3750890 GCF_000296735.1 Chrysochloris asiatica | reverse complement strand
TGATATTTTATTATTAATCATCTGGACCTCTTTTTGCAGGTTTTGAACTGTTTCCAATGCTGTATTGATCTTGTTTGATTGCACTTGTAGTACTTTCCTGACTTCTTCCTTATTTTCCTCCACTCCTTTTTGAAGCATTTGAATTTGTTTCCATATCATTCTTCTGAATTCCATCTCACACAAATCCAAAACCTTCTTTTCCTCTTCTGGGGAGCATTTGTCTATCTCCAGCTCATTTACTCTTTTCTGTTTTTGGACATGTTTTGAGATCTTTTCTTGTTTTTTGTTCATTATTTCTAGTGGTTATGTGTTTTTTTTAATGCTTAAATGGATGTTTGTTGTTGTGTTATTAAGCTTACTGGGTGTCTCCTGGTGGATATGATCAGGAGATAGTCTTCACTTTTCACATGCAATGCTTAGCATCTGTTATTGGATCTTGTCTCAATGATGGAATATTATGGGGTATGCTTGTAGCTTGGCTATATGGCCATGACTGATGACTCTTCTTGGGTAATGTAGGGAGAAAAAGCTCCCACCTCCAGGCAAAATGTGTGATCTAAAGGACCAAGAGCAAAAGCAGTATAAAAGCAGAGATAACAACCACTACTTTGAAACAGAAATAAAACCATGACTGACTGTCCAGTCACCTTGCTACACAGGCAGTGTGTGTGAACCGTAGAAGCCTCCAGAAGTGGGTGGGGGTGTCCACTAACTCAGGCCCCTCCTCTACTCACCACCGTAGAGGTGCTCAGATAGATATATTGAGAAGTTAATGGGAGAAAGCTTGTCTACTATTTTTGTCTCTGAAGATCAGTTAGGCTTCTGCGTGTGTATAGCATAATTCTTGAGATAGTTGCATCCTTTTCATTGGAGTTTTACAGATTGTTCATACGGCCAGACCAGGTTTTTTCTTGCTGGATAGGCCGTAGTAAAGCATCCCACACAAGTTAACTCTGGAGCTGGGACCCACAGGCTAATATCATAAGCAGCCACCAAGCTCTTTTTCTCTGTGCAGTGGGAAAACTATGGGCTCAAGGTTGGACTTTTTTGTGGGGGAAGGGTGTGCACCCACCTGCCTGAAGGCATATGAGCTGGGCAATGTAGGCGTGACAGGGAAGAGGAGGAAAAAAATGTGTAGAATCCCCCGTACCTTCTTTTTCAAATGTCACTGCCTCGCTTTTAGCTCCAGTTCCCTGTGCAGGTGTGACTGTAACCCCACCCTTTTTTTTTTTTCACTTGTGCCTGTCGGAAACTGACACCTTGTGTATTATGCTAAATCCAGAGCTCTGGTGTTGTTCCATGAGTGCAGCTTCTCTGGGTTTTTAATCCCTCCCCCACGGAGCCTTTTCTAACTGGCTGTTTCTGCTGCCCGCCAAAACCAGAACCTCCTTCTTCTGTTTAAAAAAATTTTCATTATTATCACCTTTTATTATCAATATCTTTATGAATCTGGAGGTTGGCATGGTAATAGTACCATACCATACAGCAATGTATGTAGTACATATTACCAATAAAAAAAATGTACAAAAAATCTAGGATGGTCATAACTATAGTTCATTGTAGCTTGAATCTGTTCTAAATCAGGAACTACATTTACTAAAAAATATATAGTGAATTAATGGGTAGTTAGGTGCTCACTGAATGTTACTGCATTGAAGCAAATCTCCAAGCGGACACTCTTCATGGCATTCCTGTTGTTAAGTGTCATTGAGTCGGTTCTGACTCATAGTGACCCTGTGTAGGGTTTCTGTGG
>NW_006408534.1:3747194-3748732 GCF_000296735.1 Chrysochloris asiatica | reverse complement strand
TCTTTATATAATATAATTATTTTATAATTGTCATATGTATTCATTACAACCTTAGAGTGTATGGATTATTTTGCCACTTTACTGATTAACATTAGTAATTTTCTGATTTTGGAGCTCATACCTCCTAAAACAACCACTTCTTTCCCACACCTAATTCTCATCATGGTTATTAATGTTTTAAAAATTAGATACTAGATTGTAAGTTAAAACCTGTGGTACTCACTTGAATAAGAAAAACCAGCAAGGTAGTTGAAAATATTGTAAGACTTGGTAATGCAGATAGGAGATGATCAGCTAATTGGATGAGAATTAGGTCTGTTTTTAATTATTTTGTTTTATCTTGAGTCTGGAGTATTTATTTTTGTAAATTCTCTTTGAAAAAGTCAGCCAGCAGAGCATGATGCCGTCACACACATACATGTGAACAGCAGTTAGCTAGCAGATGGCTCAATGAGAAAGTGAATGGGACCAGGCACCACCACTGTCAAAGAACTCTAGCTGGGAGGGACCTACTGGGGTGGGGTGTTCTCCACTTTTCACCTCTCACTGCTGTTCATGTAACAAGAATTTAGGCTAGGACTGAAAACTGCCTTTTTGGTAGGATTTTCCCTGGCGGCTGTAAGGATAGAAGGTGCTTTGGTGCTGTCTTAGCCTCCCCGATCATCCTCATTCACTCTGTAAAGTATGCTAGAGCACCTCTCCAGTGGTCCTTCTCCTGCCTTTGAGGACCAGATGGAACAGGACCACTTATGTGCTCTGCTTCAAGAGAAAAGATTAGAGTTAGATTACCAACAATGTTGTGTGAGTTTTAGATATATACATGCACACACACATTCATACACAAACTTCTTCTTAAAGCCTAACACTATAGTCAAGTAACCTTATAATGCAGCCTTAAATTCTTAGCATGTCTTCCCCTCAACTGCTCTGAGCAAGTAAACTTCTAATTGCTGAGCCTGGTTCTGTCCATTTCTGTAGTCCTCAATAAACCCTTTGTAGTTGGTCTAATCTGTGGATCCTAGAGCTCATCTCTCCCCTGTCTTGCTTTTTTTTTATGTTTTATTGTGAATTATGTGATAGTTTACATGGGAGAACATTAGCCTTACATTCATCCTATCATATATTGTTTCATTGCCATAGTTACAGTCCCCTCCATGCACAAACCAAAGGGTATACCCTGCAAGCCTGCCCCCGGTCCTCAGTACACAGCCCCTCTCCCTCTCTGGGTGTAGAGTCCACAGCTGCTCCATCTTTCCACGTCATCGTCTCTGCCTCCATCTCTGGCATCACTGCTTCTCTGGGTAGCGTCCCGCTCTCCACTCTTCTCCCTTCATGGTCCTAGGGATCTTCGCTCCTAAACTGCAAAGTCAATCGCTCCCCTCCTTTTGCTACAAAACGTCTACATTTACATTTCCAACCCTCACAATCAGTCCTGATAACAAGTATTCACTACTGTATCATAGGAGACTTATCCGCACCTCCTTTCATCAGCCCCACCCAGACAGATTGGATACTACTCAGTGGAGATTCTACCTTCC
>NW_006408534.1:3743961-3745249 GCF_000296735.1 Chrysochloris asiatica | reverse complement strand
CATGTCCTGTGCCCATTTTTTAATTGGGTTATTTGTCTTTTTCTTGTAGAGGTGTTGTAGTTTCCTATATATTTTAGAAATGAGTCCCTTGTCTGATTACACATTAGAATTTTTAATGTTTTCCCCTAATTCAAAAGGCCAAGGCACAAATCACTCTGCCAAGAAAGTTTGATTTGATAATTCTTCCTAGCTCAAGTATAAATAAATCTCAACTATAGGTAAAATATTTTCTCTTCCATTTTAATACCAGATTGAACTTAATTTTTATATCCATTCCTTGTGGTTCAGGTATAAATTGTTGTTAAGTGTTTATTCTGACTCACAGAGACCTTGTGTAGGGTTTCCGAGCTATAAATCTTTGTGGGAGGAAAAATCCTCATGTTTCTCCTGCTGAGCGATTTGTGGGCTCAAATTGCCAACTTTGTGGTTTGTAGTCCAGTGCTTATCCTGCAGAGCCACTTTGTTTCTCAAGTATAAGTAAGTCTTGTCAGTTGTAGATGAAATGTTTCTCTCCCTTTTTAAATACTGACTAAAGTTAACTTTAACCCATATTCTTTACCCAGAATTCAGGGCCTGCCTTTGACAGTGTGCCTCCCAGAATCCTAGTGGTACTTCAAGTAGAGTCTTAATTCCTTCAAATCTCAAATTTCTCATATAATAACCTGTAGAGAAATATACCATCAGAATTGTAAATGAGCCCAAATAGAAAAGAAAAAGTAGGTGTCCTGGTATGGAGCTATAGGACAAGCACTGGACTTGAAGGTTGGTTTGAACTACGAAATTGGCATTTGAAACTCACCAGCCACTACTTAACCCTCTACAGCATCACTATGATTTGGAACCAACCCTACAGCACTTAATAACAAAGTATATTAATGCCTTTGCCTATAGTTTATCTGAAGTTCTTTGTTATCTCTTAACACCGGACTGTTTTATCAAAAGATACATCACCAGGGGAGAGAATTACTCAGATACTCAGTCTCCTTTTACACCATCACTTTTTTTTTTTTTTTTTAGGTTTTTATTGTGAATTGAGTGAAAGTTTACAGGGCAGATCATCACTTTTACATTCAGCAAATCATACACCTTGTTTCATTACAATGATTATAATCCCCTCCATATACCATCAGTTAACAGTATTTCTCTCTATCACTTTTTTGTTGTTGTGAAGTGCCGTCGAGTCGGTTCTGACCCATAGCGACCCTGTACAGAGTTTCCGAGGGTGTCAATCTTTACGGGAGTAGAAAGCCTCGTCTTTCTCCCGCGGAATGGCTGGTAGTTTCGAACC
>NW_006408534.1:3734515-3742461 GCF_000296735.1 Chrysochloris asiatica | reverse complement strand
AAAACACTTAGGCATATATAATAATTTACATCTCCAAAGGGCACATTCTGCAAGTCTGCCTCCTGGCCACCAGCTCTTAGGCCCTCTCTTCCCATGAATCTAGAGTCCTCAGCTGCTCCCTTTCTCCATGACCCCATCTCTCCCTCCATATCTGGTGTTGCTGCTTCTCTGGATAAGGTCTTGCATTCTGCTCGTGTTCTTGTCCCTTGATGGTCCCAGGGTCCTTTGTTTGTGGACTATAAGATTTAACTACTGTCCTGTTTTTGTTACAAAACTTCTACCTTTACAACTGTGACAGTCGCAATTAGTCATGATAACTATTGAATCATAAGAATCTTTTTTTTTTAATGTTTTACTGTGAATTATGTGATAGTTTACATGGGAGAACATTAGTTTTACATTCATCCGATCGTATATTGTTTCATTGCCATGGTTACAGTCTCCTCCATGCATCATGAACCAACCAAAGGGAATATACTGCAAGCCTGTCCCCCGGTCATCAGCACACAGCCCCTCTCCCTCTCTGGGTATAAAGTCCCCAGCCGCTCCATCTCTCCATGTCATTGTCTCTGCCTTCATCTCTGGTGTCACTACTTCTCTGGGTAGGGTCTCAATCTCGCTTTTCTCCCTTGATAGTCCCAGGGACCTCTGTCCTTGACTGCAAAGTTAATCACTCCCCTCATTACTACAAAACGTCGACCTTTACATTTCCAACCTTCAAAGTCAGTCCTGAAATCAGTTATTCACCACTGTATCACAAGAGACCTATCCACATTTCCTTTCATCCGCTCTGCCTAGACAGATTGGATACTACTCAATGGTATTCTACTTTCCTCCACACCCTCTGGATCTAGGTTCCCTCTTGAAAGCTTGTAAGCCAGTCACTTCTTGCCTTTGTAGACCCCGCCCCCCCATTTTGTGTAGCTAATGTCCAAGTTGCCCATCCCTGTCTACTCTGTGTATGGAGGGGATGGGAATGATCCTTGCTGTAAAGATTTCTTCCCTCTTTTGAGCTACTGAATCCTTAGGTGTAGGTCAGGTTCATCAAATTGTATCAGATTACTCTTTTTTCCTCTTCTTTCTTCTTCTAGTTGAGCTCTGATCATCCAGTCATTGAAGCCAGGTCAAGTGGGTATTATCTGTAAGTGTGGGTGTTCTTATACATATGCCCTCTCTTTTTATCAGCTGGATGCTTCACTCTCCACTCTAGTCCTCTGTGGCTATGTCATTGACTCTGGGCACAAGAGTCCCAGGTCTTGCCATACTGCTGTCCAACCAGGTCTCCACCCGGGTTCACAGGAGTCTATTGAACGTTGTAGGGCTTAGCTCACAGTTTCATTGCTGTTTTTCCCTCACTTCCCCTTATTGGTCACAAATGTGGTCACCATTCAGAGCTTGTATTCCCATTGAGTCTTAGTCTTGGAAGGGGGTTTGCTCTGAGGGGACCGGACCACTTGCCTTGATGTCTCCTGTGTGAGCAACTTGCTTGTTCTTGTAGTAATCAGTTGGACTGCCGTTACTGTTTTGTATGTTTCCTGTAGGTCTTTCTTTCAAGAAGTATCTTTTGTTCTTTTAGCCGCTTCAGCTTCAGGCTGGTCTGCTAGTCCTTTCAAGTGGAAATTTCCTACCTCTTAAGTGAATCATAAGAATTTTATCCCAATCTCTTTTAACCAGACCCATCTAGGCAAGATGAAAACTATTCAGTGATGACTCTTTCTTCCTCCACACACTATTAAACTAAACTCCCCCTTGAAACCTTGTAAGCCAGTCACTTCATGCCTTTATTACCCCCTCTTTTTAGGTAGCCAGTGTCTAAGTTGCTCATCCCTATCAGCCCTGTGTACAGAGGGGATAACATTGATACTTGATGTGAAGTTATCAATAGTCCCTCTCTGTTATTATTTAGAGTTACTACCTCCATGAGTATAGGATCAAGTTCATCAAGTTGTAGCAATTTACCCATGTTTCCTTTATCGAAAATTGTTTTGTTCTTTTTTTTTCCCCCTTTAATTGAGTTCTGATTATTAGGCCATTGAGGCTAGGTCAAGTGGGTACTATCTGCAACTTTGGGTGTTCTTGTGCACCTCCTCTCACTTCATATCAGCTGGATTCTTCACTCTCAGCCCTAGCCCTCTGTGGCTGTGTCCCTGTCCATGGGCTCAGGTATTCCTAGGTCTCACCACACTTTGGACCAAGCAGCCGTTCCTCTTCTCTCTCTCATCTTCAGGTCAGCACGAGTCTATGGAATGTGATTGAACTCAGCCCATTTCTTCACTGCTTCTTTTCCCCCTCCTTCACTCACCAGTACACCAATGTGATTGTCAGCAAACTTAACATGCCTGCTCATGTGTTCCCTTTGAGTTTCAGTCTTAGAAGGGGGTTTGTCCTGAAAAACTTGATTGTGTACCTTGATGGCTTCCCAGCGAACAATTTGCTTATTTTTGTAGTAGCCAGTCATACTGCCATTTTTGTTTTGGGTGTGTCCTGCTGATCTTTCTTTGAAGATGTATCTTCTGTCGCTCTAGCTGTTCCAGGCTGGTGCACCATCAGTTTTGAAATTTAGTGGTTTTAGGAACAAGAAAAGTTACTTCCTAGGTACAGTGATTTGGGTTCAGATTCTTCTATGTTGTTGTTAAGTGCTGTTGATTCCAATCCATAGCGACCCTGTGCAGGGTTTCCAAGGAGCAGCTGATGAGCTTGAATCACCGACCTTGCATTTCAAACGACTTTGCAGTCTAAGCATTAGCCCATAGTGCTACCCCAGGACTCTAAAGTAGTTAAAAATACTAAGGGCCTTCAGATTGTAAATAGAATAAAAGAGTCTTCTTATGTGGCAATAAAGGGAGAACTCTTTTAGGGGGTATGCTCTGGCTGACATCAATATTATCACTATATGACTACATTAAGACAGATTTAACAAGTTGTCCTATTGAATAGTGAGGTCCTGTAGGTATTCGCCACATGAAATCGAAAATATCTTTCTCTTGAGATCAATACCCTTGGGCTTCCTGTAAGCATCTGGCCACCAGAGAGAGCTCATGAGAGAGAGATAGTCATGATAATATTATCAGAGTCCCTGGATATAGTTAATATTTAACAGCCAGGATTTAAAAATTGTTCAATTATATGAACCAGTAAACTGCCTTTTGGCCTAAATTAGTATACTTTCATTCTTTTGTGTCCAAGAGTTCTAACATACCCCCCAAAATGTTGTCCTTTGTGGTTAGCAAAATTCAAGGCAGCAGCCGTGATGGGAGGAAGTCTCCACCTTGGGAGTCACTATATATATTATGATTCTGTAACAGGTCACAGTCTATGAAATGCAGCTCCCCAGCATGGATGTCTAAAAATTTAGCCAAAAATTCTTTAGGATTGAAGCCAACCCACCAAGTATATCTATAGTCTACAGTGTCAGTGGAATAGCCTAGAAAAACTTTCAAACTTGGCTTGTCAGAATTCCAGTGAGGGAAGTCTGTAGACCCAGGGTACTGTGCGCCATAGACAGGGATTTAATGCTCTAAATTTCAAGTCTCAAATCAGCATCTTATGGAACGAATGTAGCCCAGACATATTTTACTCAGCCGACACAGTGTTGTGAGGAAAAATTGAGTAAACATTTTCAAGAGATGTCACCTGAAATTCTAGATTTCTTGGCCCTTCTTAAAAGATGGTTCGGCACGACTGGGCCAAGTGCCCCCATGTTGTGTAGCTGGGTAGAGCTGTGCAGTGCCTCCCTTTGTGGTGCCCACTCACCAGTGTTCTCGCTTCATTCTCATTAACTGTCAAGAGCCTCTGGGCATTCAATTGTGTGACTTGTTCTGTTCTAAGCAATGCAGATTTCCACATAAAGTAAGCTGTTCTTCATTTCATCCATAATTACACGTTCTGCTTGAATCTAGGCAGAATTAATTTTATATTGAGACTTGCTATTTTTGTATAGTCATTGCCAAAGAATTTTTAAAATAATATAACCAGTTATGTGGAATTGCAGAGTGAATGAGATTATTGATGCAACCTAGATTTGTATGTAGGTGTGGGGAGAATTTCTTTTTTGGAACTTGCAGCTGGCAAGATCCATCCAAGTGCCTCACAAGTTCATTCATTGCAGCCAATTGCCCATTTAAATTTAAATTTCTTGCATCCTAAAAAATGTACACATATACTTTCCCATAGGGAAGTAGCAGCCCAGACCCAGAAGAAAACAAAGCATTTGCATTCTGTGAAGATTTCCTGTCACTCACATTTTGATATTGCAGTAATGACTTAACAAAGGCAGTGCACAATGCCTTTGTGCTTTATTTATGTTCATTGAACATATCTTTTGTCATTTTTTCTTTGGTGATAAATTATGTAAATTAAGTGGCTACATGGGAGAGCAAGGAGGAAATGGAACAGTTTGGAAGGAGTGAAGAAGACTGATAAATACAATGTGACTAGTTGAAGAAAGGAAATATATTGCCTGCATGCACTGCCCATGGGAAAGATAATTCTGTTGGCAGGAAGAAGCGGTTTAAGATCTCAAGGAGAAAGAATTGACTTATCTAACACAAAAACGTTTTAAGAAATTGAGGAAAGAAGAGGCCACTTCAGACCAAGCAGGCTCATTGCTGTAGTATTTCTCAATCTCGCTAGGAAGCTATACCACTGTAGCCCTCCAAAACCATCTTCCAGGGAATAAAATCCCCAGAATTGATGGTGTTTGATAGCAGATGTTACATACCACTCACTCTTTACATTCCTCATTCTCTAGGTACAAGTTGGTGAAAGACATATTTGAAATCCTTAGTGATTTTAGCATTTCTGAATGTGAAGGTTTTCTTGATTCCTATTTAATTTTTCATTTGTGTATTTTGTTCTTCACAAAAGTTTCAGACACTAGGTCTGTGTTAAGTTATATGTCTTTAGCCTCTGGTGAATCTTCATAGCAGTTTTAGGCAGCATAAGTATTTGTAGAATTTAGCAAGTGCTTTTTAATTTCCTGTGTAATTTCTTTTTTGACCGATTGGTCATTTAAGAGTATGTTTTTAAATTTCCGTACGTTTGAGAATTTCCCAAATTTCCTTATTATTATTATTTTTGAACCTTTAAATTGTGGATTGATTGAAGGTTTACAGAGGACATCATCAGTTTTACATTCAACAAATCATACACTTTGTTTCATTTCATTGATTGCAATCCCCTCCATGTAACAACAGTTAGTCCACTTTGGCCCTGTGGTTTCTTTTTACCCTCCTTCCCATCCCTTCTCAACATTGTCCTTAGGTAAAGGTTGCCCTTTTGATCTTGAATGATTAACCATTCCATACTTAACATACTTTACTAGTGTTATTGTACCCCTGCCCCCCACCCCCATACCTATCTAAAGGAGCTCTTGTAGCGTAGTGGTTACGAATTGGGCTGCAAACTGCAAGGTCAGCAGTTCGAAACTACCAGCTGTTCTGTGGGAGAAACATGAGGCTTTCTGCTCCCGTAAAGGTTTGCAGCCTCAGAAACCCTGTACAGGGTCACTATGAGTCGGAACCGACTTCACGGTACATAACAACAATAAATACCTATCTAATTCAGCAATGAACGTGAGTTCTGCTCCATACCTGAAGGACAGTTGAGGGCCACAGTCTTGGAATCCTCTGTTGTCTTTCTGACCAGTAAGCCTTTTTTTTTTATTATTGTTTTAAGTTTTATTCCATATTTTCTGCTACTTGATCTGGGACCTTTTAATGTGATCTCTTTCAGAGCAGTTGGTAGTAGTAGTTGTTGTTGTTAGGTGCCATTGAGTCAGTACCGACTCATAGCGACCTTATGTACAGCAGACTAAACAGTGCCCAATCCTGAGCCAACTTCACTATTATTGCCATACTCGAGTCCATTGATGCTGCCAACTGCCACTCCATCTCGTTGGGGGTCTTCCTTTTTTTCTCTGACATGCCACCCTACCAAACATGATATCCTTCTCCAGCGACTGGTCCCTCCTGACAATATGTCCGAAGTATGAGAGACAAAGTTGATAGTAGTAGACAGGCACTGTCTAGTTTTTCTAGTTTCAGAGTGGTGGTGATTGATGTTCACATGGTCAGTTAGTCCATTGGACTAGTTGATTCCAAGCATCTTCAATTTTTATCACTCTTCTTTCTTGTACTCATGGAGAGACCTTAGTAGTTGCACCTTAGATGGCCGCACATGAGCTTTTTAAGATCATAGCTGTTACTCATCAAAGTAGAATGTAAAATACTGCCTTTGTGGACTGTGCTATGCCAGTTGGTTCAATGATGAGGATTTTTGTTCTTAGTTGGTACTGTAGAGGGTACGGTTGTGGCTGTATAGGCATTGTTGCTATCCTTTGTTGGGTGAGGCAAGAATAAAAAACACACACACGAGAGAGAAAGAAAGAAAGAAAAAAAGCGAACGCCAAAAACAAAAAAAAATAGTTAAAGGGGCTGGGGAGGTGGAGAGCAGACAACAACTAGGAGAATCATACAGAAACCCAAAGGAGACAAGAAGGAGCATGAGAGATAAGAACAAAAAAAAAAGGAACTAAACACAGTTAGGGAGTGGGATGAATAAATGAGACTATAGAATAATCAAGAAAAATCAAAAGAAAAAGTAAAGTGATAGAAGAAGTAGGAAATCGGGTGGGAGTAGCACTTTGGGGAAGAGAAACAAAAACAATGAAAGAAGAGATAGAAAAGATAAAAAGCAAGGTAAAGAAAGAAAGAAGGAGGAGAAAGAATAACAAAAACAGTGGAAGGAAGAAACAGAGTTTGTGCCAGACCCAGAGAGGAGAGAGTTCTGGGGTCTCCTGCCAGCTAAGGAACTCATTTGGTAGATTGACAAAGATGAGATGGTGACGCTTCTGGCCTTAGGTGGAGTTCCTGTAGACCTGGGTGTTGTCTGTTCTGGGCACCCAATCCAGAAGTAATTCATGAACCTCAGTGGAGCTGAGGGATCAACGTATTTCCTTCTCAGAAGGCTGTCAAGGGCAAGAGTTCCTGGTAGTGCAGAGTTGACCAGAACCAGTTCTGCCAATCAGAAGCAGGCCACACCTGATTTCAGGCACCAGGGTTGGTGCTGCTAGTTCTCAACTCACTTTGTTGTGTCTCACAATTGCGCAGCTCACCACTATGTGACTCCAACCACCCAGAGGGTAGGAGCTTCGCTGGGAGTATAGGTGGAAGGGGACTGGCCATGCCTCTGGTCACCAGAGTAATGTGGAGTACATGAAAAAAAAAGTCTCACCTTTTTCTCTGTCAGTAAGTGGCATGCCTTTGTTCTGCCAACTGTCTTCTGCCTTCAAAACCACCTACAGAAGTTCAAGTTGACTGGCCAGTATAGGTAATCTATCTCCTTTCCCCCACCCCCACATCTGCTCAGTTGCTTCTTTCCTAGTTGGGACTAGCCAGGGCTGGCTTTGCAGATTTGGAACAGGACTCACCTAAATTCGGGCTTTGCGGAAGCTTCACTGGCGGTTTATATGGGTAGGAGCCAGTAATGCCACCGATTACCAGGGAAGTGTGGGGAACAAGAATAATGTCATACCTTTATCTCTGTGAGTTACCAGTATGCCTCTGTAATACCAATGCACTGTTTTTTCTCTATAGCTGCTCACCTAAGTTTAAGATGACCGTGCTGCGTGATTGGCTGGCATAGGTCATCAGTCTATCTCCTTTTCTTATTGCATCTATTGAGCTTCTTCTCTTAGTAATCATTCAATCCGCTTCTCTAGTCCTCCTTCTGGAGCTCAGAGTTTCAGGACTGAGTTTCTGTTTCACGGTCAGTATTTCTCAAGCTGGGGGAACTGAAGAAAAAATTCAAGCCTCGACTTTCGTTATTGAAAGATTCACTGGGCAAATACTTGAATGATGCAGAATGCATCAAGAAAAGATGGAAGGAATACACAGAGTCATTGTACCAAAAGGAAATGGTTAATGTTCAACCATTTCAAGAGATAC
>NW_006408534.1:3727263-3733190 GCF_000296735.1 Chrysochloris asiatica | reverse complement strand
GGAGGGTCAGAGAAAAAGAGGAAGACCCCCAATGAGATGGATCAGCCAGCTGGTGTCATTGATGGACTCAAGTGTGGCAGCGGTGGTGAGGTTGGCCCAGGATCGAACATTGTTTTGTTCTGCTGTGCATGGGGTCGCTATGAGTCAGTTCCGACTCGATGGCACCTGACAACAACAACAACAAGCTTTGTTGTGAGGATTATGTAGTGTTTCTGCCTCTCCTCTTCCTTATGTTATTGATTTGTAATTTCAGTGATGTGCTTGGAGAACATACTTTATATAATTTCGATCTTTTTATATTTATTGAGACATTTACTATAATATGTGGATCTCTGGAAATCAGAGTATTTTGTTTGTTTAGTGACATTTCTGAACAAATTTAGCATAGTTTTCTTTGTCCTCTATAACCACTGAAATCTTGGCTTGGTTAGCTTCGTTGTAAGCTAATGGCGTCTTCAATACCTAGAAGCAGTTTGTCTCCTAAGCTTTGTTAAGAGGCTGTGTGTATGTATTTGAGCATACTTTCTGCACTCAGCCAGGCACTTGACAGCTCTGCCTGAGCCTTCACTTCCTGCTTGTGCAGAGCCTCAAAGTCAGGCTGAGGCTCTAACGTAAGCATCTTCTCAGTTCTTTCCTAAGCACATGCATAGTCTTGGGCATACATACCACTCAACACTTGAGTGGTCTTCAAGATTGCCAGGAATATATTGGAGCTTTGCCAAACCCCTTTAGATGCATCGTTCACAACTTTTCCTTTGAAGCTTTTTGGTTAATCTATTGTTTCCCCACCTATTATCCATCACTTCAGGCAGTTAATCACTTGCTTCTAATTGCTTTCACTGGGTGCGCTAAGAGATCAAATTAAGAGAGCTTTATAAGCAAGTTCTTCCAGGAAACCACCAGACAAGTCAAATAATGGCAGTTCTCTGGGCATGAGACTTTGAAGGAGCTCCAACCCTTTCTACCACACCTTTGGTGGCTGCAGGCTGCTAGTTTCCCTGTGATTGTGTACTGCTGGTTTTGAGGACTGCTGTGGAGCTGGAAGGTCCCTGGGTGGTGCAAATGATTTGTGCTTGGTTACTAACCAAAATGGAATGACATGGTTTGGACCTCAGGAGATAGGGTTAATAATCCTATTATTCCAAGAGACTGTAGCCTTGAAAACCCTCAGAAACTCAAAACAAAATTTACTGGCATCAAGTCACTTCCAACTCTTAGCGACGCTGTATAGGGTTTCTGAGGCTAAGTCTTTATGGGAGCTGGCGGCCTCATCTTTCTCCTGTGGAATGACTATGGGTTTGAATTGCTGATTCGCAGTGGTGGTTAGCAGTCCAGTGCTTAGCCTACAGGGTCATGGGAACTCCTTAAAAACCCTATGGAATGGTTCCATTCTGTACACATAGGGTCACCATGAGTTGAAACTAACAACAGCAATAACAAATGAATTGGAGCTGGCTCGATGGCACCTAATAACTAACCAAAAGTTGTTGTTGTTGTTAAGTGCTGTTGAGTTGGTTCTGACCCATAGCAACCCTGTGTAGGGTTTCTGAGGAGCAACTGGTGAGCTTGAACCGCCAACCTTGCAGTTCAAACGGCTTTTCAGTCTGGTGCATTAACCCACAGCACCACAAAGTTAGACTGTTCAAATCCAGCCAGTAGTATTGAGGAAGAAAGTCCTGGTGATCTACTTCCATAAGATTACAGCCATTGAAAACCTTTCAGAGGGCATTTCTGTTCTGCCTCACCATCAGTCAGGAATGATTCTATGGTAAAAGGTTTCATTTGGCTTTGGTGGAGCTGGACAGATGGGGATGAGAGTGGGGCACAAAGCTTGCTGATTCCGTTTTCTTGAATAAGTGCTCTCTGAATTACTGTAAATCTTTAATTAATTTCCAGAGTTCTGTGAAGTTAGTTTTGACAATTTTCTTATTGCTTTATGGAGGAGAGAATTTTCAGATGTCCAGCTGGAATTAGCTCAGTGGCTGTGGTTTTGGTTTTTGGTTTTACTCTTCCATTTTTGTTAATGTCCACCTGTGGATTCATACAGGAAATGTACTGGGCCTGGTGTCAAGTCCCTACTTTACAACTTAGGACACTTTTAATCTTAGGCTGACCAAGGGATCCAAGTTTCCACCCCTTTGTCTTAAAAATGAGTGTATTCGTATATGTATTTGCCAGTTATAAGGATTAAATTATGTATGTGGCACTCTAGAATAAGCAGTGGATTGCTGACTGCAAGGTCGATGGTTCAAACCCACCAGTAGCTCCTTGGAAACCCTATATAGGATGTCTGTGAGTCGAAACCAACTCCACAGCACTTAACAATAGCAGGCACATGACAAAGAACTGGATAAAAAAATTACAAATCACTGTCAAGTTGACAAGGAATTTAGAAGAGAGAAAAAGCTTGTGTTACTGGGCTTCAGCTATGGAAGCAGAGCTGCTTTTAACTGTTATGGGAGTCAGGGGTTCTTAAAGGAATGAGCTGTAACATGTTGGGGCAGCTGGGGAAATGACGATCTGAAAGAGGGAGTCAGAGGATAAGGAAAGAATCATTTGCCAGTCCTCTTGAGGCACTGGCGTACGTGGACAAGTCAGAGCTTACAGGGAAATCCAAGGAGCCAAATACTTCCAGCTATTGAGATGGAGTCCTGGTGTGTCTCTGTAGGATCAGCACTGGACTGTGAACCACAGGGTAGGCAGTTCAAACTCACCAGCTGCTCCTCAGAAACTCTACATAGGGTCACTGTGAGTTCGAATTAACTCGACTGCACCTAACAACAACAGTAATTGAAATGGGATGTGAAAGGGTGGGAGTGTGTCATGAAGTCTGTAAATGACTATGGTATCTATGTATGTAGTTGCTAACTCTGTGGTTCCACAGCCACATGTCTGATAGTGAATGTGGGTTGCTGTTGGTTAGCAGGACAAGATAAACAGAGGACGTAGCTGAGATTCACTGGACTCCTCTGTGTCTTCTTTGACACCTAATTTGGCTATGGCAGTCATCCAAGAGTAAAGATTCTTGCTTCACTTATGCCTTCCACATCTTTAACAGGTTTCCTTTCTGGCTAATGCTAATAAAAAATCAGAAGGGGAAGGATTTGGAGCAGTGTAGTTTCCATCTTTAAGTAAGTTGACAGCATACTGTAGCACAACCAAGGGTTTATTTAGCCCTTTAACTTGGAAGCTGACTCTTTTGGAAAGTGCTAAACTACTAGCAGGTACAGAGTACTTTATAGGTTTTGTTACATAATTAAAGAAGTTACGGTTTTTAGGAAGCCTTTATTTCCTTCAAGAAGCATTAAGATGTTGAAGCATTTTAGCACATACATATGAGCACAAATAGCTAGAAACATATAAACAAGTATTCTGCAAAACTTGCTTTAATAGATGAATTCTGTAGCGATAATATATCAAATGGATTTTTGAAAGTTAAACATTTTTTTAATGATAAGTGACAATTTCAAGCATGTGTTTGTACTCAGTTGGCTTTCATTTGAGACTAGCATGCAATTTTTTGTCTTAATTTTTTGAGACCTGTTAGCCTGGCATTGTCGAGGTTAGACAGTGGTGAGAGTCAATGGACTGGGCATACCATCACGGTCCCTGCAGACTAGATTACAGCATAATGTCTGTATTAGACAGAAACAGTGCTTCTTTCTGTGCCTGTGAAAGTCCACTGCATCTGGTGTTATCTGATAAATAAGTGGAGAAAACCATATTTGCTGTATTCGTTACCTGCTTACCTAGTGCCAGAGGCTATGGTGATTGGCTACAGTAAAGAAATTGGAGCAGTAACTACAGTTAGAGTCACTACTGTATTAGGTGTAAAACCATCCATAACACAGCATTTTCCAGGACCAGTTTGTGTTCTGCTCAATCCAAACCAGCAGGGGAGCAAGATAGGAGTACCACACGCACACCTGCAAACACACACACACACACACACACACACACACACACACCTCATTTCCCAATATGCTTCCTGTTTTTGATAGTAGTACAAATCTCTGTGATTCACATGGATTTTCAGTGTTGCTTTGTGCTTACTCTTTTAATAGGAAAGGGAAGCTTCAGGGGTGTTGGCTCAGTCCTTTCTATCCCAGTAGCCCTCCCTGGGGACTGTAACCATTGCTGTATATTTCTAATTCAACATTATCTTCAGGAACTAAGGAAGTAACCACAGGGTGGGTTCAGAGACGTACTAGGCCCATTGTGTGATGTACTGACTCCATGAACTCCTACTCATTCCTCACAGTAATGTTCTCAATTCTATGAGATGAACATTAACTAAAAGTCCTGGTATAGTGCTGTGGGTTAATGTGCTGGACTGCAAGGTTGGTTTGAACCACAAGGTTGGTGGTTCAGACTCACCAGCTGTTCCTTGGAAACCCTATTCAGGTTTGCTATAAGTCCGAACTGACTCACTGGCACTTAACAAGAGTCACTCAGCTCTGGAGAGACTTGTTAGATGCCATCGAGTTAGTACCAACTCATAATGGCCCTATGCACAACAAAATAAAACACTGCCCGGTCCTGGGCCAACCTCACCATTGTTGCTTCACCTGAGCTCATCGTTGCCACTGCTGTGCCAGTCCATCTTGTTGGGGGGAGGGGTGTCTTCTTCTTTTTCTCTGACTCTCCACTTTTCCAAACATGATATCCTTCTACAGTGACTGGTCCTTCCTGATAACAATGTTCAGAGTATGAGAGATAAAGTTTGGCCATCCTGGCTTCCAGGGAACACTCTGATGGTACTTCTTCCAACACAGATTGGTTTGTTCTTTTGGCAGTCCAAAAACAAGAAATTTAATTAAGTTTTTATTGTGAATGAGTGATAGTTTACATGGGAGAACATAAGTTTTACACTCATCCTGTTGTATTTGTTTCATTGCAATGATTACAATCGTATTTGTTTTGTTGCAGTGATTACAGTTATATTCGTTTCATTGCAATGATTACAATCCCCTGCATGTTTCATCATTCAACACAACAGTATTTGCTTCTCTTCCCTCTGTTTTTATTTTGGATGTGCACCAAAACACTCAGGAATAGACAATCGTGTTTAAACAGCCAAAGGAAACACCCTGCAAGCTTGCCCCATGGCTGCCAGCACATATCCTCTTCTCCTTCCATGAGTCTAGAGACCTCAGCTGCTCCATCTCTGCATGTCATCATCTCTGCCTCCATCTCTGGCGTTGCTCCTTCTCTGGGTGAGATCCTGCTCTTCTCCTTTGATGGTCCCAGGGTCCTCCACTCCAGGATGTAAGATCAGCCATTCACCCCTTTTTGCTACAAAACTTTTACCTTTACAGTTGCAACAATCACAATTAGTCATGATAACAATAACTCACTGTTGAATTATGAGAGTCTTGTCCCCATCTCCTTTCACCAGACCTGTCCAGACAGGATGAAAACCACTCAGTGGGGAATCTACCTTTCCCTGCACACTCTGAATCTAAACTCCCTCTTGAAAACTTTTAAGCCAATCACTTCATGCCTTTACAGCTCCCCCACCCCCCACCCCCCACCATTTAGGTAGCCAATGTTTAAGTTGCCCATCTCTATCAACCGTGTGTATGGAGGGGGTGGGAATGATCCTTGCTGTAAAGATTTCTTTCCTGGTTGATATTTTAAGCTGCTACATCCATAAGTATAGGTCAAGTTCATCAGATTGTAGTGATTTATACTTGTTTTCTTTTTTAAAAAATTTTTAATTGTTTTCCTCTTTTCCTTCCTCTAATTGGGTTCTGAACATCCAGACATCCAGCCATTGAAGCTAGGTTCATTGGGCACTATCTGCAAGTTTGGGCACCCTTGTGCATATCCCCTCACTTCATATCAGCTGGACGCTTCCCTCTCAGCCTAGCGCTCCATGGCCATGTCCTTGTCCATGGGCTCAGGAGTCCCCAGGTTGGTACTTC
>NW_006408534.1:3715716-3720288 GCF_000296735.1 Chrysochloris asiatica | reverse complement strand
AGTTACCCTAGTAAATGTCTACATTTATCTCTCTGGACAGAAAGACCAGGAAAGAAAAGCTACAGTATATACTTGTAATGTTATTTCAGGGTATTCTCCCCAGGTTGCTCGAAGTCTCCTTTATTTTTATTTAAGAGGCTCTGAATTTGTGAAGTGACTCACATATAGGAATTAGGTGAGAGAGAATGTTAACTTCTATTTCTCAAAGCTAAGAAAAGCATTTTCCAAGGGCCCTCTTGTGGGATGTAGTTATGGGTAGACAAATGATAAAATAACAAGTGTTTTCTTTCTAAGTTGTTGGAGTCCTTTCTCCACATTGCATCAAGGAATTTCTGACCTCACAGTTTTATTTTGTTTTGGCAACATTTGAGTTCAGGTTTTCGTCAAGCAATTGAACGAATAATTTAGAGCCATCCCCAGCTGCTTGAGTTAGCACTGTGAATCCAGAAGTTCTGATGAGTATCTTTGGGCTCCTGGTGTGGCACTGTATGATCAACACTGGACTGTGAACCACAAGGTCAGCAGTTCACACCCACCAGCTGCTCCTTAGAAACTCTATACAGGGTCACTATGAGTCAGAACCAGCTTGATGGCACTAACACCAACAATCTTCAAATTTAGTCTGATTATGATCCTCTTCCTCTTTGGTATAGCACCCTCGGCATCTCTTTTATTACACACAGTCTCAAGATTTTCCCTCTATTAATTATAATTAGCAAAATTTTGCAGTTCTGTTTCTGTGTAAGTCTTTTTATATAAGACACCTTCAAAAAGTTTGTGGAATAATGAAATGAAAAAATAATGGATTTTTTTTCCACGAACTTTGTGAACCCCCTCATACATGTTTGGGTGTCCTGGTGTGGTGCTGTGGGTTAATCATTGGACTTCAAGGTTGGTTTGAACTACAGGGTCGGCAGTTCAAACTTACCAGCCGTTCCTTGGAAACCCTATTCAGGGTCACTATGGGTTGGAGCCGACTCAACAGCACTTAACAACAACAACAACAACAACAAACATATATGTTTGGAGACAGTGAGTGATAGAAGGGGTTAGACCCAAGGAGAGTTGACATTCTTTTGCATGGTGCCTACATGAAATACAGTCATTACAGTGTCTTTAACGAAAACATTAGTTAGATAGTCCTGGGCTGCCTCTGCTGGCATAGGAAGCTTTGTAGGTTGGGGATCTGGAGACATGCAGTTTTATGACTCATCCTGAATACTCACATTTAAATTCTTGAGTCTTACTCTTTCATAATCAGTTTCTTTTATTCCTAATAGCAGTGAATCCCCAATAAAGACTGGCCCTCCCACTTTAAATAACGGTTGCAGTTACTATTGGTATGTAACAAGCCACCTCAAAACTTAGTGGTCCCAAACAATAATAGTAATTTTTTATGGTGTCTGTGGATAGGAAGGGCTTGTCTGGGAAATTTTTGCTTGGGCTCTCTGCACAGTCATTCAAAGATCATTAGAACTAGAACAGCAAGGGACTGGCTGGGCAACTCTCTTTCTCAGGGCCTTTCCAAGTGATTTCTTCACACCGATTGGCATAGACTTCCTCACACCATAGCTGAGAAGTAAAGCTCCAGAGTTTGGGGCTGCTGAAGAATCATTGTCAGGAAGAGCTGCCTGGAGGAGCCAACATAGAAGTCTGTGTGGTTCCCCATGAATCCTTGGTTAAGGGTTGACTGCACAGGCACAGGTTAAGGTTGTTATGGCTTCTGAGAGAGCATATGTTATGGGATTGAGATCAGAACGGAGAAACTAAGAGGTTGAATAGAGCTGGAGAACATTGGCATTCCAGCCCAGCTAGGGTAGAGATACCTTGTTAACATTCTAGGCACCAGCTAAGACACTAGCTAAAAAATGCCACCGTAAGAATAAAGACCACACTCTAGAGCAGAGGATATAATCCACCTTCAGTCTGTTTTTGTAAATAAAGTTTGATTGAAACATAGACATTTTTATGCTGTCTGTGACTACTTAGTAGAGTTGAGTAATTGTGTTAGACGCACGCGCACATGGCCCACAAAGGCTAAAATAGTTACTATGTGGCCTTTTCCAGAAAAAGTTCATTTATGTCGTGTTTGATCATGATTATCTTAGTTTCTTCACATAGTGCTGGTAGCATAGTGGGTTATGCGTTGGGCTGCTAATCACAAGGTCAACAGTATCATTTTGAGGACCAAGGTATACCTGACTCAAGCCCTGTGTGCATGTGAAAATTGGACAGTGAATAAAGAAGACCATAGAAGAATTGATTAATTTGAATTAGGGTACTGGAGAAAAATATTCAAAGTACCATGGACTACCAGAAGAATAAACAAATCTATGTTGAAAGAAGTACAATCAGATTGTTCCTTAGAGTCAGGATAGCTAGACTTCATTTTTCATATACTTCAAACATATCATCAGGAAGGACCAGTCTCTAGAGAAGGACATTACGCTTGGTAAAATGGAGGGTCATCGCAGCAGAAGACCCCCCCCCCAACAAGAGTGATTGGCACAGTGGCAGCAGCAATGGACTCAAGTGTAACAATTGTGAGGATGGCTCAGAACCAGGCTGTGTTTTTTTGTGGATAGCGTTGCTATGAGTTGGAACCAACTTGTTGCCACCTAACAACAAATAGTGACTAAAACTAAATAACTGGTGGGAAGTGCTGTTCTCGTAAACTGGATAACCCAATTTAGTGAAAAATGTCAATTCTCTCCAAATTGATCTTCAGATAACAATGCAGTTTTAATTAAAAGCTCAACAGCTTTTTTTTTTTTTTCAAAATAGAAAATTTTACTCATATGAATCCAACTGATTCAGTGGCCCCTAACAACAGTAACAACAACAACAACTAAGAGAGCTCTGCTGTCTGTGGAAAATTACCAGAAATGATGTGGAGGGCATGAGTGAGAGGGAAATAGAGGCACAGTAGCACCAAGTCCAGAATTAGCTTGGATGAGGATGTGAGTCTGAATTGTGGGCATATGAAAAAATTCCCAAACTTATGCAGTGTATCAAGAGTGTCTTTAATTTCTAAAGTGAATAGACTGTGTGGAATCAGATGGATTTAGTGTTGGCAAGCTTTATCTGTGAGGTAGAAAGTAGTTTGGTTAAAAGGACCCTCCACTTTCTTTTACAAATTTCTCAGTAGTCCTGGGCTCCCAAGCATATCATTTCAAAAGATGAAAAACAAACAAACAAACAAAAAAAAACCATATGGCTGTTAGTTAGAGGTGAATTAAATGTACTGATCTAAGAAAAAGGAGCCCTGGTGGTGTTGTAGGATAAGAACTGAGCTGCTAACCACAAGATCAGCAGTTCAAACCCACAAACTGCTCTATGGGGAAAAGATAAAGTTCTCTACTCCTGTAAAGATTTATAGCCTCGGAAACCTATACAGTGTCTGTGAGCCAGAATCAACTCACTAGTAATGGGTGTGGTTTTTTTTTTTCTTTGAGGGGGGGACGTTTGACCCTAAAAATTGGTTACAGTGGAGACAATGAAACAGGGAAATGGGAGCTAAATGAGTCCACTTGATGCCTTTCCTTAAGGATTCAAGAATGCTAGTAAAACAGTATTGTTACTCCTTATTACCTGGTTTTATGAGTACTTGTTATCATATTAGTTCCTATCATTCACTATTTAGCCTGTGCCTTGGATGATATGCGAAATAAGCAAACATTAAAAATAAAATTTTGGATCATACGGGATAAAAGATGTTTACATGCTAAAAATATTGCCATTAGTTTTCACTGTTAAGCAATTTAATTATTTCTGTTGTCATTTCTAGGCAGAAGAAATTCTTAGACAAGAGCTGAAGAAAAAGGAGACGCCAAGTTTATACTGCTTGCTTGGAGACATTCTTCGAGACCACTCCTGCTATGACAAGGCCTGGGAGTTGTCTCGGCATCGTAGCGCCCGAGCTCAACGCTCCAAAGGCCTCCTTCACCTTCGAAACAGGGAGTTTAGAGACTGTGTGGAATGCTTTGAACGTTCAGTCAAGATTAATCCCATGCAGGTTAGAGAAGACAGGAAATTGCACCTGCAATTGACACTTACTTTTTCTTGGTATTTGACTCTTATTGAATGAGTACCATGTTTTCTCCCAACGACTGGTAAACTTATCTTTTAGTCTCTAACTTTTCTGTCTCATTTTATTTCTGTTAACTCAATTACAACTACTGAAATTAGTTATCATTGTAAGCAGATATGTTAGGAAGGAAATGAATTAGTGTCACGTATACAAACAGTGTGGGGCTCTGCAAGAATTGCTGAACTCAACAATGAAATGGAATCTTTTATATAAGTAGGATAAGATATAAGGAAAAAGGTTGTGTTTGTTGTTGTTGTTAAGTGTCGTCGAGTTGGTTCCAACCCATAGTGACCCTGAACAGGGTTTCCGAGGCTATAAATCTTAATGGGAGCAGAACTCCTCATATTTCTCCCATGCAGCAGCTGGTAGTTTTGAACTGTTGACCTTGTGGTTTGCAGCCAAGCAGTTCGAAACTACCAGCTGCTCCGTGGGAGAAAGATGAGGCTTTCTGCTCCCGTAAAGATTTACAGCCTCGGAAACCC
>NW_006408534.1:3704987-3715082 GCF_000296735.1 Chrysochloris asiatica | reverse complement strand
TACAGGGTCGCTATGGGTCGGAACCGACTCGATGGCACATAACAACAACAACAGTATTGAAAAATCAGAAGTAAATTTTTTACGATAGGGTGAGCTAATTGCAGCATTTAACCGTTGCATTTGGCAGAGAGGATCCTTAAATTATACTTGGGAACTGACTTTTGTTGGCACTTCAGTGTATCTCAACTGGGAGTGATTTTGCCGCCCATTTTGCAATGTCTCGAGACACTTTTGGTTGTTATACTGTGTGTGTGTTACTGACATCTAGTAGTGGAGGCTGCGGATACGGCTTCTTGTTGTTAAGTGCCCTAGAGTGGACTTCGACTCATAACGACCCTGTATAGGGTTTCCGAGGAACAACTGGTGAGCTTGAAATGCCGACCTTGCAGTTCAAACCAGTGCATTAACTCACAGCGTCACTGCTAAACATCCTAAAATGCATAGGATTCTCCCCACAACAAATAATTCTCTGGCACAAATATCTCTGGTTTAGTTAAGGGTAAAAAACTGATCAAATTTGATTATCATTTTCTATTTTTCCTTCCATTTTTGGTATAAGACATAACTCATTCAATATTGTGTTATTAAAGTTTTACTTTTGCTTATATAGAAAGCAAGGAACCTTGGTAGCATAGGAGGTTACAAGCTGGGCTGCTAACTGCATAGTCAGCAGTTCAGCAGGAGAGAGAGATGAGGCTTTCTGCTCCCATGAAGGTTTGCAGCCTTGGAAACCATGTACAGAATCACTCTGAGTAGGAATTGACTCAACAGCACACGACCACTAACACCACCATAAAGAAATTGGAGAGCAGTAGATAATGTAGTATAAGCACTGGACTGCGAACCACAAAGTCAGCAGTTTGAACCCACAACCATTGCACAGGAAAAAGATGACACTTTCTGTTCATGCGAAGATTTATAGCTTCAGAAATCCTTCACAGGATCATTATGAGTCAGAACTGACTTTACGGCACTTAATAACAACAACAGCAACTTACAGAATATGGAAGATTGTATTCTGTCCTTGCTTATCTTAGTACTCTCTGCTCCAACCAAAAGCCTAGAGTCTACCTAACCATAATTACCATACTGAGTGGAGAAAATCACATCTCTCTTTTAGTCTGCCATTTTTTGTTGTTATTTTTAGTGCCATTGAGTTGGTTCCAGCTCAGAACAACCCTGTATGATCAAGAACTTATGATATTAAAAGAAGTATCCAATCTGCACTGAAGGCATAGGCAAAAAAACAAAAACAAAATAACAATCCTGTATATGGTAGGTTTGAACCACTGTCCTTGGGGTTAGCAGTCCAGTGATTATCCCACAGTACTACACCAGGACTCCTTTGTCTGGCATGTTATTGTTGTTGTTAAATGTCATCAAGTTGATTTAGACTCATAGCTACTTTGTATAGGGTTTCTGAGGCTGTAAATCTTTGCCGAAGTAGAAAGTATCATCTTTCTTCTTTGGAATAGCTGGTAGTCTTGAACTGCTGACCTATGGTCAGCAGTCCAGTGTCTATCCTACAGTGCTTCTCAGAGCTGAATTGTTTTCCCAAGCACACAGTGTGTTCTTAACATATTATCATGACTGTTTTCTTCCCACCTTATTGGCTGCTCTTTCTCAGTCTCCTGTGCTGTTTTCTCCTCATCTTTTCTGTGTTGGGCTACCTTAGGGCTTCGTCCTTATGTCTCCACTCTCTCTACACTCCTGTGACTTCATCGATTCTCAAGGTGTTCAATACCATCTGCTCACTGACAGCTCTCAAATTTTAATACCTATTCCCTGCGAAGTTATCTTCATCCCAGTAAATGACAGCCACATCCAACCTTGAAGTCACCTGTTAACTCTCTTTTCTTATACCCCAAATTTAATCCATCAGCAAAACCCAGCAGCCCTGTCTTCAAAATATATTCAGCATTGGATCACTTCTTACTCTTACAGTAAGAAGTGGACCTTCCTGATCCAATTTCCCATCACCTCTCACCTGATTCGTGCCTTCTTACTGTCTTTATGGCTTCACACATGTCCCATCCATTCTCAGTGAGCTTCCGAACAGATCCTTTCAGACAAGAATCAGATCATGTCCCCCCGCTGCTCACAGTGTGCCATTGGCTCCCTAGTGCGCTAGAGATCAATAACGGTTTACCAAGCTTTCCACAGTTTAGCTCTTATGGTTTATCTGCTGTCTCCTTTCCCTCGCCTCTCTACATTGCCCTTTCCTTTACCCTGAATATACCAGATATACTCTTGTCTCCTGGTCTTAGTACTTATTCTCCCTATCTGAACTGTTCTCCCAGATAGGCGCATGCTGTCACCTCATTCAAGACTAGGCACAGATGTCACTTTCTCAGTGAGGCCAAGTTTACTGATGATTCTATTTAAAGGTTGCAATTTCCGCTCCTACCGTATACTCCTTATCAACCACCAGATTTGGAAGGTTCTAATTGTATATATCCTGGTGTGGAGCTGTGCTGGACTTCAAGGTCAGCCTGAACCGCTGCAAGATCAGTGGTTCAAGCTTACCAGCCGCTCCTCAGAAACCCTATTCAGCTAAGAGTCGGAACCAACTCAGCGGCACCTGACAACAACAGCAAGCACATATTAAACCAAAAACCAAACCCACTGCCATCGAATACACTCCCCCTTTTGGCACATATTAGGTACTTAATAAGTATTTGGTGAATAAGTGAATGAATAATATCTTTAACCAGTTGTTCAGTCAAACATAGATTGATTGCTGCTGTGCAAAGGACAAAGAAGTGGCAGAAGGTCACCAGATAATCCATTTTGTGCTCTCAGTTAGTGAAACAAGTTTCACAAGTTAGTGAAACAACCACAGACAAAGCTGGATAGCAATAGCAGGCATCAAAGAAATACCAAGTGAGCTACTTGTAAAACACTAGCTATGAGAGAACATTTCTAGCTTTGATAGGCAATCAAGAGAGGAAGTTTAAATTTGCCTTTGAAGGACAAGTCACACTTGAATAGGCAGAGGGCAACCTGGGGAGGTGAGCAGTGCCAGCAGAAGCAGACCAAGGAGGGGTATGTGTTTGGAAAAGCAATGCAGTTAGTCAGCAGGCAGGCTTGTTTGGTGGAGTGAAAGGGAATAGGACCCTTAGAGTGTGAAAATTAGACTGCAGCCAGCTTATGAAAGGTCCTAAACTGAACTTTTTATTTGGCAGATAGGGAGTTATTGAAGGGTTGATTTGTTTTTGGCTTTGTTTTAAATGAAGAAATGTGGTGTGCAAGGATATAATTTAGGGAAATTGTTTTAACAACACCATGGACTTGGGAAATACTATATGGAGGCCGAGTTAGGAGTCTGTACAATAATCTGCTCATGCCATTTATCATTGCAGAAGGGACAATAGGAAAGAAGGGATGGATGAGAGGGAAGTTGGAAGAGAAGACTTGACAAGTCTTGATGATCTCATTATATAATTTTAAATTAATTATTTACAGAGACAAAAAATGACAATTGCTCCAGGGAGAGTCACAGTACAAACAGATGTTATGAGGATGTTTTGCAGTTTGTCATATGGGTCCAATTCAAACCAACCGGAAGCCTGCCAAAATATGCAGGCATTTGATGCTACAGTTGTACTAAACTACCACAAAATGCAAACTTGAATGCCATAAACTTATTATAACTTGTGATGCAAATCTGAACTATCTTTGAAGAAGGAGAGTGTTAGAATAAAGAGAAGAAAGAGAAATGGAGTCTAAAAAATT
The DNA here is from genome assembly GCF_000296735.1 of Chrysochloris asiatica. NCBI lineage: Eukaryota > Metazoa > Chordata > Mammalia > Afrosoricida > Chrysochloridae > Chrysochloris > Chrysochloris asiatica. The sequence continues at coordinate 3,711,347 of NW_006408534.1, read as the reverse complement.
TGTCCTTTTATATCCAAGTTGCATCAGTAAGGAGTGAAGGCAGAGCAGTCTTTTCACAAAACACAGGAGGGGAGTCCAAATCGAGGCAAAAATACAGTTCCTGAAAAAACATTTATGTTTCAGTATTTAAAAAGTTCAGTACTATTAGAGACAATACTTTCTCAATTAAAATGATTATGGTATACAGAAAAGAGTTAATAAAAAATCTCAATTTCACATTTTACTAACAGTAAGTTTGTTAATTAATAGAGCAGTGTTGAAGTAGATTGCAGACAATTTTTATGAAAAATTTTAAAATTCTGAATTCATATTGAAAAAACATATTGGCTGAAAAAGTATCTGTGACCTGGTATTAGAATCAGATATGGCTAAGAAACTAAAGTACATGATACTTAAAAAAAAATTTAATTAAATTTCATAGTATATTATGTTGTTGTTACATGCCATTGAATCAGTCATTTTCAACCCATAATGACCTTGTAATAGGCTTTCCGAGGAGCAGTTAGTGAGCTGGGATCATCGACCTTACGGTTCAAAATGACTTGGCAGCCCAACACATTAACCCACAGTACCACACCAGGACTCTAGTATATTGTGGAAGAGTAGGAAGACCAATTGATGCTTTTGAGTTATGGTGTTGGAGGAGAATTTTGAAAGTGCCATGGGCTGCCAAAAGAACCAACAGATCTGTGTTGGAAGAAGTGCAGCTTCTTTAAGAGTGCTCCTTGGAGGCCAGGGAGGCCAAACTTCGTCTCTCATATTTTGGACATATTGTCAGGAAAGACCAGTCTCTGGAGAAGGACATCATGTTTGATAGGGTGGAGGGTTAGAGAAAAAGAGGAAGACCCCCAGCGAGATGGATTGGCAAAATGGCAGCATCAGTGGGCTCAAGCATGGCGACGATAGTGAGCTTGGCCCAGGATCGGGCAGTGTTTCATGCTGTTGTGCATAGGGTCGCTTTGAGTCTGTACGGACTCAACTTGATGGCAACTAACAGCAACAACATAAATATCAAAATCTAATTAACTCCTTTTCTTACTATTATCATTTTTAATATTCAGATAAACATTAATTTTTTTTTACTTTGACATTTTTAAAAGAAATAATTATATGTTTGGAAGTAATTTTTGAATGGAAGGATTTTATGAGTCCTTCACACCTCAGGGATGGCAGTTCAAACCCATCATCCACTCCTCAGAAACCTTGTACAAGGTTGCTGAGTCAGAACTGACTCGACGGCACTTAACAATAACAACAATGCAACAAAACCAGTTTGTTGGTCTATCAATAAGGGTTTTTCAGCTTAATCATATTTTCATTATTTTTCATGCCCTATTCTCACTTTCTGAAGCGCTGCACCTGGATAAGACATTATGTGGTTGCCTAATTGAACATTGTAGTCCTGGTGTGGTGCTGTAGGATAAGCACTCAACCTCAGTGTTAGTTTGAACTGCACGGTTGGCGGCTTAAACTCACCAGCCACTCCTTGGAAACCTTATATAGATTTCTCATTTGATGGCACTTAACAGTGGTTGAACATTGACAATTTCCTGCTTGGTGAAGAGCCTTAAATACCCTGCCAGAGAGTTATCGTGCCTTATAGACGTAGTATATGTTGTGGTTTTGAATAAAAGAGTGACATGGCAAAAGTAGTGTTAGAAGAAGTTTAAATATGGAAATGATTGTCATGGGTGGGTGATTTGTGGCTTTAGTAGGGAAGATGGAATCAATAAAGAAGACTGTAGCATCATTATAAAAGAACATTTCCTGGGACGTATTGTGTTTGCAGGATTGAGCAAGGGCTTGGAATCAGCAAGGATGTCAGTTTTCTCAATTGCCTGACTGTTATGAATTGAAATGTGTCTCCCCCAAAAGTATGTGTTGATTCCCATTACATTTTCTGTCAGATAGCACTGGCTAGAAGATACTAAAGATTTTTGGTACTCAAACATGTGTTTTGAGGAATTGTGTGAGAATCTTTTTGAAGTTTCTTTTGATTTTGTTTTTCTAGTATGATCTTTTCTTAGGATTATGACCATTCCTAAACCAAGATGCCAGTTTTCATTGGTAATATTAGTGAGTGTATTATGTATGGTTTAGTAGGTGGACCACAAATAATTAGAAAACTCTAGAGTTAAAAGTTCCATGTGTCTCTGTCATTTATCATACTATGATGGGCTTGCCTGTTGGCTGTGATGCTGGAAGCGATGTCACTGATATTTCAAATACCAACAGGGTCACCCATGGTGGACAGGTTTCAGTGGGGCTTCCAGACTAAGAACAGATTAAGAAGAAAAAATGGGTGTCCACTTCTGAAAGATTAGTCCCTGAAACCCTTGTGAATAGCAGGGAAACATTGTCTGATATATTGCTGAGAGATTATGCTCCTCAGGTTGAAAGGCACTCAGAATATACTAGGGAAGAGTTGCCTCCACAAAGTAGAGTAGACCTTAATGACAGATGGAACAAAACTGTTGGACCTTCATTGGCTGATGAGCAATGACTCAAAATGAGATAAACAGTTGTAGACATTCATTCATAGAATAGATAATGTGATGTATGAAGTCTAAATCTGGGGAAATTAGAAGTCATTAAAAATGAAATGGAAGGTATAAAGATCCTAGACTTGAGTAAGCTGAAATGGACAGGTATTGGTCATTTTGAATCAGACAATCCCATGATTTACTATGATAATTTAAGAGTAATGTTGTCACGTTCATCGTCAAAAAGAATATTTCAGGATCTATCATAAAATACAATACTATGATAGGATCATAACCATATGCATCCTGGTATGGTACTGTGGGTTAATGTGTTGGACTGCAGAGTTGATTTGAACCACCAGGTCAGTGGTTCAGGCTCACCAGCTGCTCCTAGGAAACCCTATACAGGGTCACTATGGGTTGGAACCAACTAAGTTGGCACTTAGTAACAACAAAACAAGGAAAACCGGTTAATACAACTATTATTCATATTTGCCAACCATCAAAGCTTATGATGATGAAACTGAAGAATTCTACCAACTTCTTCATTCTGAAATTGATGAAATGTGACCAAGATAAATTGATAATTACTAGTGATTGGAATGCATGAAGGTTGGAAACAGAGGAAGGATCTATCTAGTTGGAAAATATGACCTTAGAGATAGAAACGACCCTGGAAATCACATCATAGAATTTTACAAGACCTGACTTTTTCACTGCTAATACCTATCTCACCAACATAAATGATGACTGTACACATGTACTTCACTGGGTGGAATACACAGAAATCAAATCGGTACATTGGTGGAAAGTGACAATAGAGAAGCTCAATATCATCAGCCAAAAGAAGATCCACCAACTATGGAACAGACCATCAATTGCTCATATGCAAGATCAGCTGAAGCTGAAGAAAATTAAAACAAGTCCACAAGAGCCAAATGATGACCTTCAAATTCCTACCTGAATTTAAAGAGCATCTCAAGAACAGATTTGACTAATTGAAAACTAATTATTGAAGAACAGAGTTCTTGTGGGAGGACATCAAGTTGACCATGCATAAATGGTCATCAAAAAGATAGGAATGAAAGACCATGCATAAATCATCATCAAAAAGATAGGAATGAAAGAAAAGATCAAAGAGGATGTCAGAAGAGACTCTGAAACTTGCTCTTCAATGTAGAGTAGCTAAAACAAATGGAAAAAATGATGAAGTAAAAGAGCTGAAGAGAAAATGTTAAAGTCCTCCTACTCAGAACCCTTCAGTATTGTAACTTTAGGCTTCAGTTTCTATCTTCAATTCTTTTAGCTTGAGGAATGCTGAGCACATTCCCTTTTGGTTTTCTAACTGCTGGTCTTTGCATATTTTATTATAACACTTTGTCTTCTGGAGCTTGCCTTTAAATTTTTTCTGTTTGGCTCTTTTATTTCATCATTTCTTCCATTCGCTTTAGCTACTCTACGTTCAAGTATAAGTTTGAGGACTAAGATATGCCGGACTCAAACCGTGATATTTTCATTAGCCTCATATGCATGTGAAAGTTGGACAATGAATATGAAGACTACAGAAGGACTGATGAGTTTGAGTTATGGTGTTGGAGAAGAATATTAAAGATACTATGGACTGCCAGAAGAACAAACAAATATCTTGGAAGAAGTACAGCCCACAATGCCCCTTAGAAGCCAGGATAGTGAGACTTCATCTCTTATGCTTTGGCATATTACCACGAGGGACCAGTGCCTGGAGAAGAACACCATGCTTGGTAAAATGGAGGGTCAGCGAAAAAGAGATGGATTGGCACAATTGCAGCAGCAGTGGGCTCAAATGTAGCAACAATTGTGAGGCTGGTGCAGAGCGGCCAGTGTTTAATTCTTTGTGTACAGGGTCACCATGAGTCAGAACCGACTCGACAGCACTTCACAACAAATACGAGCCTTGGTGGCTCTATAGGATAAACCCTGGAATGTTCATCACAAGATTGGCAGTTCAAACCCACTAGCCACTCTGAGGAAGAAAGTTGGAGCTGTCTGCTCCAGTAATGATTTACTTGGTTAATATGAGATGCAATTGAACCAACAGAATGTGGGAATTATGAAATAACATCATTAATATCACACAAAATTAAAAGTTTTATGTAGACAATTAAAAAATGGTTACAACAGCATATTGACAGGGAACAACCAGAAATTCATGCTGGATTCAGAAGAGGACATGGAATGAGGGATATAATTGCTATTGGCAAAGAATACCTGAAAGATGTTTACTTGTGTTTCATTGACTATGCAAAGACATTCAACTGTGTGACTCGTAATAAACTATGGATAACATTGCAAATCAGGGAAATTTCAGAACACTTAATTGTTCTCATGCAGAATCTGTACACAGAACAAGATGCACGTGTTCAAACAGAACAAGGGGATACTGTGTGGCTTCAAATCAGGAAAGGTGTGCATCAGGGTTGTATTGTTTCACTATATTAATTCAGTCTGTATGCTGAGCAAATAATCCGAGAAACATAATGGATTATATGAAGAAGAATATGGCATCAGGATTAGAGGAAGACTCATTAGGAGCCTGTGATATGCAAATGACACATATGTTTGTTGAAAATGAAGAACACTTCAAGTTTTTGCTGATGAAAATCAAAGAATGTAGTCTTCAGTATGGATTATAATTCAATATATAAAAAAATAAAAATCCTCACAACTTGACCTATAAACAACATGATGATAAATGGAGAAATAATTGAAGTTTCAAGGATTTAATTTTACTTGGATCTCCAATTAGTGCTCATCAAGGCAGCAGTAAAGAATTCAAACCATATATTGCATTGGGCAAATCTGCTGCAAAAGACCTCTTTAAAGTGTTCAGAGCAAATGTGGCACTTTGAGGACCAAGGTGTGCCTGACTGACGCCTATGGTATTTTCAGTTGCCTCATTTGTATGTGGGACTCCTGGTCTGGTGATGTAGGATAAGTGCTGGACTGTGAACCACAAGGTCAGTGTTTCAAACCCAACAGCTGCTCCTCAGAAATCCTGTACAGGGTTGTTATGACTTGACGACAGTAAACAATACTACAACAGATGTATGTGAGAACTGGATAATGAATAAGGAAGAACAGAGAAGAATGGATGCATTTAAATTATGGTGTTGGCGAAGAATATTGAAAGTGCCATGGATTGCTAGGAGAACCTGTAGATCTGTTTTTAGAATGCGCTTAGAAGCAAAGATAGCAAGACTTCCCATATATTTTGGACATGTTATTAGGAGAGACCAGTCCCTGGGAAAGGACATCATGTTTGGTAAGGTAGAGGGTCAGTAGTGTTAAAGAGAAAGATCCCCCATGAGATTCATTGACAAAGGGGCTGCAACAGTGGGTTAAAAATTAAGGATAATGAGGATGGCTCAGGACCAGGTAGTGTTTCATTTTGTTGTATATAGAGTTACCATGAGTTGGAGCCGATTTAAAGGCACCTAACAATTTGGAGGCCTGGTGTGGCGCTGTGGGTTAATGCGTCACACTGCAAAGCCGGTTTGAACTGCAAGATTGGAGGCTCAAGCTCACCAGCCACTCCTTGGAAACCCTACACAGGGTCGCTATGGGTCGGAACCGACTCAACGGCACTTAACAACAACAACAATCTGGAGTCCTGATGTGGCGCTGTGGGCTAATGCATCAGACTGCAAAGTCGTTTGAACTGCAAGGTCGGTGGTTCAAGCTTACCAGCTACTCCTCGGAAACCCTATACAGGGTCGCTATGGGTCGGAATCGACTCGATGGCACTTCACAACAACACAACAACAACAACAACCTGGTGTGGCGCTGTGGGTTAATGCACCAGACTGTGAAGCCGTTTGAACTGCAAGGTCAGCAGTTC
>NW_006408534.1:3697405-3704887 GCF_000296735.1 Chrysochloris asiatica | reverse complement strand
GGGTTGGAACCGACTCAACGGCCCTTAACAACAACAACAAAATATAGCTAAAAGAGAGAGAGAACCATTATATGATTTCAAAGAATAGGGTGTGTATAACTTGGTGTGGGGTTGTAGGATAAGCATTAGACTGCAAGGTCAGTTGGAACTGCAAGGTTGGTGGTTGCAATCCACCAACCACTCCTGGAAGCCCTATACAAGGTTGCTGTTAGTTGGAGTCAACTAGATGGCACTTAACAATAACCCAATATAAACAAATGAAAATCTAGTAGTTCATCTTTCAAGAATAACCAGGAGTAAAAAGAAAATACACTTTTAAATGTATAGGACGATAATACTACATATTAAATTAGGTTACTTGCCTGATTTTCATGAAATTTGTTTTGATTTTAAAACAATGGCAAAACATGAACTTGTTACAACAACTTGAAGATGAATCTGTAATATCACCAGCTTATTCTAGAGCAGATGATAGCCATTTGTAGGGTCACTATGCTGGAGTCTTGGTGTGATGCTGTGGGCTAATGAACTGGATTGCAAAATTGGTGTGAACCGCAAGGTTGATGATTCAAGCTCACCAGCTGCTCCTCAGAAACCCTTTACAAGGTCACTATGAGTTAGAGCTGCCTCGAACAAGAGTCACTATGAGCCAGAATTGACTCGAGGGCAGTGGGTTTGGGTTTGGTTTAACTTTTGTAAATTTTGTTTTCACAACATAATTCTATATGTCATTAATTTACACTAGAATTTTTTTGTAATAACATGCAAAATAGTATTGCAGAAAGTTTATTTTTTGCTAATGGAGAAAGCAAGTGTAGCACATGGATTTTGATAACTTTGAAGACATTTTTCATTGTTACTGATTTAATTCTGGAATGAGGTGTTCCTCGTTCTAAGTAAACATGTTAATCATAATTCATCGGATCTGTTGTTGAGTGCCATCAAGTCAGTTCTGACTCATAGCGATCCTGTGTAGCGTTTCCAAGGAGCAGCTGGTGAGTTTGAACTGCCAGACTTGACTTTGTGGCCCAGTCCTTATCCTATAGCGCCACACCAGGACTCCATTTAATCTAGATGTCATTTATTTTAAGTGTTGCTATGAATAGGGAAGAAAATGCTGTCAATAAAATTGCGACAGTATACCATTTTTATTTTGTCTTCACTTTTTTTTTAAATTACGGTAGATATATACATAGCACATTATTTGCCTTTTCAACATTCTTCACATGTAAAATTCAGTGACAAGCCATTAATTTTTAAGATACATTTCACAGATATTAGATGGCAATGAAGCAGTATGCTTTGTTGTTGCCTTCGAGTCTGTTCCGACTCATAGCAACCCTGTATTAGTCTTTCCAAAGAGTTGGCTGGTGGGTTTAAACTTACGACCTTGTAGTTAGCAGTCCAGTGCTTATTCTACAGTGCCACACATAGTGCACAGGTTTTTTTAGTATCAGGCTTTAAGTGACTCTCACTGTATCATGTTTAATAGGTGTGTGATTTGGTACATGGAAGCTCTTCTCTTCATTAGATTCTATTAATAACAAAAGCCAACTTTGAGTTACTGGTGGTCCCAAAACACCAACCCCACCCTCTTCTCAGGCTGTACCTATCTCTAACAAAATCAGTTCTCCATATAAACTCCTGATAGCAGTTATTTATAGCCTCCTGGGAATTTAAGGCAAAGTGTTAAATTACCTTATGGTGTTTGCTTTTTAGGCCTTGTCTTTAATTATCGGCTAAAAACCTTTATTGATTTAAAGACCTTTGTGGCCTCAGCTAGCACTTGGAACAAGTTTTGTGGGACTGGCTGGAGAATGAGGAGAGTGGGGCCTATCTCCTCCTCTGGCTCTGCAGAAGGTTATAGATAGATAACAAGAGTACCTCATTTCCTTTCCCACCCTCAAGTGGTAAACCAAATCTCCCTGCCTTTGTACTGGAAGTCAGTAACAAAGTTAAATTCATTCTATGGCTGGCTTTACTGACTGTGTCTGAACGAAAAATAAACTAGAATCCTAAATAGCTACATTTCTAGCTAATTTCATTGAAATTTTATCAGTTTTATCTCCCTTCTGATAGAGGCTATTGAATTTTAAGGAAACCTTGTGATGTACAGAATTCTTTTGTAATTTGAATAGCCACTTCCTAATTTACCTGTTTTCTCAGTCTCAGTGTTTGCAGATCTCATTGACTTAAATCAGATTTTACATTTTGAATGACTGGTAGGTAATCAGATTCTAAGATTACTTTTTCTAAATTATCTCCAGGCCTGCCTGAAGAGATACTGTGTATGCTATCATAGTTGGGCTCTTGGGTAAACTGCAGGAGTAATTCTGGTTTAGCTTGAAGATGAAAGCAGAAATTTTTAAGAGTCTTTTTAAGTTTAGTGCATTCATCATTTGGGAATCTGTTCATAGTCGATGTATTTTTTATGTAGTAGTTCCTCAGTAAAAATGTTACGTTAATCCCAAATTTATGGCATCAAGTTGCCATGTAAAAGCTTATAAACAGAGTAACCCATTGCATTCTCGGATTTAGGTTAACACAAAGTACTTTCTCAGCACAAGATGTGCAATGATATTACACATGTTGCCAGTGTTGTATTAGCTTTGAAAGGGTAATCCACTGAACCTCAAGATCTGCAATTCAAATTTAGCAGCCGCTCCTATGAGCAGTCACTGTGAGGATCAATCAATTTGACAACACTTAACAACAATAGCAATCTTACTGTCTCTGTTAAATTTCCTTACATTTAAACTCATAAAAATTGTCAGGAAAATATTTATTTTATGAGGGGCCTTCAGAATGTTCATGGAAAAATTTTATTATCTTTCTATTTCATTCTCCCATGAATTTTTAGAAGCCCCCTTGTATTATAGGACTATATTCTTTAGAGTAATGGATTGGTTAGTAATGTCTTGACTGATTTTCCAACCACATCCTATATGTTTGACTGACTTTGACTTTTTGTCTTTGCAGCTCGGGGTATGGTTTTCTTTGGGTTGTGCCTATTTGGCCCTGGAAGACTATGGAGGTTCGGCAAAGGCGTTTCAGCGTTGTGTCACCTTAGAACCTGATGTAGGTTTGTTTGGTCTTTTCCCCTTATTTTAGCTTGTTAATATTCCCTAAGTTAAGAGCAATTTCTCTTGTGTTGGAAGAAAATAAAACCTTTGAAGGAAGGTCTCATCTTCAGAGGTATATGGTTTATAAATCTGAAAATCAAGCCGATTCTCATAAGCAACTTATTTATTATTAAATTAATTTTTATTAATATGGAAAATAATTTGATAAATAAATTTATCATTTATAAATTTCTAAGAAGCCCTGGTGTACTATAGTGGATTTATGAGCTGGCCTGCTAACCTCAAGGTCAGCAGTTCGAATCTACCAGTTGCTCCACAGAAGAAAGATGAGGCTTTCTGCCCCCATAAAGATTTACAGCCTCAGAAACCCTATACAGGGTCTCTGTGAGTTGGGATGGATTTGGTGACATACAGCTACCACCACCATAATTTTCTAGTTAAAAATAGACTTCACTGAAGCATACACTGAAATATTGCTTATGTTTTGTTGTTCACTCGTATATGCTGCTTGTTATTGTTGTTAAGTGCCGTGGAGTCGGTTCCGACCCATAGCGACCCTGTACAGGGTTTCCAAGGCTGTAAATCTTTACAGGAGCAGAAAGCCTCCTCTTTCTCCCACGGAACAGCTGGTAGTTTCGAATTGCTGTCCCTGAGGTTCACAGCCCGATTCGTAACCACTACGCTACCAGAGCTCCTTATGTAAGTTATGTTACTGAAAAGTTCTTTGGCTGAAGTCTTTGGTGGTCGTCGTCCCCACCCCCAATTTAACAGCTTTGTTTTTAAATATATTTCATGGGCCATATGTCAACCATTTAAAGTATACTTCAATGATTTTTTTACTGTATTCAAAGTTGTACAACCTTTATCATAATCAGTTTTGGAAAATTTTTATCAACCAATAAAGAAAAGAAAACACTGTACACCGCCCCCGCCGCCCCTATCACAACTTCTTCCTCCTTATCCTTTCCCTGCGAACTAGACAATCACTAGAGTTCTTTCTTCCCTGTGTATTTATCTGTTCTGGACATTTCTTGTAAAAGGAATCATACAGTATACAGTCTTTCGTGAATGACTTCTTTCACTTATAAGATTGTCAAGAGTCATCCATGTTATAGCTTCTATCAGAGCTGCATTCCTTTTTATAACCAAATAATATTCCTCGATAGGAGTATGCTCCATTTTATTTATCCGTTCAGTTGAAGGACATTGGGTTATTGTTACTTTTTTGACTATTAAAAATAATACTGTACAAACATTTGTAAGCAAGTTTTTGCATGTACATATGCTTTCATTTCTCTTGTATACCTAGAACTGGAATTTCTGGGTCACAAGGCCATTTTCTCTTAAGCTGACACTATTGTACATGCTCCCCTGCAGTGTATGAGTGTTCCAGCTTCTCTGCATCCTTATCAACACTAGATATTATTTGTGTTTGATTATAACCTTTTTGTTGTTAAGTGCCTTCTAGTCCGTTCCAACCCATAGTGACCCTGTATAGGATTTTGGAGGAGCAGCTGTTGAACTTGAACCACTGACCTTGCAGTTCAAACCAACCATGCAGTCCAGCGCATTAACTTGCAGCACTACACCAGGACTCCACTTAGTAGATATGAAATGGTATTGTCACTGTAGTTTTGACTTGCATAGCTTTGATGGCTAGTGATGTTGACCACCTCTTCATGTGCTTAGTAGTCATTTGTATATCTTCTTGGAGAATTGCCTATTCACATTTTTAGTTGGGTTATCATTTTATCATGTAATGGTAAGAATTTTTTTATGTTCTAGTTGCAAAACGCTTATCAGATATATGGTTTGCAAATATTATTTCCCATTCTCTGGGATGTCTTTTTCTTTCTTTATGGTATCCTTTGAGCCATTAAAGTTTTTCATGTTGATTAAGTCCAATCTATATATATTTTCTTTTCTGTCACTTTTGTTTTTGATGTCATGTGCATATATAAGAAGTCTGCCTAGAGTCATGAAAATGTACACTTGTATTTTTTTATGGGAGTTTTGTAGTTTTAACTCCTGCCTTTAAATATTAATCCATTTTGAGTTAATTTTTGGTGTATGGGATAAGGAAAGTGACCAACTTCATTCTTTTACATGTAACTATACAGTTGTGCTGGAGTCCTGGTGTGGTGCTGTGGGTTAATGCGCCAGACTGCAAAGCTGTTTGAACTGCAAAGTTGGCGCTTCAAGTTCCTTGGAAACCCTAGACAGGGACGCTATGGGTTGGAACCGAATCAACAGCACTAACAACAACAAATACAGTTGTGCCAGAATCATTTTTGGAAAGACTTTCCTTTTTCTATGTTAAATTGCCTGGAAACACTTGTTGAAAATCAGGTTACCATCTATGTAAGGGTTTATTTCTAGATTCTCAGTTCTATTCCATTGATTTATATGTCCTAGTCTGCCTTTGATAGCGTAGTGGTTATGAATCAGGCTGCTAACCTCAGGGTCAGCAGTTCAAAACTACCAGCTGTTCCGTGGGAGAAAGATGAGGCTTTCTGCTCCTGTAAAGATTTACAGCATCAGAAACCCTGTGCAGGGTCGCTGAGAGTTGGAACCAACTCCACAGCACATAACAGTAACAACAAGCTTGACTTTATTACTGATGTTTGTAATTAATTAATAAGTGATAGTCCTCCATTATGTTCAAGATAGTTTTGGCTATTCAGAATCCTTTAATTTTCATATGAATTTTTGGTTCAGATGATCAGTTTATGCAAACAAAGGCAGCAGGAATGTTGATAGAAATTACAACAAATCTGTGAATCAGTTTGGTTAATGTTGCCATTTAATAATATTAAGCCTTTGATCTATGATGTCATTCTATTAGGTATTTAATTTATCTAAAAAATTATTTTGTTATTTTTAGAGTATCAGCTTTTACTTTTTTTGTTATGTTGCTTCTTTTTGATCCTATTAAAAATGGAATTGTTTTCTAATTTAATTTTCACATAATTCATTTCTAACCTAAAAAAATAACAGTTCATTTTATAAAATATACTTGTGTATCCTACAACCTTGCTGAACTTGTTTATTCTAATAGGTTTTTTGTTTGTTTTAAATACTACTGTGTTTTCAGTGAAGGTTTGTTCAGCAGTTTAGTTTTCCACTCAACAGTTTCTACACAAATGGTTCAGTGACATTGGTTATGTTTTTTACAATACGTGACCATTCTCATTATTTTTGCTCTGTTTGTTCCATTATTTCTAATCGGTTTTTTTTGTGTGTGGATTCCTTAGGATAGTTTACATGAAAGATCACGTCATCCTCAAATAGAGATAGTTTTACTTCCTTCTTTCCAATCTTGATGACTTTTACTTCTTCTTTTTGCCTAACTGTGCTTAGCTACAGTCTCTATACAAAGTTGAATAGAAGTAGGAGAATGTGTACGTCCTTGTCTTGTTTCTGATCTTACAGGAAAGGCTTTCCATCTTGCACCATTTGGTGTGGAATTAACTGAGGAGTTTTTTTGTAGGTTCCCTTTATCAGGTTGAAGAATTTCCATTCTATTAGTAATTTGCTGAATGTGTTTATTGTGCAAGTGTTTGATTTTGTCAAATTTTTTTGTGCCTATTAAAATGATCTCATGGTTTTGGTTTGGTTTTTCCTTTATTCTGTAACCATATAGGATTGGTATGAGTCAAAACCAACTCAACGGCACACAGCCATCACCACTACATTTAACTATGGAGTCCTGGTATGTTGCTGTAGGATGAGTGCTAAACTGCTACCTGCAAGGTCTGTGATTTAAACCTACCAGCAGCTGCTTGGAAATCCTATACATGGTCGCTCTGAGTTGGAACAAACTCAGCAGCATGTAACAACAATAACTACTACACTGATTTTTGAATGTGGAATCAACCTTGCATTCTGGAGTCAGTTTAAAGACTAAAGTGCATCTGACTCAAGACATAAGTGGTTTAAAATTAGGAAAGGTGGGTGCCAAGCTTGTACTCTTTCACCGTACTTATTCAGTCTGTATGCAGAGCAAATATTCTGAGAAGCTGGATTCTGTGAAGAAAAACATGGCATTAGAATTGGAGGAAGTCCCATTAACAACCTGCTATATGCAGATGATAAAACCTTTCTTGCTAAAAGTGAAGAGAACTCAAAATACTTAACTGCTAAAGATCAAAGACCAAAGTCTATGGTATGGGTTGCACCTCAATGTAAAGACAGCAAAAATCCTTACCACTGGACCAGTAACCAACATCCATATACATGGAGAAAAGATTGAAGTTGTTGAAGACATCATTTTGTTCAGATCAACACTCATGGAAGCAGCAGTCAAGAAATCAAATGCCTATTGCATTAGGCAAATCTGACCTCTTTAAATGTTGAAGAACAAAGAAGTCAGTTTGAGAATTAAGGTGTACCTGACCCA
>NW_006408534.1:3694699-3696570 GCF_000296735.1 Chrysochloris asiatica | reverse complement strand
ATATTGACCCTGTTTAGGGTTTCTGAGGAGCGGCTGGTGGGTTTGAACAGTTGACTTGCAGCTCAAACTTGTCCCCTTCAAATTTTGTAATTTGAGTCTTTAATTCTTTTTTTCCCTTCCTTGGTCAGTGTAGCTAAAGGTTTGCCAACTTTACTAATTCCTTCAAAGAATCAATTTTTGGTTTCATTAATTTTCTGTGTTTTATCAATTCTCTATGTCATCAGATTTCACTCTAATCTTTTCTTTAATTCCATAGGATTGTTGTTGTTAGGAGCTGTTGAGTCGGTTCTGTCTCATTATGACCCTATATACAACAAAACCAAACCGAGTCCCATGCCATCTTCACAGTCATTGCTATGTTGAGCTCATTGTTGCAGCCTTAATATTAGCATTCCACCAAAGTCTTTTTCTTGGAAACTGTGACTAACAAGTATGATCATGAGGGGTCGATTTTTGTTTGAAATGTTAGAAATAATTCATATTTTGCTTTCTGACCAACAATTGCCTTCCTTAATTGTCACATTTAGTGTTTCTATATGCTCTTGTACTGAGGTAACCATTTTAAGTAACCTTCATTAATAAATGTATAAGTAACTAATGTAGCTTGCTTGGTTTATAAGGAAGAGAATAACTACTACATTACTGCTAGGCATTTCTTTAATGGGATTCTGGCATTTGGTATCTTGAGCTTATCTCAGATTCAGACAGATTATCTGATTACTTGAAATGGAATTCTACTGCCACACGCATTTTTTTTCTCTCATTTTCCTTCTTTATGTGCTATATAATTTAAAGACCATGTACAAATCTCAAATTAAGTTTCATCAGTTTTGAGAAATGCACCCTGCTGTCTAACTCACACCCCTTTCAAAATGTAGAACAAACCAATCACATTCCAGAAAGCTCCCTTGTGCTGTACCTTCCTTCTCTCCACGCTCCTCAGCAGCCGCTGTTCTTAATTTTTTCACTTTGCTGGTTCTAATGCTGCTTATAAGGAAATCCACAAAAAGTTTCTGCTAACCTCATAATATAAAATTCACTTTTCTTCCTGATATGCTGTGAGTATTTGTCCTGAGTAGGTAGGTATCCTTGTTGTTGTTAAGTGTCCATTGAGTCAGTTCCAGCTCATAGCGAACCTGTGTAGGGTTGCTGAGGAGTGGCTGGTAAGCTTGAACTGCCCACTTTGCAGTTCAAACGGACATTGCAATCCCCAGCACAATTTGTCAAATGCTTTGTTCCCTGTCAGTTGAGATAATGATACAATTTTTCTCCCTTAAAAATGTTAATATAAGGAGCTCTGGTAGCGTAGTGGTTACGAATTGGGCTGCTAACCTCAAGGTCGGCAGTTTGAAACTACCAACAGTTCCGCGGGAGAAAGATGAGGCGTTCTGCTCCCATAAAGATTTATAGCCTCGGAAACTCTGTGCAGGGTCACTATGAGTCGGAACCGACTCCACAGTACTTAACAACAACAACAACAACAACATAATGTTAATGTAGTAAATTATATTGGTGGATTTTTTTGTTTTGTTTATTAGTTTTAACTTTTTATTGTGAAATGAGTGAAGGCTTACAGGCAAGTTCATCAGTTTTACATTCAGTAAATCATACATTTGATTTCATCTCAATGATTGTAATCCACCCCCCCATGCAACAACAGTTATCCTACTTTCTCACTGTGGTTCCTATTTCCATTCCACCCACCTTTCATCCTTTCTCAACTTTGTCCTTAGGGAAATATGATTTTTTTTTTTTAATATTTTATTGTGAATTATAGGATAGTTTACATGAGAGACCTTTAGTTTTACATTCATTCCATCGTATATCATCTCACTGCCATAGTTCCAATCCCCTACATGCATCATCAACCA
>NW_006408534.1:3670944-3675694 GCF_000296735.1 Chrysochloris asiatica | reverse complement strand
TACCAAAAGAGAAGAATGTCCACACCTTTATCTCAGTGGTTCTGCCAGGTGGCTGTGGCCACTCCGATCCTTCCCGCCGCGCGGTCTCTCCCAAGATGGCAGCTCCTGGAGCAGCCGAGCGTCCCGGACTAGAAAGCTATAGATTTCTTGCTTCTGCCACAAATTCCCCCAGCTGTGAGCCTTCCAACCTTCTAAGTATTCCTTTATATGTGGTTCAGAGTTCTGGCACCATCCCCTGAGCCTGCTTGTTCGGATATTCTGTGTTGTTGTTGGCGGAGCTCTCTGCTATACGTCCACCTGATCCGCCATCTTGTTTGTTCTCCTCTTCCTTTTCATAATATCCAGCCTGAAGTTAAACTTTTCATTTGAACTTTTCATTGTAGATAATGTATTTTTTCAGTTCCAGAATTTCATTTGTTGTTTTTCTTTTTAAAGTAACTTTCATTTCATTACTAAAATACCCCAACTTTTCTTTCATTATAATATTCATGTCTTCCTTAAAATCTTCGAACATGTTTATAATTGATGTTGTTGTTGTTAAGTGCCGTCGAATCAATTCAGATCCATAGCCACCCTGTATATAATAGCTGACTTGAAATTTTTGTATGCTTATTCCAACATCTCTCTTTTTGGGGGGCATCCTTCTGTTAACTGTTTTGGATGTCCTGCTTTTTCAGTGTGTAGTGAGTTTTAATTTTATTCTATGCATTGTGGACACTATGTTATTGAGATTTTGTTGTTTTCCTTTAAGGAGTGTTCAGTTTTATTTTGACCTTCCTGAGTAAAATTCAACACTAAAGCATTGAGGTGCCTCTGGGTGGATGTAGACCACTGATTTCAGCTAGTGGTGGTGGTGTTAAGTGCAGTCAAGTTGTTTCCCACTCATTGCAACCCTGTAGAGGTACTGTTGTCGACTTTGAAGCATGGACCTTGTGGTCTGCACGCCAGTGCTTATCCTGCAGTACCACACCAGGACTCCTTTACTAAGTATGTTGTTGTTGATATTGTAATTTGTATAGTTATAACTCAGAATTTGGAAATAAAGTCCAAATCAAAACTTATAATGTATCTATTTATTTACTTGACTGTTTTTACAACTTTGTTGTTTTAAATTAGAAAAATTTAATTTAATTTAATTTAAATTTCTCGTAAAAGTTTAAACATACCTTATTGAAAATTGTGATTTTAGGATCCATACTAGAATAGAAAATATGTTGTATTTTTGGTTCCAGCAATGATTTTACCTAAATGAGAACTGTTTATAATTGTGTTCTCTATCATTTCAGAATGCAGAGGCTTGGAACAATTTATCAACATCGTATATCAGATTAAAGCAGAAGTAAGTACATTAGATAAATATGGAGAACTTTGCTTCCAAATCAAATAAATGAAGTTCCCTCCAATTCAACACTGAAGCATTGTATCTTGCTCTTTTTCTCCTGCCCACTCTTGTAATTGAGTTAAAATGCCATAGTACCGCCTTCAGAATTTTAAATCTATACTTTACTAATATTCTTGCAGAAATTTAATAAGCAAAAAAATAAGAAATATTGCTAAAGTTTTTCATTTGTAACTGAAGTTTTTTATTCTGAAATTTAGTAAATAATAAAAGCAAGCATAGTTTACTTGGTTCACTCAATTGATTCATTGTTTTAAATTGCTTGCTGTATACTCAACTGTATGGAGAAATGTAAAGATTTATGAACCATTGTGGTTCAAAGCATAAAATACAAAGGGACTTCAAAAAGGTCATGGAAAAATTCCATTTATCTTTTAATTCCATTTTTTCCATAAACTTTTTGAGATCCTCTTATATTATGCCATGTTTTAAAAAATATTGAGTTATCAATATGTGGTTGTTGTTATTATGTGCCATGGAGTCAGTTCCAACTCACAGCGACCCTGCACAGGGTTTCTGAGGCTGTAAATCTTTACTGGAGCAGAAAGCCTCATCTTTCTCCCTCAGAGAAGCTGGTAGTTTCAAACTGCTGATCCTGAGGATAGCAGCCTGATTTGTAACCACTATGCTACCAGAGCTCCTTATCAATATGTGGTATCAAGTGAAAAATATTAAGAAGGCTGTAGTAAGAGTAAGTGATATTTGTGGACAACGGGAGTAAAGTGGCCCACTTCAGAGTAAAAGGAATGAATGTAGTGTTTCAGAAGACAGGAAATAAGACAGTTAGTTACCGAATACAGTGAGATCCATTGGGACGATCTGACTAACAGGCTGAAACTGTCCTGTTGGCAATAGGAAGCCAGAGATTTCAGTGCGGGTAACATGAAGAATGGAGCTCTTTAGGAAATTGTGTCTGGTGGCAATGTAAGACAGACTAGAAAGGAAACTGGAGGCTGGGAAACCAGTTAGATGACAGCTGTTGTAGCAATCCAGGCATGAGATAACTAGAGTGGAAAAAGAAGGGGCAGATGCCAAACAGTTTATAAAGGGGACAGTGAACAGGGCTTATTGACTATCTGTACAAAGTGAGGAAAAACACAAGCATCACTGTTGGTTGGGTTTTAATAAATTAATTAAAGAATGTTCATAGTTCCATTTTTCTTTGACATCATTTTCAAACTTAATTTGTGTGTGTAATCGCACATCATTTGTGTGTGTGTAATTGCACATCATTAAACCCATATTGCACTGAGGTTATAAAGCGCTTCCTCTGATCTTAGATGACAGGTTTCATTATTAAATAAGTACTGTTTGTTCTGTCCTTCTCTTCAGCAAATAATATTATGTTCTTGATTGCAGCTGATTGTGTTAAATCTCACTGGAGACCCTTTTGGTGTAAAGTCAAGGATGAGGGAAATCCCTATCATAGTTGTAGAATGATCTCAGGGTGTTTTTCTAGCAACCCTGGCAATTCTGTGTGTAGTGAGTCTTTTGATACTCTACCTTGTCTTCCAGCCCATTAATCTTAGGAACTCTGCTTTCTCTCTGGAGCTCTTGCACAGTATTCGTTAGCCTCTTTTTGATGTCTTCTTGTCTTCCTGTAGCTCTATGAATAGGTTTTTGTATAAAGTGAGGTTATAAGGTCAGAGGTAAATCACTCCTCTATTCTTGCCTTTTTATTCTTTCTTTTCTTGGCTGCTGTTCCAGACATAGCTGATTTTTGACTCATGAGATTGTTACTCAGGGGTAAATTATTACTGCTCCTCTCAAAGAATTTGATCCATGCCTTAAAATGGCCTGTTAGAGTATTTTACCAAGGTTCGTCACTAAAGGTCCCTTTTAACTGTTTCATGTGATTCCCTCAGACACCATGTCCCTACCAGTTCCCTTGGGAAATTTTCCCATCTTAGGATAGAAGTTTTGGAGTATACGGTATCTCTACCATAGTGGTTTGGTTAGTGAATCTTAAAGATGAAGCTCCTTATAAAGAAGCTGTACTTAGTAAAAAAGAAATAAATAATTCAATACTGCAAAAATTTGAGGCTAGGAAATTATGATGAACATGTAATAAAAAGGATATTCCTCTTGGTGTGGGTGGGAGAAGTGGGGAGTCTCAGTCCACACCTGTTGAAATCAGTTGTTGCATGGGAGGTAGTATATGAGCAGTCAAGTAGAGAAGGGGGGTGGAGGGGAAACCATAGAAGCAATTTATAGCTGAATTAAGAAATGTTAGAGCAAGGTCACTTTGTGTTTTAACCGTAAATGATGGGTAAGTCAGAGGATAAGTGAGTCACTTCATTCTATAACAACTTTCAGCAAATTGCGTAATATAGAGAATAAAAACTAAACTGCAGCTTTTTTCTCATCCTTTGATGAGATTGAGTTTGTCTGTGGCCTTCAGCTTCCCTAGAACCATAGTTTTTTTTTAAAGCACAGTACCCTAGGCAAATGGCTTGCAGACGCTTTTGTTCAGTCACCTTTACAAGGAAGGGAGGGCCGACCTCTCTGACCTTTAAAGTTACTTCCATGCCTCAGTTCCCTGGAAGGAGCTCTTTCACCGTCCTTCCCAGGAAGCGCTCCACAACATCCTTGCTCACTTGACCTCAAAACTAGTGAATAGACAGTTTCACCTCTATTGCCTCTGTCTGCCGGCTCTCAGCCGTAGGAATCTTGTTTTTTTGAACCCAGGAGTCTTTAGTGTTTTATTTTATTATATAATTAGGCTAAGTGCAGGGGCACAGATGTCTTTTACTTTTTCTACCATTTTGGACACGAAACTAAACTTACCAGTTTTTAGCTATTTTTTTTTTTTTTTCAGTATTATATTATCAATTGACAATTGAAACATGAATATTTTCAGTTCAGAATATTGTCAGGTATAGTGCCAGAAGACAAGCCCCTTAGGTGGGAAGGCACTCAAAATGGAACTTTTTATTTATTCAAGATTAAGAATGAGGCTTTTGAACTGTGAAATGCTATTTTTAGTCTAATAAGAAAATGCCTCAAAGAGGTTAGAAATAAAGTAATTCCTTTCACCTTCACATGCTCCCTACCCAGTCACTTACTGTTAAACTGTGTATATTTTTTAAATTTAAATATTCATTTGCCTTGTCCTTATAAAGTATTCTAGTATTTATCCAACACTGTGGCCCCATTTGGCATTTACAGCATCCTAAGATTCCTAACAATTTGATCATACCTTTAAGCCTAATAAACTAAACAATGAATGAAATACTAAGCCAACTTTGAACTTCGGTATTTTTCTATATCTGTTAATTTCAATCAAGACTAATGTCAAAATACTATCTAAACTGAATCTGAATGAAAAAAAGCTAGTAGATAGCTGCTAAT
>NW_006408534.1:3668141-3670024 GCF_000296735.1 Chrysochloris asiatica | reverse complement strand
ATATTGGGTCTTATTTCCCTTAAGCGATCTTCCTTTCTCTAAAGCATTTAGTCTGTTTTGTAAACCTTTATTTATTTACTCTTGGATCATATGAGCGAGACTAATATCCCTAGACAGTTGATTTACATGGTGGGCAGGGCAAAAAAAGTTAACAATTACTATTAGTGCAGTGATTCTTGACATGAGAGCAAAGACACTTGGCACGTTTAAGGGCCAGGCACCGCAATGATTTGCCTAGCTTCTGAAAACTTTAACAGGCAATAAAACCTACGATGGTTGATGTACGATTGCAAAATCAGTAACATCTATTAACTCCCCATTCCCCACGCCTGACAAGCAAAGCAGCAGAATGTCTCTGGGGTTTAACCAGTTCTCTAAGGGTTAAACAGTTCTTAAAGTCTTCTCTGCTGTGGAAACGGCTGGCTGGCTCCTTGGTGCTCTTGCCGGGGGGCCCTCAATGAAGATGCAGATGACATCCCTCTTTCAGGTGGGTCTTCGGTGTGTAAATGATAATTTGAGGAACTATTTTGAGGTTATTTAGAGTGGTTTAGACTGTGGATGATTCTCAGATATAAAATAATGTTCTGTTACCAGTAAGTAGATTAGGGGAAAGAATGAGTGCCTCTGTGTAGGCTACATATTGCTACAGGGTCTGTCACTGAATTTTGTAGAACAGTTTTAGGTGTTACGAGGTTGTTCAGTCTTCTAATTCTGCTAGTTAGCATGAATGATTAAGGACTGCTAGGCAGTCTGCATTCACATTTTATGTATTTAACTCTGATTTATTTGATTAATATTGTCTTTAAACTTTTACCTTCAATAGAGTGAAAGCTTTTAGAACTTTACAAGAAGCTCTCAAGTGTAACTATGAACACTGGCAGATCTGGGAGAACTACATCCTCACCAGCACAGATGTTGGGGAGTTCTCAGAAGCCATTAAAGCTTACCACCGGCTCTTGGATTTACGGGACAAATATAAAGATGTTCAGGTGGGAGATACATATTTTACTATTTCTGTTTGTGTTTGTTATAGACTTTATTATATAAATTGTGTTCTTGATTGTACACAGAAAATATTGTCAGAAATCAGTAAAGTATGAAGTCTTGGTGGTGGTGGTGGTGTGCCGTGGAATTGTTTCAGACTCACAGCCATCCTGTACAGGGTTTCCAAGACTGTAAATCTTTACAAGAGTAGAAAGCCTCATATTTCTCCGCAGAACAGCTGGTAGTTTCGAACTGCTGACTTCGAGGTTCACAGACCGATATACAACCACCACGCTACCGGAGCGCCTTGGCTGTATATTAATTATCACTGCTTTCCCTTTGAAACAACTGTGATCCCTTCAGTATAATTAGTGGATTCCAAAGGTAAAACTTTAATCCACTAATTAAACATGCCAAATCAAATTTTCACTGTAATTTTAAGAGCATTTATTTAGAAACCTTTCACGAGACTTCTGTAAGAAAGAACAAAGGACTAATTTTTGTTTTGAGTAGTTAGTTGTCAGTTGATACAAATAATTCTGAAGTAAAAATGTATCGGTCTTTCAGTTTTTTTGTGAAGAACTATAAAAGAAGCAAAGCTTATTAATGTAAAGAATGACATAGGATTATGGTTTTTTTCTTTAGTTTCTCCAACCTCAATTCTGAATGCATAGAAGTGCATTTTTAAATGTAATTAATTATTTTTTAACTTTTCATTGTGAATTGAGTGAAGGTTAATAGACAAGATCATCAGCTTTACATTCAACAAATTATATGATTATAGTTTGATTTTTATCCCCTAGCTGCAAAAGCAAGTTATCCTACTTCCTCCTGGTGGCTTCCCTTTTACATTTTGTAGTTCACAAAGCAGCAAAGCAAAAGTATTTGATGTACACATA
>NW_006408534.1:3666295-3667996 GCF_000296735.1 Chrysochloris asiatica | reverse complement strand
CTCCTGTAAAGATTTACATCCTTGGAAACCCTGTACAGGGTCACTATGAGTCGGTTCCAACTCCACGGTACTTTACAACAGCAACAACAATTGTCCTAAAGACATGTTCTGCAAACCAGCCTCTTGCCCGCAGGCACACAGCCTTCCTTGGTCCAAGGACCCTAAAGGCTGCAGCTGCTCTCGCTTTCCATGGGATCGCCTCTGCCAATGTTGAACATTTTTTAGGAAAGACACTTAAAACAAGTTTTTTTTTTCAGTAAAGAATGAGATGCTTTTATTTAATTTTTGTCTTAAAATTCATTTTCAAACACATTTTGGTGATCATATTCACAGCTTCCTGGTGTGGTGTTGTGGGTTAATACGCCAGTCAGCAAAGCCGTTTCAATCGCAAGGTTGGTGGTTCAAGCTCACCAGCTAGCTGCTCCTCGGAAACCCTATACAGGGTCACTGTGGGTCAGAACCGACTCAACAACACTTAACAACAACAACAATTCACAGCTTCTTAGCCATTCTGGCTAATCTAATAATAAATCATTTTCACCCACAGCAAAATTTTAAAATTTTAGAGTCTTTTACCTGTTTGAGCATAGTACTTAACAAACTTAAGAGAAAATTTAGCTTTTTCCTAGAGAAAGTTTTTAGAATTTCATTGAAATTATGAAATTTAACAGGTTAATTGTTAAATCTTTATTCCTAGTTTCTTCCTTTTCCCCTCAGTTTCAAAATATGAAATAAATGACCTTTTGTATAGTAGTATTTCATTTGAGCACAAAAATTGCATGAGTTTGAAATTAGTTTGCATGAAACGATTACAGCATTTTGGATTTTTAGTAATTCCTTCCCCACCTATTGCCATACATGGGAGCTCCACAAACAGTTCCTGTTACGTGAAATATTGTTTTTTTAAACAAAGCACTTGCAAAGCATGCAATGCTATAAAGATGACAGATGTTATGACTATTAGCTAAAGTTTCATATTTGGATTTGGACAAATGTTACTGCAGACATAACAACTAGATATAGCCAGTGACTTGCTCAGGCCAAATTATCATCTGTAGCCATTTAAAGAACTTTCAGGTATCCAGATGTAGAAATAGGCACATGGTCAGTTTGTATCACAGTGAGTTATCCTTGTGCTAAGCCTTGTCAATAGCTCTCTTTAGAACTGTCAGAGATGTCTAATGGCAGTGTTTGGTTTCTGGCAGCTGTAGGTTGAATTGCCCCACAGTGGTTAAGTCATCACTGACAGAAAGTCTTGTTGGTTACTGATGGACATACTCATATTTAGCCTCATGCATTTGTCATCATGCTTTACAGCTACCCCACCCCCACTCCTCACTTTCAACACGGTTAGATTCCGAAGACCAGGTTGTTAGGCAAAAATTGGTGTTACAGAAAAATTGCAAGTGATCATATCAGATCACAAAATGGACATTGACTGCATTACATAACTACCAACTTCCATCATTATGTAACTGCCAGACTGCATCATTACTTAACCGTCAAACTGCTGAGAATCCTGGCTCAGCCGAGTTGAGTTGACACATAACCTTTACCATCCCAGCAGCATTTGTCTGGATGTTCATTACTATTGACTTGCTAGGTGCATGTCATTTATGAGGAAAATAGTTCGATAATTGTTGTTGTTGTTATGTGCCGTGGAGTCGGTTCTGACTCATAGTGACCCTGTACAGGGTTTCC
>NW_006408534.1:3652411-3666195 GCF_000296735.1 Chrysochloris asiatica | reverse complement strand
ACTCTTAGACTTATAGCTTGGGTTGTTGTTGTTATGTGCCGTGGAGTCGGTTCTGACTCATAGTGACCCTGTACAGGGTTTCCGAGGCTGTAAATCTTTACGGGAGCAGAAAGCCTCATCTTTCTCCCATGGATCAGCTGGTAGTTTCGAACTCCAGACCCTGAGGTTTGCAGCCCGATTCGTAATCACTACGCTACCAGAGCTCCTTAGATGTTTTTTTACTATGATTATAAATGTGAAATGTTTGATAATGAGTCCATAAATGAGCAATAGGTATATTGCATTTTGACAGCCTCTTTGTTATTCATATATGGGAGATGAAAGAAATGGGATTAGTACACACTGAGTGCTGAGGAAAGGAAGAGAATTAGTACACATGAGGGCTTTAGGGTTGCTGTAGTTGAAATCAGCTCAATATTAGGGGTTTCTTTTGTGGGGAGTGCTTACCATGTTTCTGGTACTTTGCATAGATTATAGTATATACAATTTGTGAAGTAGATATTTAGATGTTCCTCATTTTACAGTTGATGAATATAAGGCCCAGAAAGGGTACATAAATTGACTACAGCTAGTTGGAACTGAAAGTAGGAATCAAATTTAGGCAGGCGTCATTTTTTGCTTCATATGCCTTGATTGGAGTCTTGGTGTGGCACTGTGGGTTAATGCATCCCTTTTCAAAACCGTTTGAACTGCAAGGTCAGCGGTTCAAGCTCACCAGCTCCTCCTTGGAAACCCTATACTGGGTCGCTATGGGGCAGATTTTTATAAAAAGGCCCATTTTCCCGTCTTAATGTGTATGTGGCCTAAAAGTAACACAGTTGGGTTATTTTGTTTTTTTTTAAATTGAGGTATCTTTACATAATTAAAATGAACAGATCTTAATTTTGATTACTCTATATTCTTGTGTAACCATTACCACCCAGAACAAGATACTGAACATTTTTCATAGGAGGAGAAAGTTCTCTTGTGCCCATTTCCAGTCTGTTGAACTGCTATCCCTTCCCTATCAGGCAACTACTGTCTGATTTCTGTCATTACAGATGACTTTTGCTTTTTCTTAACTTCATATAAATGGAATCATACAGTATATGTTCTTTTTTATATTGATGTTTTTTGTGTAACTTTTTGGGTTTGGGGTAGATGGGAGAACTGATGTTGGTGGTGCAGGAGGGCAGGTACCAAATTGAATTCCTACCCAAAAGAAAGGAGGGAAGATGACTGGTACCTTTTATATGAATTGCAGCATTGTAAAATAGGTATTATCTCTATTTTGCTACTGAGGGATCTGAAGGTTCAGCAGGATGAAATACCTAATGGCTGGTATCTCAGAGCTAACAAATAGTAATGCCAAACCTTGAACTCTAGCCAATGGGACCATAACTAACAGCCATGGATGACTTTTCCACACTTTTAAGAATTTAAAAAAAAGTCCCTCAAGTAAGAAAGTTAGAAATTGCCTGTTGTTGTTGTTAAGTGCTGTGGAGTCGGTTCCGACTCATAGCGACCCTGCACAGGGTTTCCGAGGCTGTAAATCTTCACGGGAGCAAAGCGCCTCATTTTTCTCCTGTGGAACCACTGATAGTTTCAAACTGCTGACCTTGCGGTTCACAGCCTGATTTGTAACCACTACGCTACCAGAGCTCCTTAGAAATTGCCTACTTCTCTGTAATTAAGTAAGGTTTGGGGAAGCCAAGATCAAGGTTATGAGACCAGGAAATACAATAAGTACTTTAGAGAGCTCCAAATGGAAAAGGGAGTTAGCCAAGCAAGGAAGGTGGGAGATTGCTTCATTCCTGGCCAGGAATTCCTGGAAGTTTTGGTAACTAAACCTGAGGAAATCCTATTCCTTCCTGACAAGAGAATCTCCTGAATTTAAGGACCGATGCCTTTGTTTTAGGCGAAGATTTTAGTGAGACTTGGCCAAGGTCTTCCAGGTCAGTGCGGAGGAAAAGATTGTTATATTTTTTCCTTTGTGAAGATTCTTTAGCATTTGCACTGGAATTGGTGTTTTCCCTTCGAGAGACCTTCACATCTTTTCAGGGGCCACCATTTGTTCCCCAGTGTTGTTTTCTGCATGACTGGGTGTCAGAACTGACTTAAGGGCACTTGCAGCAACAACCTATCCCCCCAAGCATGGTCTGCAATGGAGAGAATTGAAGAAAAGTTTCATGTCACAGAGTTACAGCGATGGGCAAAGAATTTATAGGCCATTTTCTTGAATTAGTGGTGTAACATTGGTTTGAATTGGCTATAAAGAGTCATGGAGCTGTTTATACTGATTAAAATAGGATCCCTTTAACCATTCAGGTTTTAAAAATGTACTTGGATTATTATATGATATACAGATGAATTCAAAACCGAGTGTATAAATGCTAAATATTTTTTCATCTCAGAAAAATTAGGAGTAGAAATGCCTACCAAATTTCTTGAACTTTCAGTCAGTTATGGAAAACTCAAAAGAATTTTTATGACCACATTTTCAAAAATGACAAAATATTTATAACTAACAGGAAAGATTTAAAAAAACTAAGAATATCTTTATTATATAAAGAATGAACATCTGCTACAGGAATGAAATGAACAGATTCAAGAATTTAGAAACTGATTCAATGATTCAGTAGTACATGATAATGATAACATTTTAAATCTATGGGATTAAAATAGAATATTCAACACGTATTAGAATTTTTGGCCAAGCATTTGAAACAAAAGCTAAAATTCTCTCGTTCCTTAAACCAAATTAAATTGGATAAAATATTTAAATTGAAATGTCTTGAGAGACAGGAATTTATTGTAGGCTACAACACAGAGCTCTTAGAGTTAGACAGCCTGGGTTTGCATCCCATCTCTGACAATTAGTTATTGTAAGACTTTGGGGAAATTGCTTAATCATTTTGTGCCTCAGTTTTATAAAATGGACTCAATATAAAAAGTTCCTCGCAGATTATTATGAGGGTTAAATGGGGTAACATGCTAAGGGATTTGGGACAGTCTTTGACACGTAATTGCTATTTGAAAGTAACTATTATTATCATCGTATTGAAAAAAGTGAAACCATAGAAGTACTAAAAGAATATATGGCAAATAATGTTTTAAGTTTTGGGATGAAAGAAACTTTTTATTGTGAATTGAGTAAAGATTTACAGAGAAGATCATTAGTTTTGTATTCAACAAATCACATACTTTGTTTCATCTCATTGATTACAATCCCCTCCACATAACAATAATCCCACTTCATGTAGTTCTTATTTCCATTTCACCTTCCATCCCATCCCTGCTCAACTTTGTTCTTAGGTAAATGTTGCCCTTTTGATCTTAAATGATTAACCATTTCACAGTAAACATACCTTAATACTATTGCCTCTCCTCCACCCCATCTACTGCTTGGCTAAAAACTGGGCCACAGGGTTCCAGATCTTCTGAAGGATGACCGAGGACCATAGTCTCAGGCTCCTTCAGTTTCTTTCTAGTCAGTAAGTCCATTCTTTTTTTTAAATTTTTTTTAATTTTGTTTCTCACACTCTTCCTGGGACCTTCGAATGTGACTAATTTCAGAGCAGTTGGTAGTGGCAGTTGGGCACCATCTAGTTCTTCTGGTCTCAAAGTCATGTGGACTTACGTTCACACGTTCCTTGGTCCATTGATTCTAAGCATCTTCAAATTTGCATCACTCTTCTTTCTTCCACACATGGAGAAACCAGTAGTTGCACCTTACATGGCCACTCATGAGCTTTCAAGTTCCTAGTCACTACTCACTAAAGTAGGATGTAGAACATTGTCTTTGTTCTCTTCTGCCTGGTATTATGCAGAAGGAAAAGCACTGAACCACAAGGTCAGTTTGAACTGCGAGACCAGTGGTTCAAGTCCTCCAGCCATTCCTCAGAACCCTATACAGGGTTGCAGTGTCAGAACCGACTCAACGGCGCTTAACAACAGCTGACCATGGTGTGCCTGAGACTATGGTCCTGGGCCTGCAAGTCCAGCAACTCATTGCCTTAAGATGTTTGATAATATCTAAGTTTTCATTATTTTGCCCCCCCCCTGTATGCTTCATCACATTAATAGGTGTATTAGCAGCAAAGGTAAATACCCATGTACATTTGTTGTTGTTGTTAAGTGCCATCAAGTCAATCCTGACCCATAGTGACCCTGTCTAGGGTTTCCGAGGAGCAGCTGCTGAGCTTGAACCACCGACCTTGCAGTTCAACTGGCTTTGCAGTCTGGCACATTAACCCACAGCACCACGCCATGTACATTTAACCTCTATTAAATCCTTATATATTTGTGGGTGGTAGAAACATTTTTTTATCACATCACAAAAGCCATGCTTCATAAAGGAGAAGATGAGAGATTTTATAATTAGAAGTTCTACACATGGGGAAAGAATGACTTGTGAAAAACGAAGCAGGTACTGTAGGTCCCTATCCATAGTAGGGGCAGGTTGTGGCACACACAGCTGTTCATTCATTGCTCCCAGAGCTGAAACTGGAAGACAATTAATAGAAAGAAGTCAGCTGATTGCCCCTTGGAGGAGTTTGTTTCAGTGTTTAAATGTTTTGGTCTGTTTACAACAGCCACATTCCACTTCAGGGAGAAAGCAGCTATTGCAGTGGTCTTGAGAACAGTGGTATTCATAAAAGCAGAAAGTGAACCAACACACACTGCATTGGTAGCAGAGGTGACAGGCACAGAACAGAAATCCAGGAAGACCTCAGCTAATCACACTGAGGTTTTGCCTTTAGCAAGCAACACCAAGAGGGTGGGAGTCTAGAAGTGACAGAAAAGATTGCAAAAGGGAGGAAGTCAATAGAAAATTAATAAGACTTTTCAAAGGGAGACACTTGCTTAGTGCTATGCAGTATCAAGAGATGCATGGAATCCCAGCCATGATGGGCAAGTGAGGATTTCTAAATAGGGTTTAGGTTTCTAAACAGGCACCTGTGATGGAGTTCAAATACCATCAACATTTTTGTGTAGGTTTTTATGTACGTATTTTGGAAAGAAGGCTCAAAACTCTCATTTGAACCGTTTTTGTTAAGTGCCGTCGAGTCCAAAATCCCAAGGAAAAAAACAAACAAAACAAGTACACAGATTAAAGAATCATATTTAGAGTAAACTGTTGGGGATAGTTTTCAGATAAAAAGGCAAGCGATCCTTCTCATAAAATCACCTTCCCATAGATTTTTTTTCCTTTTTTAAACTTTTATTATGAACTGAGTGAAGGTTTACAGAGTAGATCATCATATTTACATTCAACAAGTCGTATACTTTGCTTCATTACCATGATTGTAATCTCTTCCATGTACCATCAGTTAAAGGTAATTACCTTTATTCACGTTAACTCTTGCATTCCTCCCTGTGTCTCATGATACTTTCATCTTTCCTCTGCCAACCTCCCTCTTGTTGTATATTGCCTTCTCTATCACCCATGTTAATAGGTATCTGCCCTCTAGTGAGTAAACCCTCACCCCAACCTGTTTACCATCATGGAATATTTCTTTTATAAAGAAAACCTTTTCTTAACTTTTTGCAATGATCTCATAATATTTGTCCTTTTGTGATTGACTAATTTCACTCATAATGTACTTCAGATGCATCCATGTTGTGAGGTGTTCTGTAGATTTGTTATTCTTCATCATAGAGTTGTGTTCTATTGTGTGTATATATCAAAGTTTAATGTTTACTAAATCTTTCTGATATTTCTCTTTTTTACTTTGATATGTAGATGTATTATTTTTCTTTGAGATTACCCTGAAATTTAGTAATTTTTCTCTTGCTTAAAACAATGTTTTATCTTGAAATCTACTTGACTTCCTCGACATGTGGAAATTCTGTATCTACACTATTCCCTCTTTTTGCTTTTTATTTGACTTCATTATACGTTCATATCTCTGGTTTCCTATTTTAATTCTTGTTAGGTTTGTTTTAGTTTAAAATACTCTCTCTCTAGATTGATTTCTGTGTGGTGTTGTCATGTATGGTAATCGCAGGTTGTTGTCTGCTGTTGCAGGTTCTCTGTCCAAAGAGCACTTTTTAGCATCTTTTATAAAGTCGGCCTGATCATGGCAAATTCCTTCAATTTCCATTTATCTGGAAATACACTAATTTCACCAACTTATTTGCGGGATAGCTTTGCTGGGTATGAGATTTCTCAGTTGGCAATTTTTTTCTTACAGAGTTCTGTATGTGTCATCCCATTACCTTCTTGCCAGCATGGTTTCTGCTGAGAAATCAGAGTTTAATGTTATTGGTTCTCATTTGTAGGTAACTTTTCATTTTCCCCGAGCTGCTTTCAGGATTCTTGTCTGGTTTTAAAAGTTTGATTATGATATGTCTGGGTGATTTCTTTTGGGACCAATTCTGTTTGGGATTTGTTCAGCTTCTAGTATGCTTAACTTCCTGTCAGAGGGAACACTCTGACCAGTCCACCTGAGTTACAGTTTTCTACTCCCCCTCTAGCCAGGTCCTGAACACTGATGTGCCATATCGCACATGGTTCCTGGCACATACTGGGTTTGGCATTGCTGTATTCCAGTCTCTCAGCTGTTAGAGCAAGCAGTGTATAGAGTAATGGGTGGAAGAAAAACAGTGATGTTTTTTAGCCAACTGTGGACCTTGACTCCGATCACTTTCCACCCTAGCTGCTGTTCCCACCAACCAGGACCTAGCCAACTGCTTCTCCCCAGGGTTCCTTAAGTGTTTGTTACTTTCTTAGATTCCACAACTTTTCTCTCTCTCTTTTTTTTTTTTTTTAAGCAAAATGCAAGGTTGGAGTTCAAGAGAAGGAGCTAGCATGATTTAGTTCATCAGTTTTTGAACGACATTATCTTCATAGTGATGATTAACAATACAACTGCTGTCACTTCAGGGGAAAATGACTTTAATACAAATTAAGAAAAAAAAAAAATCTTACTTTGCTTAAATGGAAATATATTTAGCCCACAAATGTTTGAAGGAAGTTTTAACTTCACTAATATTAGAAGAAGAAGAATACATACTGGTGGCACTATAGGATAAGCTCTGGGCTGCTAACGATAGGTTGGCAGTTCAAATACACCAGCAGCTCCATGGGAGAAAGATGAGGCTTTTTTGCTTCTATAAAGATTGATAGCTCAGGAAACCCATACAGGGTC
Organism: Chrysochloris asiatica; assembly: GCF_000296735.1. Taxonomy (NCBI): domain Eukaryota; kingdom Metazoa; phylum Chordata; class Mammalia; order Afrosoricida; family Chrysochloridae; genus Chrysochloris; species Chrysochloris asiatica. The sequence goes on along the minus strand of NW_006408534.1, from coordinate 3,659,062 downwards.
ACTATGGGTTGGAACCGACTGGATGGCACCTAATAGCAACACCACCACCATACCTTTGGTAGAACAAAAAATAAAGGATTTTAAAAAGTAGTGTACTCAGTGCTGACATTATTCAGTAATATAATGTCATATACACACTACTGATGAATACCTAATTCAATTTATCCCTTTTAGAAAATATCAAACTTACTTCTACTTATTACCATTGACTTACAGCAACCTTAAATATTGTTTCCAATACTAAATCTTTACAGTAGCTTCATCTTTCTCTGTCTAAGAGGTTTGTGGGTATGAACCATTGACCTTTCAGTTATCAGACCAATGTTTAACCCACAGTGCCACCAAGGCTTCTTAACTTATCTCCAGAATCTTAAAATGTTTATTCCTTAACCCTGTTGTTCTCCTTCTGGAATTCTAGCCTAAAGAAAGCTTTCATTATGAAAAAAATCTTGAGGTACAAAGGAATGCATTGAAATAGTATTTAAACTGTCAACCCAATGGCATATTATGACTTTATTAAAATGGTCTTCTTGAAGAGTATGTGAAAAAAAATTTCAGTAAGCAAAGTATATATACAAGGGGACTTCAAAAAGTGTAGAAAAATTCCGTTATCATGTAATTTTTCTATGAGCTTTTTGAAGCCCCCTTCATATTTATGTTGATTCCTTTGAGAAAACAATTCTGTGAAGAAATCTGCCCTCATTATTGCTAGTTACCCACTTTGATGACTGGTTTAGGAATCCTGGTGTGGTGCTGTGGGTTAATGCACTGGACTGCAAAGTTGTTTGAACCACAAGGTCGATGGTTCAGACTCACCAGCTTCTTGGAAACCCTATACAGGGTCGCTGTGGGTCGGAACTGACTCAACCGCACTTAACAACTGGCTTATTTTAATTAGCATAATTGTTCAAAGATCATCTAACTTGTAGCATGTTTCAGGACTTCTTTATTTTTATTATTATTATAATTTCATTTCTTTTTATAGTTGAATACTATTCCATTGAATGTATATACCACATTTTGTTTCTCCATTCATAGGTTGATGTTTTGTTGTTACGTGTCATCGAGTCAGTTCTGATTAATAGCGACCCTGTATAGGGTTTCTGAGGAGCAGCTGGTAGGTTTGAACTGCCAACCTACCTGCCAACTGGTGTGGTGATACAGCCCCATACCAGACGCCCCAGACATTGATAGATATTTAGATTTTTCTACCTTTTGGGTATTGTGAAGTGTTTCAGTGAGTACTGGTGCACAAGTGTCTGTTTGTATTCTCGCTGTCAGTTCTTTTGAGTATATATCCAAGACTCGGATTGCTTGGGCATGTCCTTAGTAGCACAGTAGGTTAAGCATTGGGCAGTTAACAAAAAAATCAGCTGTTTGAACTTATCAGCCACACTGAGGAAAAAAGATTTACAGCCTCAAAAACCCAGTGGAACAGTTTTCTTCTGTCTTACAGGGTCATTATGAGTTGGGTAGGGTCTTATGGTAATTCTGTGCTTGAATGTTTGAGAGACTGTGGAACCGTTTTCTGCAGTTACTTGTTAAGTGTTGTTGTTAAGTGTTGTGGAATCAGTTCCAACTCATAGTGACTGTCAATAGGGTTCTGATATACCAGGTTATAATTTGACCTGCCATAGTTAGGCTTCCAATTTTTCTATATCCTCACTAACAGTTGCCATTTTTCATTTTTAAAAATCATAGCTATTCTAGTGGGGTGAAGTGATATCATGATTTTGATTTGCATTTCCTTAATTTTTTCACACATAATTTGACTGACTGGCCATTCAGATATCTTTGGTGAAATGTCTGTTCAAGTCCCTTGCCCATTTTTTTGTTGGGTATTGTCATTTTGTGGTTAAGTTGTAGAATTTCTTTTATACTGGATATTAAGTCCTTTTCTAATATATAGTACTCAAGTGTTTTCATCTAATTTGTAGATTGCCTCTTCGCTTTGTTTGATGTACAAAAAATTTTTAATTTTGATGAAGTTGAGTTTATCTATTTTATCATTTGTATTCCTGCTTTTGGTGTTGTATCTAAGATATTGACAAATATCTTAGAACCAACTTGATAGCACTTAACAACAACATTTTAATAAACAATCCCTTTCAAAATATCCCTACAGTTTAACAGGATCCCAGTTCTCAAAGCCCCTCTTGGAACCTTGCTACTCATGACCATTGCCATCACTTGGGATCTTGTTAGAAACGCATAGAGTCTCATTCCCCCAGTTCTCATAAGCTCCCAGGTGATGCCATTGCTGTTGTCCATGGACCACCCTTAGCAGTAAGACCTTACAGCACTCTCTTGAAGCCATTTTTTTTTTTTTTTTTAAACTGGATCCAGATGTAGATTTTTTTTAAAGTGGATCTTTGCTTTCACCACATCAAAGGAGGGCAAGATTGAGGATGCACTCTATGAATCTTTGAGAGCCACAGACTAATATAGATATGACAGATGTGCCCTGTCATAACAACATAAGCCTGCTGTGAGGCCCAATTTAATCCATCTCTCCGCAGCATTCAGAGTGTCTGAACTAGAATGTGTGAAGAATAACTGATAGCAGTCTAGCCAGAATAAACCGAGATGGGGAGACTTCTAGTTGGAAGAAAAGACACTGTGCCCATACCATGCATGCCTAATGCAAATTCATTAGCAGTTTATCATGCAACCATTAGGTATGGCCAGAGTTATTTTAAGTTACAGTGTCATCACAGGAGTCTGTGTGGAAAGTTAAGGAGTTATAAATTACTAGTGTGTGAGGCTAGATCAAGAAATCACTTGTTGTTGTTAGGTGCTATCAAGTCGGTTCTGACTCATAGTGCCCCTGTGCACATCAGAACGAAACACTGCTTGTTGGTCTTGCACCATCCTCAGTTGTTACTACACTTGAGCCCATTGCTGCTGCCACTGTGCTAGTCCATCTTGTTGGGGATCTTCCTCTTTTTTTTGCTGACTTTCAATTAGAGGCAAAAAGAGTTGGCAATGGATGGTGGTGACAGTTGTGCCACATGGGGATTGAAGTTGGTGTGGCTGGATTGTACCTGTAGCATTGCTTGAAATGGCAAGTGTTTTGTTGAATATATATTGCTATAATTTTTTTTTTAATCTTTAAAAATATCAATTAGACAAGATAGAAATGGTTGAGAAGAGAATCAAGGTTGATGCTCAGTGACTTGTGTGAATAAGTTTACCTAGAGATTGCAGAAGGAAGACAGGTCTGAGGTCTGTGTCTTACAGATTGAGTGTGGGGCATGCTGTGTGGGTGTGCAAAGCCTGGAGATGCAGGAAGGAGTGGACTGGAGCTCCAGACACTCTCAGAGTATTCCTGATGATGTATATGAAGCTACAAATGAATGAATGTTGAGATCCTTCAGAGAAAGCCCTCAAAGTGAGAAGAGACGAGTGCTGAGTACGGATGGGACTCTCTGAAAGAATAATCAAACACTGCGATGGAGAGAAGGTATCCAGAGAGGCAGTTGACATGAGAGTCTAGAGAAGAGTTCAGGATGGCTTGACTTCCATTTTATTTTACTAAAAGGTTGATGATCTTCTAATAGATCACACTAGGATCTTCTAATAGGTCTTCTCCAGCATTGGTGGTCATAAGTGTTTGGTTTTGTTGTTGTTTGCTTCTAGCTAACCAGTTTGCTTCTGTGCATTTTTAAGGTCCTTAAAATTCTGGTCAGGGCAGTGATTGATGGGGTGACTGATCGGAATGGAGAAGTCGCAACTGGCCTCAAAGGAAAGCTGCAGGAGTTATTTGGCAGGATAACTTCAAGAGTGACAAATGATGGCGAAATCTGGCGGCTGTATGCCCAAGTGTATGGAAATGGGCAGAGTGAGAAGCCTGATGAAATTGAAAAGGTAAGTCTTCCTGCCCTCCTGGACCCCCTTACCTTTTGTTTGAGCATGTGTGTAGGAGAGCGCTTTTTAGATAGATGAGGGAAGAGTTTGATCATTGGAAAGTTAGGATAATGTACTCAATTTTTCACTTTTGATTCAGAATCTTGCACATAAACACTGTGAATTGTCGACAGGTTAAAACTTGTAAACATTGTTTTATTCTCCTTTCCCATTAATTTTTCCTGGCCCTCTGTTTCCTACAGAAGGGTCTCTTTGACCTGCTGCCCCCTACTGGACCTACAGTAGACAGCTGGTTTTTGTTTTTGACCCCACCCCTTTCTACAGGGTCATTGCTAAAGAATAAGGCAGATTGGGTAGAAGGACAGAAACAGTGTTTAGATCTGAAATGAGAACTACAAAAGGGAAGAAAAAGAAAGTAGATACGGATGTTGGAAAAGTCTTTAAAAGCCTAAACATCGAATGCTTTATAGAGGTGGTTCTGCCCCTTTCTCCCTAGTGCAGTAGAATACCAGTGACTTAAGTTATGCCAATAGCCTCTTATCTTAGAACTTGAAGGAGCCCCTAGAGAGTTCCCAAGGTTAGAATAATTGTTTTGTGTTTCTTTGTATAACCATTCCAACAAATCAAGTGTATTCCTTCCATGGGTTTGGAATTAACCACAGTACAGATAATCTAGCGGCTTCATAGCCATCTCGTCCTCCCTCAGTTCACCCAGCTGGTTTCCACCAGTGCCTTGTCAGCCAGCCCGAGAACACAGACTTGCATGCACCCACTCCTACTTTCTGTCTCTCCACTCCTTCTTGAATTATGTACTCTCTTGAATATACGGAATTAAGGGTATTTGAATTCTCTGATCTGTGATTTCTCCTTAAGGAAACCACAAAGGAGAATCGTGAAAGAGAAAGAATGCCTTTCTGGGAATGTACATGCCTCAGAAATGACAGTTTTCACCAAATTCACTCCTTATTCCTTCAACTGGTCTCTTAAGCTGAATGCTACAAATGCTAGGGAAATCTGTCCACTTCTTATAGATTTCCAAATATGGCCTTTAACACTTCTCCATTTGATTTCCTTTAACTGCTTGTTGCTATTGTGTGTGCATCTGCACCCCTTCTTTGAGGAGCATAAGGAGTGTGCTATATTACACAGATGTAGGGTTTTCAAGTTGGGATTAGTTCCATATGACTTGCAGGAAACCTGGATTTGAAATGTGAATTCTAGTTGTATTCTGAATGTTGTTCTTTCTCTTTCCTCAGGCATTCCAGTATCTCTCTAAGGCATACAAGTGTGACACACACTCCAGTTGTTGGGAGAAAGATGTGACATCATTTAAGGAAGTGGTTCAGAGAGCCTTAGGACTTGCACATGGTATTTGATGGTATATTTGATATCCATGGCATGTTTTAATGTGTTTGGCACTAATATGAAAGAGTACTTACTAGTCAAATTAAAATTCCATTATTAATTATTTGATTATTTGATTATAAGGAAGTTGTGTTTAATTCAGTGGACATTTTAGATCAACTTCTATGTGTTGGCATTTTGGAGCAATAAGAAGAGTTAGGATAGCTTGAATAAGTGATGGGTATTAGAAAAGTATTTAGAGATGTTAAATAGTTTTACAACTGTACTTAATTTTACTCTACAGAGTCTGTTTGTATTGATTTAATAGTATTAAGGAAACCAGTTAACTATTCCCTGATTTATGTTCTCACTTTAGTGAAAATATTTATTTTTAAAAACAGAGATCTCTGGATCACATTGCAATAGACAAAGAACAATGACATCTACAAAAGAAATGTAAAATGTAATCTAATTCCTATCTGAGACGTTTAAAGGGTGTTTTGGTGGGGAGGGATTGTAGGCATAAGTTTACATATAAAAGTTAACACATCTGCTGGGTACATACATTACACATAATGACATCTTTTAATTGTTTTCATTCATGGAAAATATACTGCTTCAATAGTAATATACTATTCTATTTGTATTTGAATATGGGTGTGCAAGGACTTGGGAATGCAGTTCTAATAAAATAGCAAAGCCACAGTAGTAAGGAGTGTACCTAGGACTGTGAAACTATCTTAAAGACTTCTTCCTGCAACTAAGCTACAGCAGGTAGGGTGGCAGTGAGGGACAATGACAAAGGCAGAGCTTTAGTATCAAGGAGACCTAAGCCCCAGGACTTTGGGCGAATTACTTATTTTCTGAGCCTTAGTGTCTCTTACTGCTAAATGGAGATCCCTCCAGCCACTGCCATTGAGTTGCTTCTGACTCATAGCAACTTCAGGGCTGTAAATCTTTATGGAAGCGGATAGCCTCATCTTTCTTCCTCAGAGCAGCTGGTAGGTTTGAACTCCTGACCTTGTAGTTAGAAATCTAGTGTTTATCCTATAGTGAGTGCCACCAGGGTTCCTTAAAATGGGGATAGTACCTACATATGGAGTCCTGGTGGGGCACTGTAGGATAAGCATTGTACTGCTAACCACAAGGTCAGCAGTTCAAACCCACCAGTCACTCCTTGGAAAACCCTATATAGGGTTGCTAGAATCAGAACTAACTCGATGATGCTTAACAACAGTGACAATTTACATACAATTGTTTTGGAATATAAATGAAAACATTTAGATAATAGTATTTTTAGAGTACTGGTGTGGTGCATAGGATAAGCACTGGACTGTCCACCTCAAGATCAGTGGTTCAAACCCACCAGCCAATCCAATACAGAGTCTCTGTGAGTCGGAATTAACAACAACAATAGTATTTGTACACCGTTTAAATAAT
>NW_006408534.1:3647126-3652211 GCF_000296735.1 Chrysochloris asiatica | reverse complement strand
AGCTGTTCCGCGGGAGAAAGATGAGGCGTTCTGCTCCCGTAAAGATTTACAGCCTCGGAAACCCTGTACAGGGTCACTATGAGTCGGAACCGACTCCACAGCACACAACAACAACAAACAATAAAGAATGTTTAAACCATTTAGAAATGAGCATGATAGTTAATAATTCTGCTTATGACGTTTGACTTCTTTGGCCAAAAGGATATAAAATATCCAATTTCCTAGGCCACTTAAACCTTGATAGATGGGTAGATGGAAGTATTGAAATTTAATGTAAGAAAACTGAGGTAATTGCTGATCAGTGGGAGGATAATTTAGGGGTAGCTAGAATTTCTGTGACCATGCTGGCTGCATGGTGGGTGTGCTTAGATGAGTTTTGTGGCTACAGTATTATGCTTGGGGAAACACAGAGCTATGGAGTATTATGTAATTAGTTGATTGCTATTTACTTTGAACTATTTATCCACTTCAGCTTGCCAGCCGTAAACATTTCTATGAACAGCTCACTCCATCACATGGAGGGAGAGCCAAGCTGTTTTCTTTGCTCACCAAGAAGGGCTAGTATTAAACTTGTGAAATATAAATAGACAGGTTAAAGAGATACTCTAGGAAAAATGATCATTTTTCATATAAAAGTTGGTTTTAAACTATTGTCAGCACTTTTTTTTTTTTTAAATTAGGGTAATACTTGGAGGAAAACAGGTGCTTATTCTTTGAAGTTCTCCTTTGACTTTAATAAATTATGTGTCAGCACTCCTACAACATTTTAAGCATATTTGAGTGGATATTCAGCTTTAGTTTCTAGTGGTTTTAGATATATGAAGATAAATCTTAACCTTTTCTTAATTGCTTTCGTACAGGAGTGCTCAGTTGGGCAGTGAGATGGGTTTCTGTTATTCTGTTCTCTTTTTATACCTCTGCTACCCTTCCCCCACCCAACTCCCCATTCTCAAAAGGAAATATAATGTGTGCGTGTGTGTGAGTGTTTTAAATCTTCACATGATTTACTCCCTATTTGGTTGCTGTTAAGAGTAGCTGTGTACTTCAGAAAGCTTGATAAGACATTGCAATCTCAACGAGGTATTTGAGACTTTCTGTAACAATGCTGTCATTGTATGCCCATTTGTATTGTCTGGAGGGTTTCCATTTACAGTTTCTGCTATTTTATTTGGGGGGGAAAGGGTAGGTGAAAGCTAAGTAGTTCTTTACCCTCCCAGGAACTTTGAAAATAATAATTGGGCATTGTTACTACATGAAGGAAGCACTGCTCTCTTGGATTTCCTGATGATTTGAAACAGCAGGTTGTTTCTCTTTCCACCCCCTCACTTCTCTCTCCATTTCTCTCCTTCCCTGCCCCTCTCCCTGTGGCTCTCCCTACAGCTATCCTAATCTCTATATCTCCTCTCTAATAATGCCTTTTGGGAATGCAATTAAAGAGGGGGAACTAATGGAATTTGTTTTTGTGTTTTTTTAGATTGAGAATACAGGATTAAACAAAAAGAATCACAACATTCTCTGATACAGGCTATTAGGTATTGTTGTTGGTGCCGATTCTTGATTGATGGTGCACCTATGGAACAGAGTAGATAGAAACTTCTGTAGGGTTTCCTAGACTGTAATCTTTACCAGAGTAGACCAACCGATGTTTTCTCCCTCGGGGCCTACTGGGTTCCAACTGCTGACCTTTTCAGGTAGCAACCTAAGTGCTTCTGCATTGCACCTCCAGGGTTCTGTTATTAAATGTTAAGCAGCTCGATTGCCTCAGTCATGGTCATTAAAGTTTTACTATGTGAAACACACAGTGTAATCCTCACTCCAGGTTAACTCTGTCCTTTGGAAATGAGATTAACATTGTTAATTACCAGATATCTTCTTATCCTTTAGCTGAGAAATATCAAAGTCTCATTGTTTGAAGTAGAATTGTCAACCTGGTTTCTTACTATCCTTGGGAGACCTTTTTTTTTTTTTTTTTTTTTAATGTTTTATTGTGAATTATTATGTGATAGTTTACATGGGAGAACATTGGTTTTACATTCATTCTATCGTATATTGTATATCTCATTGCCATGGTTACAATCCCCTCCATGCAATCCTTCCCCCATGCCCCCAGGTCTTTAGCACACAGTCGCTCTCCCTCTCTGGATCTAAAGTCTCCAGCTGCTCCATTGCTCCATGTCATCATCTCTGCCTCCATGTCAGGCATCACTGCTTCTCTGGGTAGGGTCTTGGGAGACCTTATTAATCACTGACAAAATTTAAGATTTTCGTAAGCACAGGCACTCGACCCAATTGATTAGCATTTCTCATTCACCGAAGAGAAACATCTTTTCTTTTTCCGTCCTTGATCTAAGACCTAGGGCACTAAATGGACTGTAATCTGTACACTGTAGATTGTAGTTGTAAAATAGGATCTGGTTATTAGTCTGGTGGAATTTGGTGAACCTAATTGACAGGAACAAAACTAAAATGAAATGAGTGATGAAATTTCAAGCATTGTGCTTGTACAAACCTCCTCACTAATTTCTATTGTTGTTGTTGTTATGTATCGTGGTGTCGGTTCCGATTCATAGTGACCCTGTACAGGGTTTCCAAGGCTGTTAATCTTTACAGGAGCATACAGCCTCATCTTTCTCCCGCGGAACAGCTGGTAGTTTCGGAACTGCTGACCTTGTGGTTCACAGCCCGATAGGTAATCACTACACCACTACGCTATGTAGATCACTGGTAATTGGGCATTCTGCCTGGGAGGAGAGTGCCTGTCATCACTTCAAGTCTTTGGACTCCTCAGAAAAGAACGCCAAACCCCCGCCCCCCCACACCGGGCCCCCATAGCCTGCTGGTATCACTCCTGGCTCAGCACCCAGAGAACTTGCTGGGATCACACTTTCCCTACAGGAAAGCCCATAGGGTTTTGGTGTATATTCTTCCCAAATGATGATGTCGGTCTTGAGTGGGAAAAAGCATTAAGCTATACACACTTGGCATGTCACTTCCTTAGGTTAGTGTCATTAACAGTTGAGACAGGGACTCTGGGAATCCTGGGAGGCCACACTCTGACATGCTACATGTGTTTTTGCTCCATGTGGGCACTTTGCTTTCAATAAGATTCTGTCTCCTTCCTGAATAATATCAGGAACTTCATTGTCTGTGCCCATGTAGGTGCCTGTCTACCTGTGTACATGCAAGCGTGCACATGTGTGTGTGTGTGTGTGTGTATTTAGTATCTTCTCCTGATTGCTTGTAACTCACCAGAAATCACCTATTTGCCTCAAAAATTCCCCCTTTGGCAGTAAATTATCTTTCTTAGATACCGTTTTTCAAAAATAAAACCTTACATAGAGAAATATTTCTAAAGTCTGTTACTATAAAGTCCTAATTATTTTGGGTACTTACAAATAATCCTTACTCATTTTTGATGACTGTTTTCTCCCCAATGTTTATCTTCCAGTGGCTATAAAATGCAGTAAAAACAAATCCAGTCCCCAAGAGGCTGTACAAGTGCTTTCTTCAATTCGACTCAATTTACGGGGCTTGTTATCCAAAGCAAAGGTAAGAGTCTAATGTAAACCAGTTAGAACTATCATATAGAAAAAAGGTCTTCAATATCAGCAAGGTCTTCAATATCAGCTTACTAGTTTCACATTGTTAAGAGCAACTTTAAGCCCATGTTACGTTTTAGAGAATAGCCCCCAGCTTGTTGGTTGTGCTGGTGAGGATCCTAGGGGCCCAACGACTTCTTACTGCCATCGTCCTCGTCAGCTGCCATTGGAAGAGTCTACTCCCAACTCTGTCATCCACAGGCACAAAGGGATTCGACCTTTGTGATCATAGGGTGTCCATGGAAGTAGGCCTGTCTTCCTATTTCCCATTCGCTCTCACTGCCACTGAGTCAATTCCAACCCATAGCAACCCTGTATAGGATTTCCGAGGCTGTAAATCGTTATGAAAGCAGAAAACCTTACTTCTCTTTCTCTCATCTCTCTCCTTTGGAGCACCTGGTGGGATCGAACTGCTGACCTTATGGTTAGCAGTCCTGTGCTTATCCCACAGTGCTACCAAGGCTCTTATTCCTAGCTTGAGCACCCTAAATGTGGGTCACTTGGGAAGTCTTAGAAACTAATGTTTGCAATTCAGACCATACTGCCCTTTCTAAATTAAATTAAAGCAGTGCGCTGCCTCTTTATTATCATTTTCCTACAGAATGGCATACATGTAACATATAAACTTTCTGCTTTTGAGATTACAGTACTTAAGCACTGGACTATGGGTTGGAACCGACTCGACAGCACTTAACAACAACAACTAACAACAACATGAGTAATTCAGACTTGACAACAGAACATATCCATTCCCAAATACTACCCTGCAGACCAGTGCAGGGATGTTTTTGTACACGGACTTCCGGATTCTCGCCCAGTAGATAGAGATTCAGGTCTGGGTAGAGCCTAGGGAAGTCATGTGACATTTCCTAGCCAATTCTAGTGTGCAGTCAGGTGTGGACTAAACCTCTGGGGGCCAAATTTACAGGGAATATAACTTGAACACAATTTTGTACTTACTTTTCTAATCTTTGTTTCCTTTCACTGCTTAAACTTGGGGTTGCAGACTCATTTTGAGTCACTTCTGACAGCAAGCCTGTAGCTCATGGAGACCACTTCTGGGCAGGTGTAAAACCTTTCTAGAAGACATTTTCTAATCAATTGCTCAATTTTTTCAGACCAGAGCTCATTTTTTACCTCTCTAGATTGTTAACTCCCTTTGCTATATTTATCTACATGCTAGTACCAGGTTTCTACAGTCTCTCCAGTAGAACTGTGTTCCTCCCTAGCTGGCCAGCACAACTCCAAATGGCTGTAAGAGAGCAGCAGGATTATTCTGTGACTTTTCTTGGGAGCTCAGTTTCCTAGTTTTGGTTAGATTACGATCAGCTATTTCTTTCATCAGGGTACACTCCTCTGGTTCCCCTGTAACTCTACTGCCTGCCACCTCTCTTTAGAATCACTCTTTCAAAACATATTAAAATACTGCTCAAGTGGTTCCCATTTTTAAAATTTGATTCACATAACAAGACCTCTTTGACATTCT
>NW_006408534.1:3643631-3644796 GCF_000296735.1 Chrysochloris asiatica | reverse complement strand
TTTTTTTTTTTTTTTTATGTTGCAGCAACATTTTACAGATGTGGCAAGTGGAGAAATTTCCAGCGACTTAGCTGAAGAAATAGCAGCTATGGAAGCCTCAGTAATGGAGCTCCAAGACCTAAGCAACCAATTTCGAAACCAGTATTGACAGTGTTGGAAGCAGTCCGTGGTTTAGAAACTGCTTTCACCTTCTGGAATGTCTCTTGTCTATGTATCTGAAACTCAAGATTTCATTTTTAAAGTAAATTTTTGTTTTATGGCTAACATTGTTCTTTTGAAATGTTCTAAGCTTTCTAAGGCACATTAAATAAGATCTTTACTGTTCTTTCTACCTCGTTATGACTAAATTCAGTATTTTTATTATTTTTGGGTTATTTTTGCACAAAGAGCAAATAAACTATAGTTTGCATTTTAGCATAGGGTTTGTTCTTTCTCATCCTCACATGAATTGGATCATCCTTTGGAAACACTTAGTCTGAACAGAAAAAAAGTCTTGTGACAACTTTGGATCATTAGAATGACTGCCTTATTGTCCAAAAGTGATAAAAAAAAGTGGATTTGATGATGGAAATCTTGACATTTCATAAGATTTTGTGTTTGTGTCAGAAGGATATAGCTAAATTGAAGATGTATGATTTCTAAATCTAGGAAATGAAAGGGGGAAAAAAAAAGACACAATCCAAAATTTTGATTCAGCCATTAGTCATTAGTACCCAGACCAACCTTCCTCATTGTGTCTGCTGCCAGCCAGAAAGATAGTTATTTAATAAGGTTATTATAGCTGAAGACAGTTATAAATGGCATCATAGTACAAAAATGCCGAAGTAAAGAGTAAGACCTTTGAAGACAGATACTGAAGGTAGCAGCTGGACATCGATATTTAAGTATAAAAGTCATGGTGAGGAATTGTCTGGTGACTAGTGAGTCCCACGCATGTCAATTGGCACTAGGTGGTGGTGGTGGTGGTTTTTCCATATTCTTATAAAATGTGAATAATTTTTATACTTAGTTTTCTTTGTGCTTTTCGGCTGCCTTTAAAACTTAAAGACTATAAAGTATTCAGAACATTAAAATGCAGTCTTTAAAAAGAATCATACAACAGTGAATTTACCCTTAATAGTGACTCCTGACTCCTTGTGTGGCACTGTGGGATAATGCCCTGGAC
>NW_006408534.1:3640364-3642926 GCF_000296735.1 Chrysochloris asiatica | reverse complement strand
GCAGTTCGAGCTAGCCAGCTGCTCCTCAGGAGAATTACAAGGTTTACTGCTCCCACGCCAATTTAAAAGCCTCAGAAACCTTATACAGGATCTCTCAGAGTGGGAACCAACTTGAAGGAACTTACCAAGTTCTAAATGGAGTTCTGGTGTGGTGTCGTAGGGTAAGTACTGTACTGCTAACTTCGAGCTCGTCAGTTCAAATTCACCAGCCACTCCTTAGCTTTGAGCTGGAATGGAGAGCACTTAACAAGAAGTGCTACATGCGTAAACACCTGCTTCTTTTAAAAGACTGTAGATGTATGTCCCAGAGCAGTTTCTCTCCTAGAAAGGCCAGTCAAACGAAGTAGAAGAGTGAGTTGACTTAAATCTTTCTTGGCAGCCATTGGAGATGGGTGGCTGGGTAATTGAATGGATGGATGGAGTCAGATAAACTCTTAAATATCACACTGGAATCAGTTCCAGTGCATAGTGGGCAGGGAAGAAATACTGAAAGAGGAAAAAGATTTCCCATATCAGTGTAGGGTGTGCCCAAATCTTAAATCACTGGTTCAAACCTACCAGCCTCTCCTCAAGTCACTATGAGTCGGAACTCACTCAGTGGCCCTTAACAACAACAATGACACGAGGGATGCAATGCCGTGATCTTTTCCCAGAGCCCACAGGGAGAGCCACCTTCTAAAACCAGTGCCCTGAATTCAGATTCAGGGCCTCTGAAACTGTGAGAAAATTAATTTTTGTTCTTTAAAGCCACCAACTTGCAGTGTCTCTATTTCAACAGCACTAAGAAACTAAGATACTGCCCTGCACACATTTTACAATGTCACAAAAGAGAGCTATTAGTTGACTTCCACCTTAGAAATAGATCTATTATATTTAATGATGACACGTGAAGATTTAGTAGACTTGAAGAAAATCTGTGAGTTACTATAGTAAAGTAGAAAAAGTTAGGGCTTTCTAGTCCAAATCATCTAATCCTAATCATTAATACTTCATATCTAATGCTCAGGTACTTAATTTCTTCATCTGTAAAATGGGTGTGGTGATGTACTACCTTCCATCAAGTTCTTAAAGGAGCTCTGGTAGCGTAGTGATTATGAATCGGACTGCTAACCTCACAGTCAGCAGTTAGAAACTACCAGCCATTCCGCCTGAGAAAGATGAGGCTTTCTGCTCCTGTAAAGATTTACAGCCTCAGAAACCCTGTGCAGGGTCACTGTGAGTTGGAACCGACTCCATGGCACATAACAACAACATCAAGTTTATAATATCTCTTAATAACACTTTCACTCAGCCGTATTTTCACAATATTTGTGAAAAGCAGCCGTATTGCAATAAAGATCTTTGGTGCCTCATGTTGATAAATTGTTATTAAGTGCCGTCAAGTTGATTCTTTGTGAGAGCAGAAAGCCTCGTCTTTGAGTGGCTTGTGGACTCAAACTGCCAATCTTGTAAGTTTTCAGTCCATTACTTATACTACAGAGAAATGAATGTATTATGGTTGTTGTTTCATATTGGTATATTATGGTTGTTGTTAAGTGTCTTCAAGTTGGTTCCAACTCATAGTGACCCTGCATAGGGTTTCTGCGTGCATCTTTATGGGAGCAAAAAGCCTCATCCTTCTACTGAACAGCTGGTGGGCTGAAACCACCGGCCTTGTGATTCGTAGTCCAGTGCTTATGCTACAGAGCCATCACACTCCCATATTACAGTTAAATACTTTCTATTTCCAAATACCTTATCTCTTTGGTTTTCCAGATTCCCTACTTAATGTTTTCAGAACTGCTTTTTTTGCTTTATCAGTTAGAAAAACAGAACAGGTAGGATCTTCTAATCTTTTCTTAGTTTTCTTCTAAATTCTGTCATGTTATTAATAACGGATCAGTGCTGCAGAACAATGCACTTGACCACAAGGTCAATTTGAACTATAGCGTTGGTGGTTCAAACTCACCAGTTGCTCCTCGGAAACCCTATATGGGGTTGCTGTGAGTCAGAAGTGACTTGACAGCATTTAACAACAACAACAAACAGTAAAAGAAATAACCAGGATTCAAAGACTGTTGTTAAATCCTGCATTCTTTCTGCTTGGTATGGTGGGGCAAGGAACATCCTCTAATAATCAGCTGATTTCAGTCTTGTTAACAGTGAGTACCAGGTGATTTGCCTGCCATTGTTTATCAATTTCTCCAATGAGAAAAGTGCTGCAAAGCCTCAGTTCATAATGTCTGTGGTCCATTAGATTTAGTGTTTTCGTTTTTAATAAAATTTCCTAGTCAATCTTTTTCCAGAGATGCAGCATAGTAAATTATGATCCTAACTGAGCAGTTCTACTCTGCTACACATGGGGTTGCTGTGAGGTGGGAGCTGACTTGATGGCAGCTAACAAAAATGACTGTAATTCCAACCTCAAATACATGGCCATTGAGCCAATTCCAACTGATAGTAACGTTATAGGACATAGAAGAATTCCTTAGGGTTTTTGAAACTATAAATCTTTTTTTTTTTTTTAATTGTGAATTGGGTGAAGGTTTACAGAGCAGATCATCAGTTTTATATTAATCTATA
>NW_006408534.1:3628382-3634704 GCF_000296735.1 Chrysochloris asiatica | reverse complement strand
ATACTGAGGACTGCTATCCAAAGGCATTGTGATCTTGCATGACAATGCACATCCACACACCTCTGCCCACACTGTTGACACTGTAAAAGCTTCACTTTGAGGTGTTAAAGCATCCTCCCTATAACCCTGATCTTGCTCCATTGGACTTTCACCTGTTTGGTCCCCTGAAAGCAGCCCTTCACGACGAAGATTCACCTCGGATGAAGTGAAAACAGTGGTGCATTCATGGCTCGAAGTTCAGCCTAAGCCATTTTAAAATAAGGGAATATGAAAGTTTATTGACAGGTGGACAAAATGTAGTGAAAACAAGGACATTATGTGGGAAAATATATTTGTGTTTTCTAAAAGCCTATTGAAATAAATTCTACAGACAGAGGGCGGATAATTTTTTATTCATCCTTGTATATTAGATACCAGTCACATCCCCAAGTAGATTCCTTTCCTTCTGAGTGGCTGTTCATAGCAGATCTCATATCAGATCTCATTAAAGGGTATGACTACATCATTATACAACTGCCAAACTGTATCAAAGCTGCCAAGCCACTGAGACTCATAGTCTTGCCAAGTTGACACACCACCTTACACAAAACCTAGACCCTAAACTCAGGATACTTTTTGGCAAGTTGGTGCTTCTTTGAGAATAGGTGGTTTTGTGGGGTAGTGGGTTCAGAGCTACAGAATCCCTGAATGGACTTTAAGTGTCTTTGGGGGTGGGAGGCTTGTTGTTGTTGTTGTTAAGTGCTGTCAATTCAGTTGCCAATCAACAGTGAGCCCGTATAAGGTTTTCCTAGGAGCAGCTGGTGAGTTTGAACCATCGACCTTGTAGTTAAAACTGACTTTGTGGTCCAGTGCTTATCCTAAAGTGCCAAATCCTAGAATGGACTTTTTTTTGTGATTGGGGTGGGAGGCTTAGCCTTGTTACATGGAACCTCAGTACCATAAAAAAATAGCATTCCAAATATTGAAAGCATCTAGCATTGGTGTTGTTGGACTTGCTGTTAGTGTGGTATTCGTAGGAAAAAATGTAAAGAAGAAAATATATCCAGTATATGTAGTAAATCCACTCACTTTGATCCAGATTTAGTTCAGCAATTATAACATATGAAGAGGTATGGTTAGTTTGGGCTATTTGTGATCAGTTATTCAAGTTATAGTAAATCTACTATGTTAAAACTCAGGGTGACTTTAATGACAGGTATTCTTTATTTTCCATCTTTCTAGCATCCAAACATATCTAACCCACTGTTTAGATAAGGTAATTCTACTTTATAGGCCAAGAGTGAGGAATAAAAACCTATAAGTGAATGCAACACACTTCCTTCTAGCTGCTCATTCAACAGGCCCTATAGTGAAATGGCAAAGAGCCTTTATTCAAAGGAGAGGAGTCAGGCTGTGGTAACACAGACGGATTTTTCACAACATGCAGAAGTGTGTATAAACAGATAGGTTTCAGTCAACAAGTAGCTTATTCAGGCATGTGCTCAAATATAGTAGTCCATTCATTAGTCAAGCGTTTCCACTAATCTCAAGACTATACTAATAAAAGAGTAATCCCTTATGGGCTAAAGGTAGTGTTGGTTTGCTTTACCTTGGTCTTTCACAGACCAAGGCCTTATCATTGTGACTACATTGGGTTTTCTCCACATGAACTTAAAAGCTGAGTATTTCTTTTCATATTTTCTTGAGAAAATACACAGCAAATTATACACCAATTCAGTAATTTCCACATGTACCATTTTAGTGGCAATGATTTCTTTGATCAATTTTTCTCACCCTCCTTTTCTGGGTTGTTCTTCTCCCCATTAACATAATTTTAGTGCCCCCTAAGTTTCCTATCTAATCATTTGGGTTGCTGTTATTAATTAGATCTCATACAGATCATTCTTAAAAGCACATAGTGCTCAAGGCAGACGTAGCTTGTGCTACATAAATGACTGTTTGGTTTTAAGAAGACTTAAGGGAACGTTTTTGGTTTAAGGTTTAAAGATTATCTCAGGACAATATTTTCAGGGGTTTATCCAACCTTCATGGTTCCAGGAAGTGTGGAATTCATGAAACATTGAAATTCTGCTCTACATTTTTTCCCTTTTGATGAGAATTCTTTTATAGAATCTTCAATCAAAATGTTCAGTAATGGTAGAACCATCAAGTTCTGCTTGTCTCATGGCAAAGGCAGTTATTTATGAAGGCAATCAGGCACACATTTCTTATCTTTCTCAGTCCTGACTCTCCTTGCTCGGTTGCTCCAGGTAAATAGAAACCAATTGTTATGCCGTGGATGACTGCTTGCAAAGCTTGCAAACCACCGAGTTGGTTCTGACTCATACTGACCCCGTGTGGGGTTTCTGAGATTATAAATCTTCAAGGGAGCAGAAAGTCTCACCTTTCTACTGAACTGGTAGATTTGAACTGCTGATCTTGCAGTTGCTGATGCAGCTCCTTATCCACTACTCGACCAGGGAGCTTTATGACCCCAGAGACTACGTAACAACTAGGAGGTAGAATAGAAGTACTGAGCACCTTATGAGGACAATAAACTGGGATGACCCATGAAACAGTGACCCTAGACCTCCAAACCAAGAAACCAAATCCCATGAGGTGTTTGATAATAGGCGGCCTCAGCAGCTACCCTTTTTTTTTTGGTCATTGTAAATAAGTCCATCACACAGCTGTTGTCAATTCAACTTTTCACAGCAATTACTTCAATCAGCTGTGCAATACTACCCTTAGTATGATATTTTCATCACTGTTAACTTCCCCTCTACCTCCTCCTTCCCATCCCTGGTAACCACTAATCAGTTTTGGCCTGTACACATTGGCTTTTTTTTTTTAAGTCTTTGTTATGTATGTAAGGTTATACAATGTTTGTCCTTTTGTAATTGACTAATTTCACTCAGCATAATGTCTACTAAATCCACCTATATTGTAGCATGTATCAAGACTTCGTTTTCCTCCTAGCTGAGTAGTCCATTTTATGTGTGTATTACATTTTGTTTATCCATTCAACTGTTGATGGGCATTGAGGGTGTTTTCACCTTTTGACTGTTGGGAGTAGTTTTCAGTTAGCATTGGCATGCAGGTCTCTGTTCGAGGCTCTGCTTTCAAGTCTGCTGAGTATAATACCTGTGAGTGTAACTGCTAGGTTGTATAGATTGGCCCAGTGGCAGCAATAGTGGCCTCAAGTGGAACAGGAATTGTGAGGATACGGTAACATTGGGCTGTGCTTCATTCTGATATGCAGAGGATCCCTATGAATTGGAACTGACTTGATGGCACCTAACAACCATAATGGTAGTCCTATTTTAAATTTTTTTGAGAAATCACCACACTAGCTCCATGACAGCTATACCATTTTGCATTCCCATTTCTTTTCATATTTTAAGAAATTGCACTAGTGGGCCAAGAGATACTTTTTACTCTGTATGTATAGCTAGCAGCCATGCTGATGTAGAAATAAATTGTGTTACATTTGTCCATATGTGTGTTCTCCTTGCTTTTACATGAAATACCTCTTTCATACTTGTTAATAATAGCAGATTTGAGATTTTATTTTTTCCTTAGACTTTATGATCAATAGTAAGCTAATGTTAAATTTTGAGAGTATCTGCAAACCCTTACTTCAGTGCTTTAATTTTCATGTCGATCTGGTTTCTTTCTTGGTCTGGGCTGTAGCAAGGTCTTGCCCATTATTCAGAGCTAGCTGTACTAAGTTCACTTAGCACAACATCAGGACTTCTCTCTTGCCAATGACGTCAGCATTCTCTTCCTCCTTATTATTATAACTTCTTATAAACTGCGGTGACCTGTGAGGCAACCACACCATCTCTTGGCTTTGTGCCAGCATTGTGATCTATGAAAAGGGAGCCCTGCCAAGGAAGACAGAGCGGAAACTGATATTATGAAAGTGGTCTTCAGAATGGTGCATATCAGATCTTTGGATCTTTTGTGGTATTGCCAGGAAGGGTTGTTGTTGTTGTTAAGTACCGAGGAGTTGGTTCCGACTCATAGTGACCATACACAGGGTTTCCGAGACTGCATATCTTTACGGGAGCAGAAAGTCTCATCTTTCTCCTGCGGAACAGCTGGTATTTTCGAACTGCTGACCTTGAGGTTAGCAGCGAGATTTGTAACCACTACGCTACCAGAGCTCCTTGCCAGGAAGGGTTGTTGTTAAGTGCCGTCAAGTCGATTCCGATTCATAGTGACCCTGTACAGGGTTTCCAAGGAGCAACTGGTGAGCTTGAAGCCCAACCTTGCAGTTCAAACGGTTTTGCAGTCTGGCGCATTAACCCACAGCACTACACCAGGAGTGGGAGGTAAATCATATAAGTGTGTTAAGGAGCTGACCCAGGCATTGCTAACTTTGCCCAGAGGAAGTCTTCACTGGACCATCAGTATCTATAGGCACACAGAGATTGTGGCAGTACTGCTGCTCACAGACAGGGACATGCTTCTTGAAGACTCTATTACTGTAAGACTCAAGGTAGTCTCTTAGCCTCTCTGAACCTCAGTTTCCTTACCTGTCACCTGTGAGTGAGCCACACTACACAGGGATATTATAAAGATCAAATGAGATGATGCTTTGAATGTAAAAATGTTAAATAGAAATACAGTGACAAAGAACAGTTCTGTTAGAAGCCAAAAGATTATCATAGCTTTGATAATAAGCATGCACAGAACATATTCTGTCCTCCACTCGGTAGCCTGATGTCATTCTTTGTTGCTGGACCACATGACATTGAAATGTTGTGATTCTTTGTGGTTTCATTGCATAGCAACCTTTCCCCCATTTCTGGTTACCCCAATTCCTTAAAGAGATCTAGGCTGTAAGTGAGAATAGGGAAAGGGATGAAGGAAAGACGTGTGATGGGATTTTTATGAAGTGAAGGAGAAAAAGAACCAAGTTTCTATCATCAGGATTTCTCAGGCTGGTGCAAGAAAAAGAAAGAAAAATGATGATGAGGGGAAACAGGCAGAAAGATGATGAAATGGGGAATTGACTGACTGGGATGAACTCAGAGGGCTTAAACTCCTGGACTTAGGCCCAGCTTCACAGCTTCCTAGCTGTGATCACACCTGAGCCTCTGCTGCTCTCCGCCCTCAGTTTCCTCCGCTCTAAAATGCAAACACCTGCCTTCCAGACCAGACAAAATTGCTGTGGGGATCAGATGATAGATGTGGAGTATGTGAACTAATTCATGTACACAATTAGTTCTTGTTATGATTGAGAGAAAGGGGCATTGTGGATGGTTCTGTCAGGCCCCGGGGGCTGGTGCAGTCTCTGGATGGGTGCATCCAGTCGCTTGGCTCCAGTTTCTTTAATCCCCACAGGGGTCATGACTCTGATTTATGAAACAATGCTGCAGAATCTCTCCCTTTTTCCCTGTACCCTCTACCAGTGTACTTACTGAAATCAGTTTGGCCTAGAGGATGTCTGGTGCCAGGGCTGATAAAAGCCATCTTGGTATTTTAATAGCCGTCTTGTCAGAAGACCTATTTATGCCCTTGTAGTTCTCGCTTTCTTTCTCTTTCTGTCTTTTTACTTTATTTCTTTCTTTTCTGTCACACTCACAACAACAACAGAACTTCAGTGGGCTTTGCATATACAGTTGTTTTCCTTGACCACCATCAGTAGGACATAAGCATTGTTTTTTGTTTGTTTGTTTTCAGAGTTGTTTTCGTTGATTGCCATTGAGTCATTTCTGACTCATAGAAATTCTCTGAACAACAGATCAAAACAGTGCCTGGTCCTGCACCAGACTCACAATTGTTGTCACAGTTGAGGCCATTGCTGCTGCCACTGTGTCAATCCATCTCATTGGGAGTCTTGCTCTTTGTCATATACCCTCCACTTTACCAAGCATGATATCCTTCTCCAGGGACTGTTCCTTCCTGATAGCATATCTAAAGTATGAGAGGCCACATGTTACCATCCTGGCTTTTAGGGTTCTAGCTGCAGTTCTTCCAATACAGATAGATTTGTTTGTTCTTCTGGCAGCCCGTGGTACTTTTATTATTCCTCTCCAACAGTATAATTGCACTGATTCTTTTAAGGTTTTCTTTATTCATTTTCCAACTTTCCCATGCATATGGGGAGATTGAAAAAACCATGGTGTGGATCAGGCACACCTTAGTGCTCACACTGACAGTTTTGCTCTTGAGCTCTTTAAAGAGGTCTTATATAGCAGATTGGCTTAATGCAATATGTCATTTGATTTCTTAACTGCTGCTTCCATGAATGTTAATTATGGGTCCCAGTTAAATTAAGTCTTTGACAACTTCAATTTTCATTTTTCATTTATCAATATTATTATCTATTATT
>NW_006408534.1:3623295-3628129 GCF_000296735.1 Chrysochloris asiatica | reverse complement strand
GTCTATGTACAGGTTCCTTGTGAGTACAATGAAGTGTTCTGGAATACTCATTCTTCACAATGTTATCTGTAATTTGTCATGATCTACACATTCAATAGTCTTTGCATAGTAAATGAAACACAAGTAAACATCTCTTTGGTGTTCTCTACTTTCAACCAAGACCCATCTGACATCAGCAGTGGTATTCCTCGTTCCACGTCTCCTTCTGAATCCAGCTTGAATTTCTGGCATTTCTCTGTTGATGTACTGTTTCAAAAGTTTTTGAATTACCTTCAGTAAAATTTTAATTCATGTGATATTAATTATAGTGTTCAATGATTTTTGTGTTATGTTGGGTCAGCTTTCTTTGGCATGGGTACAATATGGATCTCTTCCAATCAGTTGACTTCCAAATTTCTTGTTCTAGATGAGTGAACTCCTTCAGTGGTACATCGGTGTATTGAAAGATTTCAATTTGTGTTCCAGTCAACTCCTGGAGCCTTGTTTTTTGCCAGTGACTTCAGTACACCATGGACTTCTTCCTTCAGTAGCATTGGTTCTTGATCATATGCTACCTTTTGAAATGGTTGAATATCTACCGTTTCTTCTTGGTATTGTTACTCTTGTATTATTTCCATCATCTTTTGATGCTTTCTGCATCATTTAATATTTTGCCCATAGAATCCTTCAGTATTTCAAATTTAGGCTTGAGTTTTTCTTCAATTCTTTTAGCTTAAGAAATGCTGAGTGTGTTCTTCCCTTTTGGTTTTCTAACACTAGATCTTTGCACATTTATTTGTAATACTTGGCTTCATTTTCTTTAGCTGCCCTTTGAAATTTTCTGTTCAGCGCTTTTACTTCCTCATTTCTTCCAGTTACTTTAGCTTCTTTATACTTAAAAACATGTTTCAGAGTCTCTCCTAACATCCATTTTGGTCTTTTCTGTCTTTTTAATGACCTTTTGCTTATTTCCTGTATGATGTTTTGATGTCATTCCACAACTCTTCTGCACTTCAGTCATTAGTGTATAATGCATCAAATCTGCTCTTCAGATGGTCTCTAAATTTAGATGGGATATACTCAAGGTCACATTTTAACTGTTGTGCACTTGTTTTAATTTTCTTCAGCTTCAGCCTGAACTTACAGATGAGCAATTGTTGGTCAGTTCCACAGTTCCCTGGCCTTGTTTTGACTGAAAAGCTTCCACCAGCTCTTCCCACAGATTAAGTCAGCATGTAGTCATTTCGATTCCTGTGTATTTCATCTGGTGAGATCCATGTGTATAAATGCCATTTATGTTGTTTAAAAAGTTATTTGCAATGAAGAAGTCATTGGTCTTGCAAAATTCTGTCAGGCAATCTCCAGCATCATTTCTATCACCAAGGCCACATTTCCCAACTACTGATTCTTCCTCTTTGTTTCCAATTTTCTCCTTCCAGCCATAGTCATTATCAATGCATCTTGATTGCATATTTGGTCAGTTTCAGACTGAAGAAGTTGGTAGAATTCTTTAATTTCATCATCACTGACTTTAGTGGTTGGTCCCTACATTTGATAATAGTGGTATTAACTATTCTTACTTGTGGAGTCCTAGTGTGACGTTGTGGGTTAATGCACTGGACTGCCAAGTTGGTTTGAGCCACAAAGTTGGTGATTTAAGTTCACCAGCTGCTCCTTGGAAACCCTATGCAGAGTTCCTATGGATTGGAATCGACTCTGTGACACTTAACAGCAACAGTAACAGGTTGTTACTTATAGGCATATGGATATTATCTTATCACAGACAGCATAGTCTCCAAGATAGATCTTGAAATGTTCTTTTTGACAATCAATGTAATGTCATTCCTCTTCAATTTGTTATTCCTGTTATTATAAACCATATGATTGTCAGATTCAAAATTGCCAATGCCAGTCCATTTCTGTTCACTTATGTCTAGGATATCGATCCATTTCATTTTTGACAGTTTCCAATTTTTCTAGCTTCATACTTGGTAATTTTACGTCCAGTTTATTAATGATGGTTGCAGCTGTTTCTCTTCATTTTGAGTTATGCCCATCAGCAAATGAAGGTCCCAAAAGTTTTACTCCATTTAGGTTATTATCTGTTTTGAGGAATCAGCTCTTCTCAGTCACATTTTGAGTTCCTTTTAACTTGACAAGCTCATCTTCCAGCACTATATCTGACAATTTTCTGTTGCTGTTCATGTTTTCATCTTCTGGTACTATATCTGACAATGTTCTCCTGTTATTCATAAGGTTTTCGGTGGCTAAAGATTCAGAAGTAGTTGACCCTTCCTTCCTAGTCTGTCTTAGTCTGGAAGATCCATTGAAACCTACTTATCATGAACAACTGTGCTGGTGTTTAAAATACTTGTGGCATAGTTTCCAACATCACAGCAACACAAAAGCCACCACAATATATAACACACTGTCAAACAAGTGATGGTTTTCTGAGTAGGCATGCCCTAATCAGTGTTCACCTTTCCTCCTTTAAAGAAGTGCCTAAGTGTTCCACATTCATTGTCATAACATTAGACAATACAAATGTTGTAGTTGCTGAGTGCTATCAAGTCGGTTCTGAGTCATAGCAACCTTTATAGGGTTTCCAAGGCTGTAAATCTTTGCAGGAGCAGAAAGCCTCATCTTTCTCCTGCCGACCTTGTGGTTCACAGTTCTGTGCTTAACCTACAAAACCACCATGCTCCGAAAATACATATAATCCCAAAGAAAAAATTTAAAGCATACAGAATTCCATCTGCAAGAAGATAATCATGTTAATAACTTCCGTATATCCTACCAGATTGTTTCTTACATTTATAAATATAAGAGAGATTAGATTTTTCTTTTTCTTTTTTTTCCTAAACTTAATTAAGCCTTTAAATAAGATATATAGAAACAGGCCTGTGCTTAATAATGTGGGACTCAGGCCCTGAGTACAAATGGTGGTCCATATACTAGGCATCTAAATATTTTAAAGTTTTAAGTCAAGCTAAGGAATGGTCAAATTAAATTTATTTATTCATTTATATTGAGGAATATAAATATTCCACTATAATGACCAGGAAGATAATTTTTAAGTCGAGAACTTTTGAACACCTGAGAATTCCCCTCCAGAACAGGGTGGTCCTGGAAGGTCCAGCCCTCCTCCTCATCTCACCCTGTAGTGCACACATCAACATACCCCAGATGCACATGTAAGGACTGTCCACAACACCCTGATGGCTGCCCACCAGGGTTAGGAGTGTGCAGACCAGAGGACACTCTGCTCTTAGGAATGTGACCAGGAGAAGGCCTACACAAATCCAGGAGAAGGTCCACACAGATCCTAGATGCAGACTGCAAGCCTTTGGGCAAGGAACTCTAGAAGGTGAAGGTAGTAAAGGCCCCAGGTAGACCTTTAAGTAAAGGGTATCTGGAGGAGGGACAGAGAGGATCTTTTAAAGTGAGATGCCCAGGATAAAGGTCTTGCTGGAATTTAAGGGTGGTACTGATAGGAAAGGAGTCCTGGTGTGACACTATAGAATAAGCCCTGGGATGCAATGCTAATCTGAACCGCAAGACCAGCGATTCAAACCCACCAGTTGCTCCTTGGCAACCCTACAGAGGGTCGCTATGAGTTGGAACCAACTTGATGGCATTTAACAGTACAACTGATGGTAAAATGGCGTCAAAGAAACATTCAACTATAGGACTTTTGGAGAAGAAAACTTACCCTCACTCTTTAATTTTCTTTCTTTCTTCAAAGGTGGAGTAAAGGTCAGACTGTCCTGTAATAAACATGTAATAACAACAAAGAATATGCTGCCACAGTACCTGACCTTTATGTTTCAAATGAAGATAATACATAAGCTCTTTTTAAAAATGAGAAAATAAATGTAATTGTTTACCTTCCAGTACATGAAAAAAAAAAAAAAGAAGAAGAAAGTAATTTCCCCTTTCTTCCCACACTCCTACTTCTCTTTTCCTTCCTTTTCAGTTGTCTATTTCACATGTCAGGAAAGAAAGGAAAATAAGGAATTCTTCAAGCCCTTCTCCATTCATTTACTCCAAGAGCACAGGTGTGTCTTAAGGAATACTACCAGCTCAAATCTCTCCTGCTCTCTCAGGCAGCCTGTGTACCTGCCTGCCTGTGAAGAGAACACAGAAGGTGTGTCCTCTTCACAGCTCTGCTCTTTCCGTGTAGCACACTTGAGTTAAGATCCAGGCTTATCTAAAAGATGGCCCCCTTCTCTGTTCTCACTGATGGGAAGGCACTTCTGTCTTGTAATATCTGCTCTTTAATCCCATACTTCTCTTTGTGTAGCTCAACCCAAGAACTAGACTTTAGAAGAAGTATCATGGAGCCCAACTGTGATCACACATCTAAATGGTAAGATATATTTGGATTTCCATCTGTCTGAGTTCAATGTCTACACTTCAATTGGTTTTAAAATCAATTTTGGTTAATTAGAATACAAATTACTAGATTCAAGCCCTAACTGTGTTCATTGGGTTCAATCTGGTGGATTTTTAACCAGAACTATGAATCAGAATCGTGTGAAGAATTTTACCCACACACAACACCACCAAAACCCTTGTTTCAATCTTTATTCAATTCATATTCTTATTCAATCCTTATTTAATTCATATTCACTAGGCCTGAACATGTGTTACTTTTAAAACCCTAATGGTGATTCTGATATGTCTCTGTGTTTAAGAATTACTAAACCTCATTGAGTTTTATAAAATGAAAATAATTTCTGTTTTGCTTACATACAATAAGGATTACATTTTAAAAATACACTGCTTATTTAAGCATTATTTACTAAGAATAATGATCTAGTCCTGTTTATAGTTTGGTGCTATAGGATAAGCG
>NW_006408534.1:3612858-3618780 GCF_000296735.1 Chrysochloris asiatica | reverse complement strand
CTCATAACCACTATGTACAGAGCTCCTAGATATAGTATATATTTGGTATAAAATACAAAAACAATGATCAATTTTAGTTGCCAGAAGTACATCTTGAACAATGAAACACAAGGAAAAGATAGCAAGTAAGGCTCTATCCTAGAAGCCAAGGAATGCCAGAAAGGTCTGGGGCTACAGAAATGGAAAGAGGCAAGGTATAATCTTTCCCTCAAGCTAAGAGAGAGAAAGACTGTAGCTCTGTCAGTTTTCTGAATTCAGACTTCTAGCCTCCAGGACTGTGAGAAAATAAGTTTTTGTTCCCGGATTTGTGGTATTTCTGTCATAGTACAATGAAACTAAGACAGAATTTGCTAGCAGGAAGCAGCGTTCTGCTCTGACAAATACCTATGATTTGGAAGAAGTTTTGGAACTGGGTAGTTGGTAGAGGCTGGAAGAATTTCCATGTGCTTGATTCTAAGAGTCCAGATTACTTTGAAGAAGCTGTTCGCAGAACTATGGACATTAAGAGTCATTCTGATGAGAGCTCAGATGGAAATATGGAGAACTGTGTGGAAAGCTTCAATCATCAGAACAGAATATTGCTACAAATATGGATAGTAAGTGTGCTTCTCATGAGGCCTTAAGGGAAAAAGGTAGGTATGTTATTGGACGCCGGAGGGAAAGAAATCCTTATTATAAGGTGGCAAAGAATGAAGCGGAATTATTTAGAATGTTTTGTGGAAAGTAGAACTTGAAAGTGGTGAACATGGATATTTGGCTGAGAAGATTTCTGAGCAAGCTCTTGAAGGAGGAGCATGGTTTCTCCTTGCTGCTAATAGTAAAATGAAGAAGGAACAAGATGACTTTATGGGTGAATTATTAAACAAAATAAAATAAACAACAAACCCAAAGACCAAAAATTCTGGTGTAAAAATGAAAGCATGCTCAGGAGAGGAAACATTGCAAGTGGTTTGATTGCGTAACCATTTGCTAAAGAGATTAGGTAATTGATCTATGGTTCAAATATCTGCCACAGCAGAAACACTTCCAATCTAGACTCAAGGGGACAGAGACAGAACAAAATGAAGGAAAGCTTCATTTTGGAAGTTTTCTGGAAATGAGATGATGGAGCAACTTGACAGCAAGCATCGGTCTTTCTCTAAGAAGAAGAGAGGATTTTCCTGGAGCCGTTCAGAGACCAGCAGGGCTGCCTGCATAAGCACAGGCGGTGAAGAGGGCAACAGGAGGCTTTAGAGTGTAGGTCCACCACCTAGAATTCAAAGGATGGGGCCATCATCCCAGTTCCGGAGATAAAGGGAAGGGGACACTGAAACAGTGAGTTGAGAAAAAGTTCCACCTGGAGCTGAAGAGACAGGGTCTCTACTCAGAGCAGGGAAGCTACTACCCAGAATCTGGAGGGTGGAGCCGATGCTCCAAGAACAGAGGTTGGAACCAACACTAAGATGGAACTGGAAGACATAATTCTTTTCAAGCCTTAAGATCTAATGATGCCCTGCTGGGTTTCATTCTTGCTTCGTCTGAACGACACCTTCTTTCCATCCATTTCCCCCCTTTTGGAATAGGAATGTATACCCTGTTCTTGGACCACCATTGTATTACGAATGCAGATAATTTGTATCCTAGGTTTCCTAATGTGCTGTACTGCAAGGTCAGTTTGAAACGCAAGGTCGGCAGTTCAAGATCACCAGCTGCTCCTTGGAAACCCTATACAAGGGCACTATGACTTGGAACTGACTCAACAGCAATTAACAACAACAACAAGGTTTCGCTATTGTACAGATGGAAAGGAATTTTGCCTTAGGATGGAGCACAGTCAGAGTCTTGATTTAGATGATTCAGAAGAGGAGATTTTGGACCAAGAGTGGGTGCTTAAATGATTTAAGGGCTTTAGAGATGCTGAGATGGGTAAATGTATTTTGCACAAGGGAAAGCCATGATGAATTCTGGAATGCAGATCATTATGGATTTAATTGCATTTCCTCAAAATAGATGTTGAACACCTGTGAATGTGACCTTGTTTGGTGTTTACGAATGTTATCAGTTAAGTTAACAACATCATTCCGGAACAAGGTAGGTCCTAGAACATTCTAAGTAGTGTCTTATAACAAGTGACTCAGATAGATACCATGTGATGATGGAAGCAGATGCATCTTTACAGAGCAAAGTAATGCCAAGGCTTGCTAATGACTTCCAGAAATTGGGGGAGAGGCATGGAAGAGTTACCATCTCAAAGCCCTAGAAGGAACTGTCAAAACTGAGACCTTAATTTGGAATTCTAGCCTTCATAACAGTGAGAAATTAATTTCTATTCTTCAAGGTCACCCACTTTGTGTTATTATGTTGTTGTAGCCTTAGTAGACTTAAACTATCTAGAAATAAGTTTCTGGATAAAACATTTTAAAAATTAAATAGCCTTTAAAATACATGACTGGATTTATAGAAAGAGAAATTTTAGAGGCCATAGAATATGACTCCAGAGAGGTAAATGAATCCTAAATCTGGTATGTGCTATGAAACACCTACGAATTCCTGAGAGGTAAATGTGGGTATTATTGGCTGACCATATATAGGCTAGGAGCTCTGGTAGTGTAGTGGGTATGAGTCGGACTGTTAATCTCATGGTCAACAGTTCAAAATGACCAGTAGTTCCATGGGAGAAAGATGAGGCTTTCTACTCCTATAAAGATTTACAGCCTCAGAAACTCTGTACAGGGTCACTATGAGTCTGAACCGACTCCAGGGCACATATCCACCACCACTACCATACTTAGGCTGAACCGTCACTTATCTGTCAGTTTATTGCACTGTGGTGGCTTGTGTGTTGCTGTGATGCTAAAAGCTATGCCACCAGTATTTGAAATGCTAGCAGGGTCACCCATGGTGGATACTTCTCAGCAGAGCATTGAGACTAAGACAGACTAGGAATAAGGAGAAGTAGACACCTTCTGAAAAGTTAGCCACTGAAAACCTTATGAATAGCAGGAAAACACTGCCTGATACGTGCTAGAAGATGAGTCTCTCAGCTTGGAAGGCACTAAAAATAAGACAGGGGAAGAGCTGCCTCCTCAAAGTAGAGTTGACCTTAATGAAGTGGATGGACCAAAGCGTCTTTAAAATGAGAAGAACCCATTACAATCATCCATTAATATTTGAAACATGGAACCTACGAAATATGAGTATAGAAAATTTATAAAAAATGAAATGGATTGGCTTTTACAAGAACAAGCAAGTTGTTCACTGAGGAGCCATTAAGGTAAGCAGTCAAGTCCCTTTAGGACAAACCTGCCTGCAAGACTGAAACTCAAAGGGAACACACGAACAGGCATGTATGCTTGATGGTGAGTGCATTGGTATGCATTTGAGTGGAAGAGGGATAAAGTCAGTAATGAAGATATGAGCTGAATTTGACCATATCCCATAGACTCCTGTTGACCTCGAGATGAAAGAGAGAAGTGAAAGGCCTGGTTGGTCTGAAGTTTGGGGAGACTTGGGAACTCCTGAGTCCATGGACATTGACCTAGCCACAGAGGGCTAGAGCTGAGAGTGAAGTCCAACTGATATGAAGCAAGGGACATGCACAAGATTGCCCAAGCTTTCTTGATGACCAGAGCTTGACTAGAGGAAGATAAGGGCATTTGATAAAGGAAGTACGTATAAATTGCTACAGTTTGATTAACTTGACCTATAGTTATGGATGTAGTAGCTCAAAATACCAACCAAGAGTGAAGGAGTCTTCAATTCAAGAATCAATCCTATACTGTCAGTATATAGGGTTGAATGGGACGGGCAACTTAGACACTGTATAAGGAGCTCTGGTAGCGTAGTGGTTATGAATTGGGCTGCGAACCTCAGGGATAGCAGTTAGAAGCTACCATCTGTTCTGCAGGAGTAAAATGAGGATTCTGCTTCCGTAAAGATTTATAGGCTCGGAAAGCCTGTACAGGGTTGCTTATGAGTTGGAACCGACTCTACGGCACATCACAACAACAACAACAACCTAAAAAAAAGGGGGGGGGACTATAAATGCATGGTTTACAAGTTTTCAAGAGGAAGTTTAGTTTCAGAGTGGGGGGGAGGAGGTAGAATCCCCACTGAATAGTTTTCATCTTGTCTAGATGGGTCTGTGAAAGGAGATGGAGATAGGATTGGTTTAATTCAATAGTGAGTAATTGTTATTATGACTAATTGAGATTGTCACAACTATAAAGGTAGAAGTTTTATAACACAAAAGGAGGAGTAATTAATCTTACATTCCAGGAACAGAGGACTCTAAGACCATCAAGGGAGACAAGCATGAGTGGAATGTGGGATCTTAACTAGAGAAGCAGCGATACCAGAGATGGAGGCGACATGGAGAAAGAGAGCAGCTGAGGGCTCTAGACTCATGGGAAGAGAGGGTCTAAGAGCTGGTGGCCAGGAGGCAGACTTGCAGAATGTGCCCTTTGTTGGTTTAAATTATTATATGTGCCTGAGTGTTTAAAAAAAAAAAAAAGAACTAAAATGAATAGAGACAAATACTGTTAACTGATGTTACATGGCGGGGATTATAATCTTTAATCACCATAATGAAACAAAGTATATGATTTGCTGAATGTGAAACTAATCATCTGCCCTGTAAACTTTCACTCAATTCACAATAAAAACTTAAAAAAAAAAAAAATCATTAAAAAGACAGGACAGAAAGAGGAGACCAAAATGGATGCCAGAAGAGACTCTGAAACTTACTCTATTTTTATGATTATTTTATGTTTGAGCTTTATTTCTTTTTATTATTATTGTGAATTGAGTAAAGGTTTATAGACAAGATCATCAGTTTTACATTCATACACTTTGTTTCATCTTAATGATTGCATTTCCCTCCATACTACAACAGTTGTCCCTCTTCCTCTCTGTGGTTGTTGTTAAGTGCCACTGAGTTGGTTCTAACTCATGGTGACCCTGTATAGGGTTTCCGAGGAACAACTGGTAGGTTTGAATTGCCAACTTTGTGCCTTACAATACAGTGCTGATCCTACAGCATCACACCAAAAGTCCCTGTGGTTACCCATGTACATAGATCCCCTTTCAAATTCTTATACACTTGTGGATATATATACCCTACTCTTCCATACCCACTCAGCCTGTCTCTCTGTCCATGTATCCGCACACAGAACACTGTTGTTCTAAGGTTGTGTATATATCACTACTTACCTCTATCCCCTTTAGCCCCTGTGTCTTCACTGATCTTCATCATTAATCTGACAACCTCCCTCTTCTTTTATATTGCCCTTCCCATCACCCACGTATACATGTGTATACTCTCTAGTTAGTGATTTACTCTCTCTTCCATCCCACCTATGGTAACCGTCAAAGAATGCTTCTTTTAGTATGAAAACTTTTTCTTGAGTTTTTACAATAGTGATCTCATACAGTATTTGTCCTTTTGTGATAGATTTTACTCAGCATAATGTTCTTCATGTTATGAGGTGTTTCACAGATTCACCATTATTCTTCAACCTTGCATAGTATGTATGTACCATAATATGTATGTTCACAGTGTGTATGTGCCAAAGTTTATCCACTCTTCCATTGAAGGACATTTAGGCTGTCCCATCTTTTTGCTGTTGTGAATAGTGCCATGAAGAACATCAGTGTGCATATATCTACTTGTGTCCTGGCTTTTATTTGTTGGGAATATATACTAAGTAGAGGAATTGCTGAGTCATACGGTATTTCTGTTTCCGCCTTTCTGAGGAAGTGACATATCCTTTTCTACAGTGGTTGAATCATTTTACATCCCACCAGCAATGTAGGAGGGTCCCAGTCTCTCCACACCCTCACCAGCATTTGTGGTTTTCTGTTTTTATGAACTTTGGTATTAATGCTGATTTGAGATTATAGCTCATTGTTGTTTTGATCTGCATCTTTCTAATGGCTAAGATG
>NW_006408534.1:3607411-3611943 GCF_000296735.1 Chrysochloris asiatica | reverse complement strand
AAATCAAATGACATATTGCATTAGGCAAATCTGCACAAGATCTCTTTAAAGTGTTCAAGAGCTAAAGATGTCAGTTTTGAGGACTAAGGTGTGTCTAACCCAAACCATGGTAATTTCAACAGCCTCATATGCATGTGAAAGTTGGACAATGAATAAGGAAGATCATAGAAGAATTGATGCATTTCTGTTATGCCTTTGGGGAAGAATAATAAAAGCACCATGGACTGCCAGAAGAACAAACAAATCCATGTTGGAAGAAGTACAGCCAGAATGCTCCTTATAAACCAGATGGCAAGATCTGGTCTCTCATATTTCAGACATATTATCAGGAAGAGCCAGTTCCTGGGGAAGGACCTCAAGCTTAGTAAAGTGGATGTTCAGCAAAATAGTGGAACACCCCCAGTGAGATGGATTGGCACGGTGGCAACAGTATTGGGTTCAAGCTTATCAGTGATTGTGAGGACTGGGCAGTGTTTCATTATGTTATTCATAAGGTTGCTATGAGTTGGAACTGACTGGACAGCACCTACCATCAACAGTAACAATGAGCAAGATAGGGCGTGTAGTGGTTAAAGAAGATAAGCACTGAATGTGAGTCACAAATTGGCGGTTCAAGTCTACCACTTAGTATATGGGAGAAAGATGAGACTTTCTGCCCCTGCAAAAATTTACAGCCTCGCAAACCCTATATAGGGTCTCTGTGAATTGGAATCGACTTGATGGTACTTAACAATAACAAGAACATGGGCAAAATATTGAATGAGCAGGAATCATCAAAAGAGGATATTTATTGTACCAAAAAGAATTGGTTGATGTTCAATCATTTCAACAGGTACCTTAAGATTAAGAACTAATAGTGTTGAGTGAAGAAGTCCAAGTGGCACTGAAGTTATTGATGAGAAACCAGGCTCTAGGAATCAATGGAATACAAATTGAAATTTTTAAACAAATTCATACAGTGTTAGAGGTTCTCACTCACCTATGCCAAGAAATTTGGAAAACAGCTGCCAGGCCAATTGATTGGAAGAGATCCATATTTGTGCTCATTTCAATAGTACAATTGGCTGAGCAGAATGTGGAAATAATAGAAAAATATCATTAATATCATTGTAAGTAAAATATTGTTGAAGATAATTCAAATCATTTGCAGTAATGTAACAACCGAGAGTTGTCAGAAAGTCAAGCTGGATTCAAAAAAGGAGGTGGAACGAGGGATGTCATTGTTGATTTCAGATGGATCTTGGCTGAAAGCAGAGAATACCAGAAAAATGTTTACTTGCGCTTTGTTGACTTTGCAAAGGTATTCATTGATGTGGATCATAAAAATTATGCATAACATTGTAAAAATAGATATTCTAGAATACTTAATGGTGCTTATGAGGGATCTAAAATTGACCAAGAGGCAGAGCAGGGGGATATTGAATGGTTTAAAATCAGGAAAGTTGTGCATCAGAGTTGTATCCTTTCACCATATTTATTCAGTCTATATGCTGAGCAAATAATATGAGAAGCTGGGTTATATGAAGAAGAATATGGCAGTGGAATTGGAGGAAAAGTCATTAACAACCTGTGATATGCAGATAGCACAACCTTGCTTGCTGGAAGCAGAGGACTTGAAATACTGATGAAGATACTGATAAATACTGATAAAGATCAAAGTATTTAGTATGGATTGCACCTCAATGAAAATCCTCACAAATTGACCAATAAATAATATCATGATAAATGGAGAAAAGATTAAAGTTGTCAAAGACTTCATTTTACTTAGATTCACAATTACTGCTCATGGAAGCAGCAGTCAAGAAATCAAGTGAAATATTGCATTGTTATATCTGCTGCAAATGACCTCTTTAAAGTGTTAAAGAGCGAAGATGTCACTTTGAGCATTATGGTGTGTCTAACCCAAGCCATGGTGTTTTCAGTTGCCTCATATGAACGTGGAAGTTGCACAGTGAATAAGGAAGACCAGAGAAGAATTGAGGCATTTGAATTATGGTGTTGCCAGATGTACAAATAAATCTGTCTTGGAAGAAGTATAGACAAAATGCTCCTTAGAAATGAGAATGGCAAGACTTAGCCTTTCCTACTTTGAACATATTGTCAGGAAGGATCGGTGTATGGAGAAGGCAATCATGCTTGGTAAAGGGGAGGTCAAGCAAAAATAAAAGGAGGAAGAATTGACACAGGGGGAGCAACAAATATAACATTACATAACAATTTTGAGAACCAGGCAGTGTTTACTTCTGTTGTGCGTAGGGTTGCTATGAGTCAGAACCAATTTGATGATACTTAACACTACCAACAGCATGCTTAGGGCCAGGGAACAAAGTTTAAGATTTATCAAAATAGGAGATTAGACTAAAGATCTTCTGTATCCAAGATAAACGTCAAAGAGAGACATTGTTAGGATCCTTATCAATCTCACACTTGACTCTAACTTGACGGGAGAGAAATACCTTCCTTGATAATTCCTAACCACTAATATTCAAATTATTATTCTCAGTATGACCTAACCCTGTTAGTTTTGTCATACTGTGCTGGCTTGCATGTTGCTTTTGTGCTGGAAGTGACCATGAAAAATGCAAAAATGTCTAGCTACTAGTAAGTATTTTATACACTACTAATTTTTGCCAGATACAGAATATATAATATAATATGTTGTTGTTATGTGCCGTGGAGTCGGTTCCGACTCATAGCGACCCTACACAGGGTTTCCAAGGCTGTAAATCTTTACGGGAGCAGAAAGCCTCATCTTTCTCCCGTGGAACAGCTGGTAGTATCGAACTGCTAACCTTGCGGCTTGCAGCCCGATTCTTAACCACTACACTACCAGAGCTCCTTAAATATATATATATATATATATTATGACTAAGGAAATAAAAGAGGAGAGGAAATCAAAGTTGAACAAGGTAAAGAAGAATACAGAAAGTTTCAGAAAGATTTGAAGTCAAATTGACATTAGGAACTGAGTAAACCCCAAACTCATAGCAACCCTATGTAGGACAAAGTAGAACTGCCCCATAGGGTCTTAAAGTTTTTAATCTTTATGGAAACTGACTGCACATCTTTCTCCGATGGAATGATTGGTGGGTTTGAACCACTGACATTTCAATTAGCATCCAAGTGGTTAACCACCATGGCACCAGGGCTTCCTTAGGAACTAAATTGTTGTGGTGGTTGTTGTTAAGTGCTGTCAAGTTGCTTCTGACTCATAGTGACCCTGTATAGGGTTTCCAAGGAACAGCTGGTGGGTTTGAGCAGCTAGCAGTCCAGTACTTACTCTACATAGGCAAGTTTAATTAGGGTTTTCCAACATTGACATCATTGACATTTTGGGCCAGATAATTTATGAGAGACTGTTCTGTGCATTATAGAATGTTTAGCAACAGTTTGGGCCTCAATCCACTAGATGCTAAGAACATCTCTGCCCAAGTTATAACAAATAAAAATGTTCCCAGATATTGCTAATATCCCTCCTGGGACAAAATTGCCATCTTTTGAGAACCATTTGGTGAAACAACAGATTAAAGAGCATTTAACAGAGAATTAAAGACAGGAAGAATACGTCTGGAGGCATTGTAGCATATACTATATTAAAAAATCGCTACTTGTTTCTCAGGAGCTCTGGTAATGTAGAGGTTACAAATCAGGCTGTGAACCTCAGGGTCAGCAGTTCGAAATTACCAGCTGTTCTACGGGAGAAAGATAAGGCTTTCTGCTCCCGTAAAGATTTACAGCCTCAGAAACCCTGTACAGGGTCACTATGGGTTGGAAACGACTCCACAGTACTTAACAACAACAACAACTTGTTTCTCAGTTTGTCATACTCTGGTGGCTTGTGTGTTAATGTGATGCTGGCAGCTATGCCACCAGTATTTTAGATACCAGCAGAGTTCACCCATAGTGGGCAGTTTCTAGATTCAGACAGAGTAGGAAGGCGAGGCAGACTACTTCTGAAAGGTTAGCCGCTGAATACCTTTTGAATAGCAGTGGAACACTGGTAGAGATAGTGCCAGGAGCTGAAAACATTAAGGACAGTAGTGGAACATTGTCAGATACAGTGTCACCAGATGAACTCTCAGGTTGGAAAGCACTCAAAATATGACTGGGGTTGAGTTGCCTCCTCAAAATGATTTGACCTGAATGATGTGAATATAGCAAAGCTTTCATTTGCTGATGTGGCACAATTCCAAATGAGAAGAAACAGTTGTGAACATCCCTTAATAAACAGATCACAGAATGTGCAAAGTATGAATATGGAAAAGTTTTCAAAAATGAAATGGAATGCATAAGGATTGATAGCTGATGATTACTGAGCTGAAATGGACTGGTTTGGGCCATTTTGAATCAGACATTCATATGCTTTACTATTTTGGAACAACCAATTATAGAGGAATAGCACTGCATTCATCACCAAAAAGAAGATTTCAAGATATATCTTGAAGTATAATGCTGTCTATGATAGGATAATGGAGTCCTGGTGTGGCACTGTGGGTTAATGTGCTGGACTGCAAAGAGAGTTTGAATTGCAA
>NW_006408534.1:3597228-3606071 GCF_000296735.1 Chrysochloris asiatica | reverse complement strand
GATACTGAAGGAAGATGTCCAAGCTGCATGAAGACATTGACATAAAACAAGGCTCCAGGAATTGATGAAATACAAACTGAAATCTTTTAGCAAATTGATGGAGCACTTGAGGCACTCAATCCTCTATGCAAAAATATTTAGAAGATAACAAATGATAGGATAATAGCCATATGCATAAAAGGAAGATAAGTTATTCACATTTATACACCAACCAACAAAGCAATGATGATTAAATTGAAAAATTCTACCAACTTCTTCAGTTTGAAATTGATCTTGCAAACCAATTGGAAGGGATCCATATTTGTGCCCATTCCAAAGAGAGGTGACCCAACAGAATGCAGGAATCATCAAGCTATAATATCATTAATATCACAAGCAAGTAAAATTTTGCTGAAAATAATTTTTTAAAAAACTGGCTGCAACAGTACATTGATAGGGAACAGTCAGAATTTCAGGTTGGATTCAGAACACTCATAAGTGAAATTAAGGATATCATTGTTGATGTTAAATGGATTTTGGCTGAAAACAGAGAGTGCCTGAGAGATTTTTACTTGTGCCTTATTAACTATGCAAAGGCTTTTGACTGTGTGGATATAACAAGCTAGAGATAACATTGCAAAAAATGGGTATTCCAGAACACTTAATTGTGCTCATGAGGAATCTGTACATAGACCAAGATGTAGTCATTCAAACAGAACAAGGAGACAATGTGTGTCAGAGTTTATTCTTTGACCATACTCATTCACTCTGTATGATGAGAAAATATCTGAAAAGCTGGATTTTATGAAGAAGAATGTGGCATTAGGATTGGTGGAAGACTCATTAAAACCTGCGATATGCAGATGATGCAACCTTGCCTGCTGAATGGAAAGAAGACTTAAAATATTTACTGATGTGGATCAAAGACCAC
This sequence comes from Chrysochloris asiatica, assembly GCF_000296735.1. Taxonomy (NCBI): domain Eukaryota; kingdom Metazoa; phylum Chordata; class Mammalia; order Afrosoricida; family Chrysochloridae; genus Chrysochloris; species Chrysochloris asiatica. The sequence continues at coordinate 3,605,161 of NW_006408534.1, read as the reverse complement.
AGTCTACAGTATAGATTGCACTTTAATGTAAAGAAAACAAAAATCCTTACAAGTGGACCAATAAATAACATCATTTCAAATGGAGAAGTTGATTGAAGTTGTCAAAGACTTCATTTTGCTTGGCTCCACAATCAACACTCATGGAAGCAGCAGTTAAGAAATCAAATGACATATTATTGTATTAGGCAAATCTGCTACACAAGACTTCTTTAAAGTGTTCAAGAGTAAAGAATCAGTTTGAGGACTAAGGTGTTCCTTACCTGAGCCATGGTATTTTCAATTACTTCATATGCATGTGAAAGTTGGGCAATGAATATGGAAGACTGTTGAAATATTTATGCATTTGAGTTCTGGTGTTGGAGAGGAATATTAAAAGTATCATAGACTATCAGGACAAACCAATCTGTGTTGGAAGAGGTATAGCTAGAATGTTCCTTAGAAGTCAGAATGGTGAGACTTCATCTCTCATATTTCAGACATGTTATCAGAAGGGACCAGTCTGTGGAGAAAGTCATTATGCCTGGTAAAGTGGAGGGTCAGCGAAAAAGAGAACAAACTCCTACAAGATGAATTGGCACAGTGGCAGTAGCAATGGGCTCAAGTGTAGCAATTTTGAAGCTGGCATAGGACTGGGCAGTGTATCATTCTGTTGTGTATAGCATTGCTATGAGATGGCACCTAATAACAAATGACAAAAATGAAATAACTGGTGGGAAGCACTGTTCTCATAAACTGGATAACCCAATTTAGTGAAAAATGTCAATTCTCCCTAAATTGATCTCTAGATAACAATGTAAAAGCTCAACAGATTTTTTTTTTGTCAAAACAGAAAATTTGACTTTAAAGTGTATATGGCAGATCAAGGGCTAAGAATGGCCAAAACAATCTTAGAGAAAAAAGTTGTAGGACTTACACTATCAGATATCAAGACTTACCAAAAAGTTGTAATGATTAAGGTAGTGTGATATTGGTACAAGGACAAACTTAGGGCCATTTGACAGAATTGTTGTTTCTGTTGTTAAGTGCCGTCAGTGTGGTCTGTCTCATAGCGGCCCTGTATAAGGTTTCTGAGGAGCTACTGGTTCAGTTAGCAGTCTAGTGTTTATCCTACAGTGTCACACCAAGATTCTACATAAAACAGAATGGTGGTGGTGGTGGGTGTTTGCCATCAGTTCCAAATTTACATTTCCTGTATAGAATTTCTGAGACTGTAAATCTTTACAGAAAAACCTCATCTTTCTTCCAATTGGACGCACACCTTTCATTTCTATGAAGGGATGTTGGTAGATTAACTGCTGATCTTGCCATTAGCAGCCCAACGTGCAACCCACCACTCTACCATTCCTGGTGGGCTCTGTGGGTTAATGCACTGGATTGCAAAGTTGGTTTGAATGGCAAGGTTGGTGGTTCAAGTTCATCAGTCACTCTTTGGAAATACTAACACAGTTGCTATGGGTTGGAACTAACTCAATGGCACTTAACAATATAACAACAACCCTACCAGGGCACCTTATGCAACATAATAGGAACTAGAAACAGAGTCATACATGTATGAAAACTTGATTTATGACAAAAGTGACAAGTTACGACTAAGGATGATCTTTTCAATTGCTGGTAGTGGGTTGTTTAGTTATCCATATTTTAAAAAAGGGTGAATTTTGATCTCTTACCTCACACCATCCATTAAACTCAATTCCTAGTGAGCTGTAGTTCTAGCTGAGCTTCATAGAAGATATCACAGGAGAATATTTTCATGACCTTGGGGTAGGTGAAGTTTTCCTAAAAGAGACACAAAAATCACTAACCCTATAGGAAATAAAAAAGAATTATAAATAGGGCTATATTAAAATTAGGACATTTTGTTAATAAAATTACATGATGTGGAGAATTGAAGCCCAGCTAAAGAAGTGGGAGAAGACATTTGTAATACATATATAAGGGAAAGGGCACGTATCCAGAATACCAAAACAAAACAAAAAAACGACACTTTAATAAGAAAAACTCAACTGAATAAGAGGGCATTTCACAGAAGAGGACAACCAAATGACCACTGCTTTGTTGCTATTAAGTCAGCTCTGACTCATGGTGCCCTCACATGTAACAGAATGAAGCCTTGCCCAGTTCTGTACCATTTTTATGATCTTTGATAAATAAATGTATAAAGGGTGCTCAAACTCAGCTATCAGAAAAATGCAAATGAAAAGTACAGTGAGCTGTAACTACACACACAAAAATAAGTTGTATTAAAATGACTGTGCATATCAAGTGTTCCTGAGGATGTTAAGTAATAGTAACTCTTACAAAGTGCTAGTGGGATAAACCACTCTGGAAAACATATGGACAAAACCAACTGACATTGAAGATGTGCATCCCATATGTCCCAACAGTTTTATTACCAGATGCACACACAAACACACAAAAAAATGCATGCATATGAGCATCAGAAACCTCACACAAGAGTGCTTACTGAAGCAGTCTCAACGATCACTCCCAAATGGGAACAAACCAAATGTCCACCAACAGTGAAAGGCCAGCTAGTCTTGCAATAGGGTACTATGCAAGATGAAGATGAAGGTATTATAGCTACTGAACTGCAGCAACACGGGGGATTTCTCAAATATGTTGAGGAAAGAAACACAGACATGAAAAAACATGCATACTCATGCTTCCATTTCTATAATGTAAATTTCAAAGAGCAGGTGAAACTAAACTGTATTATTTAGCAATGCATGTTTGGATGTTAAAGTTTTAAAAGGAAGCAAGAGAGTAGTTATAACAAAAAGCAGTCAACCTTGTAGATATGAAGGGGTGAGGATGGGAGGTGTGTGAGGGACTCCCGTGAATTGGCAGAATATATATATTAATCTGGGTCATGGTTAATATGATGCTTTTGCCCCGTCATTGAGTTACACATTTATAATCTGTGCATTTTCCTACATGCATTAAAAAGTTAAAAACTACTAGGAATAGTACTCACCCAGTGCCATTGAGCTGATTCCTACTCATAGTGAGCCTGTATAGGGTTTCTGAGACTGTACATTTTTTCAGGGGCAGAAGCCTCATCTTTCTCTCATGGAGCAATTGGTGGGTTTGAACTGCCAACCTTGTGGTTAGCAGCCCAATGCTTAACCCACAGCTCAGTACAGCCATTCTTAATATGAACGTGTCTGCAGTACCTCCTCTGGATCTTTGTACCTTCCCATTTCTCTGTCCATTCCTTCTTTTATATATTTTTAATGTTTTATTGTGAATTATGTGATGTTTTACATGGGAGAACATTAGTTTTACATTTATCCTATAGTATATCGTTTCATTGCCATGGTTACAATCCCCTCCATGCATCATCAACCAACCACAGGGTATACCCTACAAGCCTGCCCCCCACCCCCTGCAGTTGTCAGCACATAGCCCCTCTCCCTCTCTGTGTCTAAAGTCCCCAGCCGCTCCATTTCTCCATGTCATCATCTCTGCCCCCATCTCTGGCATCACTGCTTCTCTGGGTAGGGTACCACTCTCCACTCTTTTCTCTTGATGGTCCCAGGGACCTCCGCTCCTAGACTGCAAAGTCAATCACTCCGCTCCTTGCTACAAAACGTCTACCTTTACATTTCCAACCCTCACAATCAGTCCCGATAACAATTATTCACTATTGTATCACAAAAGACCTATCCGCATTTCATTTCATCAGCCCTGCTTAGACAGATTGGATACTACTCAGCCATTTCTTCTTTTTGAGGAAGTCTAATTCCTCAAGCAATTTTTTCTTCCAGCTTATAAAATTGACTTTTGAAAAAAAAGAAACATAAAAATCTACTACTGATTTTCAAAGGTGTAATTTAGCAACACAAAATTATCCCCCTGTAATTTAATTCCTCATCTTCCCCCACCACCTCCTTAAACAAAACTTAACATTTTACAACTCTAAGATGGTTTTACCCTAAGACAAAGATATGGATAATTTGACATTATACTAGAAATTATTTATTTTGGAATCCTGGTGTGGTTCTGTAGGTTAAGCCCTGGACTGTTAACCACAAGGTTGGAGGTTCAAACCCACCAGCTGCTCCTTGGTAAACCCTATACAGGGTCACTATGAGTCAGAACTGACTTGACAGCACTTGACAACAACAACAATAACAACAATATAGTCAAGATCCTGTGCTTCCCCACATTGCTGTCTGGATAAAAACACTGGGATATAACCTAAGGGAACCTGGGTCAACATTTGGCCATTTATAGAGTGTGGTCATCTTGGTGACCAAAGCCAGATTCTCACATTCCTTCTTGAAAAGGATGGTGTCGACATGTTTAATATCGTGTGGCATTTCCTCTGGGCTCCGTAGTCTGATGGAAAAAGTTCCTGTTGATGTCTGATAGCCAAGTTAAGTAGCAAAGCCCTGATTTCCTCCACTTCCCAGCTCTGGCTGGAGTGTGATTTCCCTCTAAATTGCAATAGAAATCTTAATAGCCAATCTTCCCAGGATCCACATGCTATCAGTTACAGGGAGAGCACATGTGTGTTAGTTAATATATGGTTTTTGAACAAATCAAGGTGAAATCTCACTCCTTATTTCATTGTTGTTGTTAGGTGCCATTGAGTTGGTTTTGACTCAGCAGCCCTATATTCAACCAAAAGAAATTGCATGGTCTTCTTATGAGGTATACCCTTTGGGTGTTTGAATGGTTATATATTCCTGAGTGCTTCAGTGTACATCCAAAAAAAAATCCAAAAAACCAGAGGGAAGCAAATGTTGTTGAATGATGATGCTTGGAGGGGATTGTGGTCATTGTAATGAAATGAAATACAAGAGGATGAATGTAAAGCTGATGTTCTCTCATGTAAACTATCAGTCAATTCACAATAAAAATGTAAAAATAAACAACTGCCTGATCCTGAACCCTCCTCACGATTGCTGCTGTGTGTGAGCCTATTTTGCTGCCATTGTGTTAATCCATTTTAAGAGTGCTCCTGTTGTTCTCTAACACTGTATTTTACCATGCGTTATGTTCTTCTCCAGGGACTGGTCCTTCCTGATCAATGTCCAAAGTACGAGAGACAAAGTCTTGTGAGGCTTCATAAGGTATGATAAATCAAAACCTAGCTAACTATGAAAAAGCAAAAGATAACCTTATAATCTTAAGCTTTCTGGAAGAATTCCAAAAATGCATATTTCAAGGGAATGTCCCAGGGCAACCCTAAATAAACCGGTAACGTACAGATCAAAGACACTATTTTATTAGCTGTCTCCTGACCCAGCCAATTCTACTGTCCTTCTCTAACTGTTCCACACATCCAGATAAACCCTCCCTGTCTGTCTTTGCTTTCTTCTTCCAAGAATCATAAGAATCACAAATCAACCCTGACAACATTTGGCTTCTCATCCTCAGGAATGTAGCTGGTACATTCTTTATGTGAAAGAGGCAATCCCAGGAAGGGGTATAAACCAGACAGAATGAAGAGTATCTTATTTCATCTGCACAGAACAAAAGAGTGTCTTTCCTTCCTCAGTGCCTGGGTGAGACAGAGGCTATGAATGAAAGCAGACTGGAGAGCTGAGTCCTGAGACATGCATCCAGTGGGGAGAGGGATGCTGAGGGGAGCGAGATCCCTTTCCCTCCTCCTTGGTTCTTATCCTAGATTTCCACCTTAATAAGGATTGTGACTGACACAGGGTTACTGATTCCTAACTGTAACATTTCACCAAAATAAACTGCTTCCCTGCACTGACCTGAAGATCACTATATATATAGAGATTTCATTTGGGACATAGTTATTTTTAAATGTTTCTCATAAGGCATAATTACATAATTGCTCTATACTTTGCATGTGAAAATTGGACAATAAATAAATGTACATAAGAATCAATGCATTTAAATCATGGGATTGGCAAGGGATATTGAAAGTACCATGGACTGCCAAAAGAGCAAATTTGTATTGGAAGAAGTACAGCCAGGATGCTCCTTAGAAGCAAAGATGATGAGAGACTTCGTCTCTTGTACTTTGGACTTGTTGTCAGGAGGTACCAGTCCTTAGAGAAGCACATCATGCTTGGTAAAGTGGAAGGTCAGTGAAAAAAGGAGACCCCTAATGAGATGGGTTGATACAGTGGCAGAAACAATGGCTCAAACATAATCACAGTTGTGAGGCTGGCACAGTGTTTTGTTCTGTTGTGCATACAGTCGCTATGAGTTAGAACCAACTCGATGATATCTAACAACAACAATAACAGAAACTTTGTGAACTAAGCAGACAGCCTCTCTCATGGACCCTAGTGATCCCTGCCTCCTGCTTTTCATGATCTAATGTCATTCCCTTCTCTTCAGTAACTTGCTTTTAACTAATGGAATTGGCAACATTGAAGGAATGACACTTGAGATAGGGTTACACACAGTGTCAACTTCTGTTTTGCGGGAAGACTCATTTTCTTTTTGTCTTTGATAAAGCAAGTCATCATATTGGAGAGGCCTATGTGTTGAAGAATTGATGGTGACTTCTGGCTTTGAAAGAAGGAAGGAAGGAAAGTCCAACAAGTGTCAAGAAACTTGATTCTGCCAGCAAATATTTGAGCAGATTTTTCCATAGTCTTCCTTAGTCAATGCTTCAGAGGAATCTCGTGGAAGCACATAACTTGGCTACGCCTGTAGCTGGACTCCTGTTCCACAGACACGGTGAGATAATAAATGTATGTTACTTTAATATGCGAAGTTTGTGCTAATTTGTTAAATGGCAGTAAATGACTGTAGCGCAGTGGCTCTGTACAATAAACACTATATTGTAAACCATAAGGTTGGCAGTTTGAGCCCACCAGCTGCTTCACGGAAGAAAGATGAGGTTTTCTACTCCTGCAAAGATGTACAGCCTTGGAAACCCTATACAGGGTAACTGTTAGTTGGAACTTACTCAAAGGCACTTCACAACAACAATAGATGACTGGTAGAATAGATTTCATATGTGACTTTTCTTGTCTTAGTATGTTCTCTTAAAATTCATGAATAATTTTCTTTGGAAAACATTTACACTGTTATTTCTAAGATGGTAAACTATATAAAAATTTAATTCTATATGCTTGACTGTATAATATGCTTTAATTATATGCTGTAGTACATCATAATCAGCTGTCTCTTGGAGAGTCACGTGTAAATTAACAGATCCTATAAGGGCAAGTCTTAAGAAGTCTAAAATAAAGTTCTAATTTTATCACCCCTTTGCTTAAAAATCTTCTGGAATGCTGTATAAAGTACTAACTCTTTGCTGTGACATCAGTATCGGTCTCCTCCATCCACCTCATGCCTACCTGTGGAAAGTCACTTCAAGGTCACTTCTTCCATGATAACCGCATAGAATTCAAGGGTTTTCTCTCCCTGCTTGGGGCCCCATGCCACTTTTGACCTTGCTTAGGGTACTGATCACATTTTGACCTTCATCTGGGTTTGCTGTCTGCCCCTTTGCTGATTCCCGCTTCTCCCATTATCCAGGTAAGATAAAAACTCCACAAGGATTGAGATTGTGTGCTTCTGAACTGTCCATTCATTTAGATGAATATTGGTCATTCTCTGTTGGCCTTTTCTGCATCTAGAACATCACCTGAAGCAGAGTGAGGAGGTGGTCATGAAAGGTTGATCAAATTGAATGTAATGAAGGGGAGCATGATGTGATGCTGTATAATGTATTAACACCATATTTTGAGTTGTGCCCCATCAGCAAATGAAGATCCCACAGGCTTTACTCCATTTAACACCATATGGTGTTAATACAAATTCCACTTCAAAAAGTACTCTGACCACAGCTGGGGACTTTAGACCCAAAGAGGGTGAGGGGATGTGTGCTGATGACCGGATGGCAGGCTTGTAGTGTATACCCTTTGGTTGGCTGATGATGCATGGAGGGGATTGTAACCATGGCAATGAAACGATATACGATAGGATAAATGTA
>NW_006408534.1:3576232-3577909 GCF_000296735.1 Chrysochloris asiatica | reverse complement strand
TATTGACTATATCTGTGGGAAGAGATGATGGAGAAATTCAATATCATCAACCAAAATAAGTCTAGGGGCTGACTGTGGAACAGACCATCAATTGCTCATATGTAAATTCCTGCTGAAGCTGAAGAAAATGCAAACAAGTCTGTGATAATCAAAATATGACGTTGAAGAAAGAATTTGGGGACACAACCTTGGCAGACTGGAGCTGCTGCTGTCATCATTACCCACTGTAACAAGCCTGAGCTTGTCTGTCAGAAGAATATGAAAAAGCAGAGAGACTTGGTTAAGGAAAAGTACCGAGATGATGGGCTTTCTGCCTCTCCCCACAAGCAGAGGAACTCAGAGATCATGTAGCAGAAGCAGAAGCAAGTGAGAAAAAGGTGAAACACAAGTAGCTTTGTGGCTTTATGTCCACAAATGCCCTTCACCTGTCTCAGTGTCACCTAACTTGCGTTTCCTCCCTGTAGTGCTCACAGGTCACAGTACAGATGGTACTTCCTTTACTGTGAGTCTGCAGTGGGCCCCCCTTTGTGTTTCCTTTCCCTCAGGTAGCCACTAATGATTTGATATGTTAAGCACTAATGACTAAAGACCAAAAGAATTGTGGGATGACATCAAGAACATCATCCATGAAGAAAGCAAAAGGTCATTAAAAAGGCAGGAAAGAAAGAAAAGACCAAAATGAATGTCAGAAGAAACTCTGAAATTTGGCTTGGAGCAAAGAAAAGCTAAAGCACCAAAAGAAATGATGAAGTAAAAGAGCTGAACATTTTAAAAGGCAACTAACTCAAGAAAACAAAATCCAGTATTATAAGGAAATGTGCAAAGACCAGGAGTTAGAAACCCAAAAGGGAAGAATGTGTTCAGTATTTCTCAAATTGAAAGAACTAAAGAAAAATTTAAGTCTCAGGTTGCAGTATGGAATGATTCTATGGTCAAAATATTGAATGACACTGGAAGTATCAAAACAGGATGAACGAAATACACAGATTATCAGAAAGAATTGGTTCATGTTCAATAGCTGCATGATCAAGAACTGATGTTCCTGAAGGAAAAAGTCCAAGCTGCACTGAAGATATTGGTGAAAAGCAAGGCTCCAGGAATTGAGGAAATACCAATTGAAATGTTTCAACAAACTCATGAAGTGCAGGAGGTGCTCGCTCATCTATGCCAAGAAATTTGGAAGACAGCTACCTGGCCAACCGATTGAAAAAGATCCATATTTGTGCCTATTCCCAAAAAAGGTGACCCAATGAAATATGGAAATCATCAAATAATATTATTAACAAGTAAAATAGACACTTGAGTGGGATAGAAAGGAATGTTGAGAAACATGATTACAGAAAGCTTGTAAGCCTGTCTTCAGCCTATAACTGATTGGAATACCTAAAAGGGGTTCTAGAACTTGCACAATGAAATAGGCCTCTTGAAGAGCCTTTGCAGTGTACAGGAGCTTAGATGGAATCCTGAGCCCCATCCAGAACCTACTGAGGCGGGACATTCCCACCAGAAAGGACAAGAAAACCAGCCTGGAACAGCTAGAGCAACAGAAGATACATCTTCCAAGAAAGATCAACAGGAAACACCCAAAACAAAAATGTCAGCATGACTGGTTACTACAAGAATAAGCAAGCTGTTTGCCAGGAAGCCATCAAGGTAAGCAATCAAGTTCCTTCAGGA